>NC_051164.1:31838302-32138302 GCF_013339745.2 Dermacentor silvarum
GTGCGATCAGCTGTCGGAAATGCAACTGAGTTTTCGCTAACACACTGTGCTCCAATCATGCTAGATTGAATCATGTGGATTGAAGACGCGTGCACCAGTTGGCTGCAAAAATAGTGACTGGCATGTTGAGGAATGGAATGAATCTGTGTCGCTAAGTTCGCAGGCCGCTGCTGCAACTGTCCGAACGTGCTACCAGCACTTCGAGATGTACGGCTTTCCTCAAGGATACAAGAATTTGCTCATCTGCCAACATTGTATCGCCAACCTTCACAGAAAGGGCTGCAGCCCCGGAACGTCGGCAAGAGTGAGTACCACTCGTTAAACAATGACAAAGAGGGTAGTGCCGCTTCCTGTCATAGTAAGTTTCGTGCACCTTATCTTACACATCTATCCCAAATGGCAGGAAAACTTACGCCCGCTCTATCGCCGACGTATCAAGAATAAGTGAATGGGTGCACACTTGAATATATGTGCACTATATACGCACAATAAATGACGGACTACACCGATGGCGCACGAATGGTCGACGAATGGTTTCGTGATGGTCCACAAGAGTAAGCGAGTTACTAGCGGTAATATATATTTGCTACAAGGTATTACAATGTACAAAACAGCTACGTTTCAAGCCTTTTGTGCAGCAAGAACAAATCTATCGGAACTGAGCACACCCGCGATCGATTAGGGCGAAAATAATCATAGTGGCCGCACCGAGGTACTTTACTGAGTCAGAAACTGACAAGCCGCTGCTTCAAAATATTTGCCAAGTAAAGAACAAAGAGCTAAAACACACTAATCCTGATTCAATTCATGAGTGGAATGTTTGGATAGCTTGGAATACATATTTGGCCCCGCTATTAGAACAAACACCCTATACGCTGCTCGCGCCGTTTGGACATAGCTTAATCAGCTGCGAAAGCGCTTTTGCATGTTCTCTGAAGCTGTGATCAAAGGTTCGTGTCGTCCACCCAGTCACCGTCTACGTTATCTCCCGAAACAGAGGTTTTCTAAGCTGCGCCGGCGTCATACACTTCCATTGTAAACAAGGAGGCAACGGAGGCAGTTGAGGCAAGCAATGGACACGTCACCGCGTGATCAAACATGGCAGCGCCCACGGGATCTCCACGAAAAGGGTCAATAAGAAAGGAAAATGTGAACTCTAACACAAAGGGCAGTGCCTTGCTATTTGGGGCTCCAGCTGGTTTCCTAAGGACAAAAAACATACCGGAGCAACTTTCCTCACTAAGATGAAGCGTGCGTATGCTGGTGCCAAAATACGGAGACCAATATGCACATCCCAATGGAGTGAGAAGAGATTCACCCAGTGAGACCCGTAGGTAACGCACACTCACCAGGAGCGCTTAGATTTAAAGTGAACGGAAGGATTAACCCGTAAGCAATCAAGCTAAGGAAGCGACGTTCTCAGTATTGGTGGGAAAAAAAAAAAAACCAAGGGAGAGATTGATACCACTGCATCCGCTACATGCATACGTACCGGTACGAGGTAGATAGAGAAGTTTTTAGGAAGGAAAAACATGATTAAGTAGAGATATTACAAAATTGATGGAGTGAAAAAAAAAAGCATTGCGTACATGAATAAATCACGGAGGCTAGTTGACAAATTGTCAACACCCCGTTTCAAACGCGATGCCAATAAATTTTTATGATCATCATCAGCAGGACCGCGCACAATGTTAAAGAAATCTCCTGTGGGAGTCATCTAAATGATGCGTAAGCTTTTGGTGCTAATCACGTGCTATTTCGTCCTCGTATGCTGGCCAGGTGTGTTTGGTATAATGGTGAGAAACTGTGAAATCGTGAAACGGGGAAGCGCGGTTGCAACAACCAAGTGCTTATTGAGATCAGCATGAGATGAGGAAGAGGCGAGCTGTAGGGATATTGTCTTATGATATATGATGCTTCGTTTAGATGATAATGCTGCTTCATGAAAGAGGAGCACTGGTCGATGCGTGCTGTATAGTACGTGACGTAATTGAACAGTGTCATCTTTGGTCTACGCACCATCGACGGTTTCCTCCGAGTAATACAAACTGATCTCGAAGGCTAGGCTTTTCCTGGCTGCATGCGCCAGGATAATTCTTTTTTGTCGCCAAGCCGAGCTAAGTGGTAGGATATGCTAGTTGTACTATGTCAGTTGCAGTGCTGGCACCTATTCGCGGCACAATTTATTGATGAGGTTTTGGATCTCACGGAGAGCACAGGACTGCGAATACAAACTCGCAAACTCGCATCCTCATGGTCGCCGCGATGCACTGATCAGTTCCGCGCACTCTGTGGCTGCACTCGTTAGCGAGGGCAGCGTCGCTCATTAGAGTGCACTTCTTTTACTTAGTAATACGCAGAGAGTTAGTGCGAATGCCTAATAATATACGAACGGCCATTTTAAGTAATCAGTATGCTATACTGAATAACAACCGACTTACGTTCAGGAACCTCATATACTGCAATGGAAAGACCAAACCTTCACTGCCAGGCCACACAACTTACTGGTTTTTGAAGCTTTCTTTGTCAATTTAAAATTATAATTCCTGTTCAAATGGCGAGCCGCGTGCTGGATTCTATCACTTCAAATCATGCTCATTTCATTTTCATCAACATTGGACAACGCATTCTGGCCAGTTGTCAGTGCCTCAGCTAGTTCTACAGCGCGCTTCGCGAAAGGGGCCAACACTGAGTGAACGCGTCTGTACATACAAATATTACTAAACTTTATCGCTGTGCACGTAAAGGCTACCCGATGTACCACGAGACATGTATAAAAAACGGAACTCGCACAGAAGAATGCGTGATTTTAATGTGTATAGCGTGGCGCTTGCCTCGTCTGTGAAATTTTCCGAATAAGCAGTTTCACAGGCTAGTGTTGTGGCTTTGAGGGATACAAAATGATCGTGTACCAAGTTTAAGGGATGATGAGACCGCGCTACCTGAAGTCTAAACCCAAGCGCCGGTAGCGAGCGCTCCAATACAAAAGGGCACGCGATTGCTCCGACGGGAAAAGAGGCGACCAGCTACGTTGGAATCTGTTCGCTAGGAGACCAATCGGCGCTAGTGTCGCGGGCGGGAACTTTTGTTTGCCGCGCCTATTCTTGACTGCAACTAAATTCTCGCCCGCTGGAGGTCGCGCCGACAACCAACCAATGTAGGTTCAGCCGTAGGTTCTCACCTTACCGACTGCGCTCCAACGTTGCCTGGTGGTTCTCAAAACGTGCTGATGATACCGTGCGCAAGCACGAAAAAAAAAAAAACACAGACAACGAATGTCGATAGAATTTCGCTGTGTACCAGTATGCGTGCCATCGCGGTGGAAAGACAGCATTTCATCACTTCACCGTTTCCCGAAAGTAGCTGGCGACGCGCAACGAGATGCGACGTGGGTAAGAAACTTCACCGTTGGGAAAAAGGTTTTGTTCGAAACATTTCACTCTGGACGACTTCTTTATTCCAGCGAGTAGACCATTGCTTTCTTTTCATGTATTTTAAATATGTTCCTGCCGTTTCAAATCGTGGAGTGTGCTTTGTTTATCAAGGAACTTTAATAAATTAGTGATGTACATTGTGCGGCGTGAAGCTTCCTCGCGGCCGGTCGGCCATATACTTCCACAAAGGCAGTCTTAAATTCAGTTGATGTCACAAAAGTTGTCTCGTGGTTGCGGAACCACCGGTTAGCGACATGTGCTAGATAAAGCATTGGCGTGAAATCCGCCAGTCCCGTACATATAAAACAACCGCTTAAAAATGGATTCTGTAGAAGGCAAGGCGAGAACGCAAGAAGCGGAGTGCAAACTAGGCGTCCTGCATTCTTGTTCCAGGATATTTGTGTATACTCATACCTCAGCTGTGAAAGGTGTCTTGTGCCGTGTCCACTGACATTGCTGGCCTTAGCATACGAGTGTTACAATGAGCGCAAATTGTTACTTTGTGGTGAAGTGGAATTGAATCTGGGTCCTTCCGCTGCTGAAATGCTTCAAACGCTGATACATGGTGTTATATCGCCATGCACCGCGCGTGCCTATGAATCTGGGCACCTGATGTAGTCGCTTTCTACCCTCGTTCTCTATTTTGTCCCTTCCCCTCTTTCTTGCTGTGTGCTATATATTGCACGCGATACCCGCAATAAACGTTCTTTGCTCGGTTGCTCTGCTTTGGATTACGTGGTCACTTCACATGGGCAGCAGGCTATTCTAGAGGGTATGGCAGAGGTTAAAAAATTACACCATCTTCCCGTAGGGGAACCCTGAGTAGTGTGCGAAGCAGCCATGGGGTCGACCACGGCGCTGACACTGGCGTTGACGCTGGCGCTGTCCGTGGCACTCATCGCGGCGCTGCGTAGGTAAGATTTCCGGCGCTGCTCGACGAGTAATGGCTGATCTCATCGAAAACCTCCGAGCCGCCCCCAGAGGCACCGGCAACAGTCACCAACGCCACGCGCGTTCGGTGCGAACGCGGATAAAACGCTGACGGCGTCGACAACAGTTCTGCGCGTTGCGGCGCCCCCCAACGGAGTATGCAGCGCCTACCGTCGCACCTCTAACCTAAGCTGCTTCGCATTATCGCGCGCGGAGAGGAGCGTCGGAGAGGACAGTAGGAATGCCGAGGGGACAGGAGTAGAGATAAGGAGAGGAGAGGAGGGGGAGGAGGATGCGCAAGCGCAGTAGGGGTGTGGACGCCGCACGGCGGAGGGAGGGAGGGAGTGACATAGCCCCGACCATAAGCTGCTTCGCATCTAAAAGTGGTTGGATGACGCCGACAAAAGTGTGAATCTCTTCTCGGCCCGAGGAAGGAACTAGAAACAAATGTCGAAGAAATAGCAAGAAAAAGTGAACAATTTTCAAATGCTTAACAATTCTGTTAAAAAAATTCACCGCCCTTCCACTACAGTGAAGAAGGGTGCAAGCGAAAGTTGTGTTGACTCGTTTGACGCACGAGCGCGTGCCGAGCACGAGCGCGTGCCGAGCACGAGCGCGTGCGCAAACCGAAGTGCGCCAACGAGCCATCTGCGGAAAACTTTCACTCCGTCAACACGGTTAACCAGCGCAGCTGAAACGTGCGGCCCTGGTGTTTATCACTGGGTGAATCGCGAGGGTTCTTTGAAGTAGGTTACACACAAGTTCGGCTGCGACGGAGAAGAGCGACGTCACTCACGGTATCCCTGCAGTCCGCCGTTGTCGCTTGCATTCGATGTCTCGAATTTGACGTTGTTTACAGTTTCCTATTCTGTTGGGTGCCTGAGCGTCAGTTATGAGTGTTGGTCCTTCATTCTGAGCGTCTACACATAGGCCTCGGTCCTTATATCTTCTATGCTGTATCCCCAAGCCGCATGTGGCGCGTTGAAATCGCCGACCACGACTAGCGCCTGTTTGTCAGCTACGCTCAACGCTTTACGGAAGAATGGGTCAAATTTCGGCTTGTATCGGGATGAACTGTATATGTTAAGAATAAATATACTTCCCACTTCTTTGCGGGAGGGAGTCAGTCAATTCAATAAGGACGTGGTACGCATTCCGGTATCGTGCTCCACAGTCGCGAGGTTTCCATGTACCAGCGTCGTGACGGTCACCTTCTCGCCGGAAGCACTGTAACATTTATACCCCGATAATGCTGCCATCCCCCAGGTCTCCTGCGGGGCGATGATATCTGGTGTCTCTTGCTTTTAATGAACTGCTGCAGGCTTCCTCGCTTGCGACGATACCCGCGGCAGTTCCATTGTCAAATCGCGTATTGGTTCCGCGGCGCCATGTTGATTTATCTGATCTTCCCCGGTGACCTTGCTATTTTCGACCGCAGTCGGTCCGCTATACGGTTCGCTTTTAACCGGTGCCGCGCCTGCTGGCTGAATATCCGTTTGTGTGCTTTGTAGTGCCGCTACTCTATTCTCTAATCCATCGAATCTCTACATACATGTTTGTGATTTGTTGCTGTAGCCCACCAAAGATTTCTTTGAAAGCTCTCATAACCTAGCTCGCTGATTAAAAAAAAATCACAGCATATACACGGGGTGAATGATGATGAGTGGGGCGAAGCTCCTGAGCGGAAATCATCGGTAAAACCGTGACTCTTCAGTGAAAGTTCGCACACTACATCATCAACAGCGCTGGAGAACGGCAATGGCATTGGCGCGAGCCTGGTCGTTCTTGATGGAAGATATTGTGACTAGACTGTTTGAGAACCACAATCTGTCGCACACACCACAACTATGGCCGAACGAAACGTCTAGAAAGTCTCTCTTAAACCGCGCGTCGGCACCTTCGGGCTGAGCTCGCCTGATGCGTTTTGCAGATGCCTCACGAGCTCTCACTGCATCGGGGTCTGCCTGCCGATACGCGCGCTTTCTCGCCGCTTCCCGTTCTCTGACGTTCTGCAGATCCTGTTCACGCCGCAGCCGTGCCGCTTCGGCCTCTCTTTCACGTACGGCAGTATCTTGGCGGCGGCGTCGCGCAGCTTCACGGAGCGCTTCTGCCTCGCGGGCTCGCACATCGGGATTCTGTCTGCGAGCGCGCGCTGCCACCGCCTTGCGCGCTCGCCGCTCTGCAGCCCTGCCCATCCGGCGACGTCCGAGCGCGCGCCAACAGCGAACGGATTTTATTACAACGCTCTCCCTAGCGTACGTCGCCAGGATTCTGTCTGCGAGCGCGCGCTGCCGCCGCCTTGCGCGCTCGCCGCTCTGCAGCCTTGTCCATCCGGCGACTCCGAGCGCGCGCCAACAGCGCCATCTAGTGAACACTCCAAGAACTAAACGAGAGGTGGCTACACACAGAGGATGTACAGACCCACGCCTTAAGGAACTTCGCCCCTAAAAGTCGCTGTTTTCCTCAAATGTTTCTTGTGCACTCCTTTTGTGTGGTTGTGCTTCCCCGTTCGCTTGTGTAGGAACGGGTATTGTAGCTCGACTAGGCGTCGGCGTCCTACTGGCGGAGGGTGTGTTGCTATGCTTTCTTTGTTGCTGTACCTTCGTGCTTTCTGCCCTAAGCTGCTTGATCTCTTCGTTAAGCGCTGCATTCTCCCGCGTAATCTGTTCTAACATGTTTCTAATCAGTGTCATTTCCTGTTCTAGAGCGGACCCCTTGGTTTGAGGCGATTGATCAGTAGTACCGGAGACCGCGCTTGACCAGCTCACCTGTGCTTTGCTCCCGTCTCCCTCACAAGAAGTGCTCGAACCATGTCTCGGCCTCCACCTTGATCTGGTCCATGATCTGGCCCGGATCCTGGAGGCAGGCCGCGTCCGCGGCCTGTCTCCCCGGAGAGTCTCGGGAAGGAACCGGACCGGTCTCTTCCAGGGTCGTGCTCATAGTTGTTCCTGTTTATTTTTTCGTCGATTGATGGCTGCTTGCTCGCTGCCTTCTTATGGTTATGGTTGTTGTTGCTCCCTATGGCTTCTTTGTTGTTGTGGTAGTACAACTCTTCCTCTTTGGCCGCTTCCCTCCTCCGTCGCTCCCAGCGGCGCCTAATGACCAGGTACGGCATCTTGTATCTTGCCTTGCACTTCTTGTCACCCGTGAGGTGGTCTTTGCCGCAGAGTTGGTACTCCGCTTCACAGTTGTGGTCCTGCTGCGGATTCCTGAACCCGTACCCGCGGCAAATCTTGTTTTCGTGGTTGGCGCACACGTCAGCTCTGTGCCCTGTTCTTCAACATCCGTAGCATATGTCGATCTGCTTAATATACAAGGAGCATCATATAAGCATCGCTCCATTTCTCACATATCTTGAAACGTGGAAACCTTCAAATAAAACGATCACGTTGCCTGTGTTACCCATTCTCTTCACGTGAAAGGCCCTATGTTTGCGCGGCGTTACCAGACTCGTACCTATGTCCTCTGGACTCTCCTCCTTGGATATTTCTCTGGTGAGACCTTTGGATGTGTTATCAGGAGCTGCTCTGTAAGCGCTCACTTCAAATTTTTGTTCTACAAAGCAGAGCTTATTGATAGCCGCATATTTCCTCTCCCGGTCCTCGGATAGCGTGTTGAGCACCTCTTTGTTTTGCTTGCTGTTCATACATATTCGCTATTCCTCCTGGCCCGGTCCTCGGATAGCGTGCTGAGCACCACTTTGCTTTGCTTGCTGTTTATACATATACTGTTTTCCTGCGCTGTCTCCGGACCGACCCCGGTAGCGTTGCGCAGGCAGCAGTAAATGCGATCCACATGAGTAGTCTGATACGTTAAGTCTGCCACGTGGACGCATGATCACTCTGTAATCTTCTTGTGGTTGATTAGGCATCCTACTTGCTATGATGTCGTAACTTGCGTTCTTTCTTCCATTTTTTTCTTGCTGCTTGCTCTACGAACGTTCTTACAGGCTGCTTGTTTCCCGCCAATCCGGCCTCACCACTGCATCGCTTCTTCGCGCCTCTTCTAACTTCACACCGGCCTCATTCTTTTCCAAACTCCTCCGGTGGCATTTCCTTGCCTGCCACGCTCATGAGCTCCATTATGACACCAGCGAAAACTCTCGAAGAGAAACGGCTTAGCTCTCCCGCTACGCGTAGCGGGAGAAAGAGAACGATTGACGGCCGAAAAATGCGCCCGCCTCGTAGCGAATAGTATCCTTGGGGTCCTTGGCACTCTCCATTATTATTGGATGCTCTGCGCAAGATTGCGATTTTCCACCAATAATCATATGAAAACTGCTGAGCCGACGCGACATGCACCCGCAATCTGTGGTGGCCTGGCGACGTTCCGCCAAGTAGGCTTAAAAGGTTTCTTCGAATAGCGGTACCTACCCAGTGCCGCGTCCACAGTGGCCCTTGTCGGAGTGAAAGAGATTCGTTCAAGAGATGTACGTATGCACACATTGCTACATACTCAGTGGCTCAAGATGGAATGAAGGTTGGTTTCCAACCCTGTTACATCAGCACACCAGACCGATGCGCTACCCATTCGGCCAGTGACTATCTAGTGACCCAGGTAAGTGGGAGAACGGTTGGTTACATAATGCAAATATGTATAGATACAGGGATACAAACACACACAGATGTATGCACAGCCACCGAAAGTGCACAAAGTACCATAAGAATTGTAACGCATTAATATAACCGTTGTACCTTCTGGGCGCCCTTGAGTTGAATCCCGGGAAACTGCTTCTCCACAGAATGCTTGAACTTGGCTTCGTCGAAAGTGACAGAGGGTTTGAAAAAGAACTCGAGTCGGTAGCCCTGACCGAACTTTTCGCGCAGGTGCTGCAGCGTGCCCAGGCACATCATTTGTCCGCTGACCATGATGGTGAGTCGGTCGCAAGAAAACTCGCATTCGTCCATGCTGCGAGTTGAGAGTCGTGCGGAGCACAGCATTAGACGAAACGTACATTTTATAACTAAAAGACGCCTCAACTCGAGGCCAACTCCGATTTTCCTACTCAAGATAACATAGAAGGCGGGAATGCTTTTGCGAGAAACCACTGCATCTGTTTGAATGCGCTGCATTTAAGAGCGAAAGTTGAATTATGGCACCCATATGAGACAGAATGTTGATATAAAATGTTGTTTTTTAACACCAGAGTTAACAGCGGAGCTGTTTAAGCCGGCCGTAATTTGTGCCGCCTGCCACTGCGTTGATTATTAACCACCTCGCGGAGCGTCGCGCGCTATGCTCGGAAAGAGAGAAATATAAAATGAGAGCGAGAGAGAGTGCGCGCGTCGCGCGCTATGCTCAGGATAGAAAAAGAGAAAATGATAGCGAGAGAGAGGGAAGAAATTGTAGCAGCACCAAAGAGGCAACGCGCAGAGAAGCTGCCGACGCCATCCGCGCTTCTCCGTTTCCCCGCATTAGCGCCGAACGCTCGCGGTGTCCATGACTGCAGCAGGCGCCTCTGGTGGCGGCAAGGCCGAGCTGCCACCAGATGCGCGCTACTGCGCATGCGCCGTGACATCACCCCGGCGTGTAGTCTGCTGCGCGCCGCCCGTACACTCTGCATAGCTTTCGCCCCACTTCCCCTACGTGTGCTAGGACTGCAAGTGCTTCGCGAGGCGTTCCCCGATGCCACGGACCACAAGGAAACGCTTATACACTTCGGTTAACTTAGCATCACTTTGTATTACTTGGTATAACTTAGCATGACTTCGTATAACCAGGACCAGCTAGGAACCGATCAACTCCGCTGTGTGCGCCACTAGTGCAAGCTACCTCCTCTGCTGTCTGCTGTTTTTTTAAAGAAATTGCCGAAAATTGGTAACTGTCTAAAAAGTAGAAGCCCCAGGTTGACAAATCTGTAATTGTACGCCCAAAAAGGATATCTCACTTTTGTAAACTGCATCTGCTGGAGCATTTTATGTGAACAAATAGGATATAATACCTTGCAGCTTACGTAAAAGTGTTAGAATGAATAAGAGTGTTTTTAAAATATTCCCTCAATTTAGAGGTATATTCAGACTGGCTAATTAAACATCAATTTTATGTGCTTTAGATGCACTATTAGGTCTAGTTTACAAAATTTTCATATCGTTTCTCATAGCTCTGTGGCAATGTTGTAAGCTTGCAACTAAATGTTTTTGAACGTTTTCACATTTTGCAAAGTTGTAGTTAAAATTTAGGACACAAATAGAAAATACCCTTCCTAGCATTACTAGACTTTCAACTTACTTGCAATTCAAAATGCCTCATGAAAATTAATGAAGTGGTTGCCAGGAAACAAGGTTTATCTGTCCAATGTATTTAGATAGATGCTCACTAGCTAACGCTTTATTTTAAGTGACGCTGTTTCCATATCTCTTTAAGTGGTGATAGCCACATACTTAATAAAAAATCGTGATCGACACCCACGATGGCCATGGTCTGCCGGTTTGTTGAGGCGAACACCTTTCTGTAGTTCTTTGGCCGGTGCCATGGGCGAGGATTCGTGGCCAGACTTGCACCGCCGTTACAAAGGCGTCGAGACAAAGGACACGTGATCTCGCGAAATTGAGTTGCGTTGCGAACGTAGTTCTACGATGATAACGTAGTTCTCGCAAACAGATGGGTGCCACATACGGCATTTTGGGACTGTAAAATAAGTATTTTGCCGAATTTCTGTGAACATTCAGAACTACTGCGGAGGTTGCAAAGGCGGGGAACTGGGCTTGAATGCACAATCGTGTTTAGTTTAAGAAGTCCGACATAAAGAAGCACCATACCGCGACATCCACCTTGCCTGCTCCGGCGGCCTGCTCCGGCGGCAACCCCTTCTTGGACAGTCACCACCCCTCAAATAGATCCACCGGTGTTTGCTGGACTTCACGGTGACGACGTTGAAGACTAATTGAAGCAATACTTGTGCGTGAGTGACTTTAACCAATGGGACAAATCTGAAAAACTGAGGCACGTCGCCTTCTATCGCGCTAGCGTCGCAAAAACTTGGTTTCACAACCACGAGCTCGATTTCTTCAACTGGAGCACGTTTACACACCACCTACGCCAGACTTTCGGGAGCTCTTATGTCCGCTAAGATATCGCCAAGAAGAAGCTTGCTCAGCGTGTTCAGCACTCTGGCGAGTGGTACACTTCGTGCCTAGAAGACGTCCTCGTCCTCTCCCGCCGTGTGAACACCTCGATGGCATAGTGACCGTGTACGCCGCCTGCTCCGGGGTATTGGGACTCTGGCAATCAATGCTCCTGTAGGGCTGAAGCCCACTACCGTCGCAGATATCATCAGTACGTGTCAGCGGCTCGATGAGCTTAAAATGATCCACTTACACCCTGGCACATCTGATTTCAAGGCGTCCAACGATAGCGAGCTACGTGCTCCGATTTGCTCCATCATCCGTGAGGAGCTGCACGCTCAAGCTTAGTCAACCCCTCCTGAAGTCCATATGGCGCCTTCTGGGGGCGGACATAAGCAAACATGCGAATGTTCACAAGCAAAGAGGCAAGCTAATGCTTCACGTTCCCCTACGGAGTACCGCCATTCTGCGGAAGGTAATGTACGAGATGCAAAAGCCATTGTAAAACACTGATTTCCGCCTTTCTGCAGCAGGATGGCTCCCAAACCAACGTCAGAAGCATCAACAGTAACAACAATCGGTAAATGTGGTTGAAATATACGCAGTACTGAACGCGAGGCAAATACTTCCTTGATGGACTGAAAGCTGTATTCAGTGTCTTGGTCCCAGACAAAAAGCTTGTCCTTGCCTTAGAAGTTTTCTTAGAGGCTCGACAATGTCAGCATACTGAGGAAGAAATTTTGCATAATATCCCGTAAGGCCCAAAAGTGAGTGCAAATCCTTCTTGTCAATAGGCTCTGGAGCCTCTCTACAACAGCCTTGATTGTATCTTCCATCGGCAAAATGCCTTGTGTGGAAATTGTATGGCCAAGGAAAGTTAATTAAGGAATACTGAATACACACTTGTGGTACAACTACATGCCTGCATTGCTTTTTCTAGAAAGAACATTTCGCAAGTTTCTATCGTGGTCATGTTACGTATGACGCCAAACAAGTACATCATCAAGGTAACAATGTACCTGGACAGTCTTTTAACACAGATGAGATGATCTGCTGAAAAGCGGATGGCGCAGATGCCAAACCGAAACACACTCACTTAAAGCGAAAAAGACGCTAATGAGAAATAAACGTGACAAGTTCACGGCTTTTCTCGGACAATAGAAGCTGATGATAAGCGCACTGCAAGTCCAACTTACTGAACA
The DNA here is from genome assembly GCF_013339745.2 of Dermacentor silvarum. NCBI lineage: Eukaryota > Metazoa > Arthropoda > Arachnida > Ixodida > Ixodidae > Dermacentor > Dermacentor silvarum. The sequence continues at coordinate 31,850,933 of NC_051164.1, forward strand.
CAGTAGCAGCTGCCAGTCGACGCAAAAGTTCATCAGTCCTAGGAACAAGAAAGGCGTTGACGACAATTCTCGAAGATCGACGCACAGTCGAATGGTATTGTCCTTTTTTCGAACCACGACGAGCGGAGAGATCCACTCGGATGCTGACACTCGTTCGATGCTATCAGCTGATTCGAGACGATGCAGTTCGGTGGAGACTTGCTCACAGAGAACAAGAGGTAGCGGACGCAGTTTCGCTGAAACTGGATGAACAGAAGGTTGAAGACGAATGTCATGGATGAAGCCTTTTACAAGTCCTAGCTGATCTAAAAACAGATGAGTAAATTCCGCTGTAGCGTTTTACAGTAGAGACGAAGACTTGACTTCCGGAACAACCGGCGTTTCGGTTACATGTTGACACGAAAGGAACATCCATGAATGTCTATGCCCAAGGCTTGTATCGCGTCTAGGCCCGAAAGAGAAGTGCCTTTATCAGTGACGTGAAATGTCACGATTGCAGAATTGTTGCAGTATATATGTCACAACCGCGAAAAAATGCCCTGAACTCAAAATTTCTTGATGTGAATAGTTCTTGAGTCGCAGACTTGAAGCAGATAATGGGAAGACCTTGAAATGTTCTTCACAGGTAGCGCTGTTCATCAGCGAGACAGTAGCTCCGGTATCCACAAGAAGCTTGATTGAAGTATTCCCAATCAGAACTTTGGCGATGATAAGGATGTTTATTGGATGGCACTCGAAGCAGCGCAAGGGCGACTGTCCAAAAAGCGCAGCACGGACTCTCAGCACGAGCGGCGCTCGAGAGCCGAAGGAAACGACCCACTAGAAGGCACTGGCGAGGGAGACCCACTTCAAGGCGCTGGAGCGAACGACCCACTACAGAGTTCCAACGCTTCACTACAATTACCCCGGGTGTAAAAAGGGAGCCGCCCGGCGACTTAACAGGTTGTCACCATGAGTGGGTCATGGTATATCTTGAGGCGCTCCACATTGACGGTGTCGCGCCCTCGACGGCGCATGTCCGAAGACGGTTCAACGGGTTCGATGAGGTAATTTACTGGGGACGTGCGTTCGACGACACGGTAGGGGCCTTCGTATTTGGGCAGCAGTTTCGAAGAGAGTCCAGTTGCGGTGGTAGGGACTGAGAGCCAGACGAGCGCCCCAGGAAAAAACGTGGGCGCAGAAGTGCTGTGTCGCCGCGAATGCTCTTCTGCCGCTCTTGTTCATTTGTAGTAAAGGTCCGGGCCAGGTCGCGACACTCTTCAGCATGTCTAGCTGTGGCAGATATAGGGGTATACTCAGACGTCTCTGGCTTGTACGGAAGGATCGTGTCAATCGTGTGCGACGGGTAGCGGCCATACAGTAAGAAGAACGGTGAGAAGCCAGTAGTACTCTGAGGGGCGGTATTGTAGGCGTAGGTGACGAAGGGCAGAATGGCATCCCAATTGGTGTGGTCGGCAGCGATGTACATTGAGAGCATGTCGCCGAGCGTGTGGTTAAATCGCTCTGTGAGACCGTTTGTCTGTGGGTGGTAAGCAGTAGTTTTGCGGTGAACGACGTGACACTCTTTGAGAATGGCTTCGACGACTTCCGACAAGAAGACACGGCCTCGATCGCTGAGTAGCTCCAGGGGTGGACCGTGACGCAGTATGAATGGGTGAAGCAGGAAAGAGGCAACATCTCGTGCTGTAGCCGCTGGAAGGGCGGCAGTTTCGGCGTATCGCGTGAGATGGTCAACAGCGACGATGGCCCAGCGGTTACCAGCCGACGTCAGAGGAAGAGGACCGTATAAATCGATGCCAACGCGCCCAAACGGCCGATTAGGACATGGCAAAGGTTGTAGACCTGCTGGCGAGAGGTGCGGCGAAGATTTCCGGCGCTGACAATCGAGGCAGGAGCGAACAAATTTCTGCACGTACCGGTACATTCCCCGCCAAAAGTACCGCTGTCGAATTCGGTGGCAAGTTTTGTATACCCCAGAGTGTGCACACTGTGGATCAGAGTGGAACGATTCGCATATTTTAGAACGGAGACTGCGGGGTACTACCAGTAACCACTGGCGGCCGTCGGCGCTGTAATTGCGTCGGTGAAGGAGCTCGTCGCGAACGGCGAAATGGTGGGCTTGACGACGCAATGCGCGAGTGGGTGCTGTTGCCGACGGATCAGTGAGCAAGTCTATCAGCGAGACAATCCATTGGTCCTTGCGCTCCTCTGTAGCGATGGTGTGAAGGTCGATGGAAGAAACGGCCAGCTGAGTTCCTGAGCAGCGGGCGTTGTCGTCGGGTAAGGGGGAGCGCGAGAGGGCGTCGGCGTCGGCATGTTGGCGTCCGTTGCGGTAGAGCACGCGGATGTCGTAGTCCTGCAGACGAAGTGCCTAACGGGCGAGACGGCCTGAGGGATCCTTCAACGACGACAGCCAGCATAGTGCATGGTGGTCAGTAACGACATCGAACGGGCGGCCATACAATTAAGGGCGAAACTTCGTAAGGGCCCAGACGATCGCCAGGCATTCTTTTTCGGAGACGGTGTAGTTGGCCTCGGCTTTAGTAAGCGTACGACTTGCATACGCCACGACATATTCAAGGAACCCTGGCTTGCGCTGCGCAAGGACAGCGCCAAGGCCAACACCGTTGGCGTCCGTGTGCACCTCTGTAGGGGCCGTAGGGTCGTAGTGGCGTAGTATGGGCGGAGACGTCAACAAACGACGGAGCTTTGCGAAAGCGTCCTCGCACACTGACGACCACGAGTCGAGGGGCCCTTTACAGCCAAGGAGCTTCGTCAGTGGCGATATAATAGTGGCGAAGTTTCGAATGAAACGTCGAAAGTAGGAACACAGTCCTACGAAACTGCGCAGTTCTTTGACGGACGTAGGTCTGGGGAACTCGGCTACGGCCCGAAGCTTGGCAGGATCTGGGAGAATTCCATCCTTGGACACGACGTAGCCCAGTATTGTCAGCTACCGTGCTGCAAATCGGCACTTCTTTAGATTCAACTGTAGGCCGGCGTTGCTCAAACGCGTAAAAACATGCCGGAGACGTTGAAGATGCGTGGAGAAGTCCGGCGCGAAAACGACGACGTCGTCGAGGTAGCACAAGCACGTGTGCCACTTTAGGTTGGGCAAGACGGTATCCATCATGCGCTCGAAGGTCGCGGGCGCATTACACAGTCCGAACGGCATGACGTTGAATTCGTACAAGCCGTCGGGCGTGACGAAGGCCGTCTTCGGTCGAGCGTCCTCAGCGATAGGGACTTGCCAGTACCCTGAGCGCAAATCGAGCGATGAAAAGAATTCAGCTCCTTGGAGGCTGTCAATCACGTCGTCTATTTGTAGCAGCGGCTAGACGTCCTTGCGGGTTATCTTGTTGAGCCGTCGGTAGTCCACACAGAACCGTACGGAACCGTCCTTCTTCGCAACAAGAACGACCGGAGATGCCCAGGGACTGTTTGATGGTCGAATAACATCCCGTCGAAGCATGTCGTCGACATGCTCGTTAATGACACGACGCTCTGCAGGAGATAGGCGATATGGACGTTGCCGCAGTGGCGGTTGGGAGCCAGTGTCGATGCCATGCGCGACAGTGGACGTGCGGCCCAAGGAAGTCTGCGCGACATCGAAAGATGGGCGAAATTATTCCATCAGGCACAGAAGCTGTGAACGCTGGACTGGCGTAAGGTTTTCATCGATGGAGGAGCCAAATACATCTTCGGGCGACGAATCCGACTTCGAAACAGCACTGAGCGTACAGGAGCTGGGCCAGTGCGTGTCATCGGATGCGTCCACAATTTGTGCGTCCTCGAGGGGTTCCACTCTGCCGAGACATTCCCCTCGCAGCAATGTGACAGTATAGGGGGATGGATTGGTAACAAAAATAGCACTGGCACCGTGAGTGCGATGCACTGTCGCAAAGGGGACCAACAATCCTTTCCTAGTGCGAACGCGATCAGATGGTGAAAGGAGTGCAATGGTGTCACAGAGACAATCGCAGCACACTGACAGAGCCGCTGACGCGTTCGGAGGCACTTGGGTATCGTCTGTGACGAGTATCTTCTTCGAAAGCGATGGTCTGTTAGCCGGCGTTATCTCTGAGAACGGCGAGAGTTCTATTTCGGCGGGTGTGCAATGAATGACGGCGTTGTGGCGGGAGAGAAAATCCCATCCCAGGATGATGTCGTGCGAGCAAGCAGGAATGATGATGAATTCGACGGCATACATGGCGTCCTGAATGACTACGCGAGCTGTGCATACTGCTGTTGGGTGAATACTTTGGGCGCTAGCCGTACGAAGGGATAGCCCCGAAAGTTGCGTCGTCACTTTTCGGAGGAAACGGCTAAGTGTGGCGTCCATAACGGATACGGCGGCTCCAGTATCAATAAGGGCAGATGCGCGAACACCGTCTACAAACACGTATATTATGCTCGAAGGTCTCTGCTGAAGGCTTTCACAGTTCGATAGTGTCGCAGCCCTTGCCTCGTGGACTGCGACGTCTAGTTTTCCCGATCTCGTGCGACCTGACGTGGCCGCATCGGCGACAATGAGCGACGTCGTGGAGACGGTGAACGGCGGGTAGATGGAGCTGGGCGGAACGTCGGTGACCCAGGCGGTGGTGGTTCGTAATTAGGGCGCCTGGACTGGCTCATTACGGGTGATGCGACTCTAGGCGGCTGCACGCGATTGCAAAAACGTGCAACGTGGCCGGCGTAACCGCACGCAAAGCATATGGGACGGTTGTCGGAAGTGAGCCAACGGTTTGCCGGAGAGGGTCCCACCCATGGCTCAGGACGCGGTGGACGTAGCGGCTGCTGATATGGCTGCATGGTGGGCTGCAGACGGAGCCTAGTGACATCGGCATACGTAGGCGGTACAGCCGCTTCGAACGACGGTGGTCCAGCGACGGCTTCGGCGTAACTAAACGGGGCAGCCGCAGAGATGGCTTGGGCCGGTCTAGCGACAACTTGAGCGTAGCTAAGTGGCGCCGGTGCCGGAGGGCGCTGGTGACATTCGGGCATGACTTCGGCGATTTACTGTTCAATCACTCGGCGGATGGGAGGCGGGAGTGTGGTTGATGGCTGTTCCACATGCTGCGGGTGGGCAAAGGGCAGCAGAGAGAGCTGGCGCGCAATTTCTTCGCGCACAAATGTCTTCATTTCTGCCAGCAAGGTGGTGTAGTCAGAAACGGCTGACAAGCCAGCGAGATCTGCGTCCTGTGCTGGCGGCCGACGGGTCGACGACCGCTGCCTGCATAGCTCCTCATAACTCTGGCACAGCGTTATTAGCTCTGCCACCGTGCGAGGATTTTTGGCGAGGAGCATGGTGAAGGCGTCGTCGTCGATGCCCTTCATGACATTCTTGATCTTATCCAACTCGGACATGGTCGCGTTGGTTTTCTTGCACAAGTCAAGGATGGTCCTCTATGTAACTGGTGAAAGATTCCCCTGCCTGCTGAGCGCGTTCGCGCAAACGCTGTTCTACTTGTAGCTTACGAACAGCAGGGCGGCCAAACACGTCGATAATTGCAGTCTTGAAAGCGGACCAGGTCGGGAAATCGGACTCGTGGTTGGTGTACCACAGACTTGCTACTCCCGCCAGGTAAAATACCAAGTTTCTCAATTTTCCTACCTCGTCCCATTTGTTGGGTACGCTCACGCGCTCGTAGATAGCGAGCCAGTCCTCCACGTCGGTGCGTTCCGCGCCAGTGAAGATAGGTGGATCGCGTTGACGAGGGACACCGGCGCATGCGGGTGGTGCGGGAGGACGCGTTTGCTGGGAGGCGTCTTGTGGCATGGCAGATGGTAGTGCACGGGATCGAAGCTCCAGGGGCATCGAAGAGGCTTCGGAGCGGTTTTGAGGGTACAGCACTCTCCACCAATTGATAAGGATGTTTATTGGATGGCACTCGAAGCAGCGCAAGGGCGACTGTCCAAAAAGCGCAGCACGGAGTCTCAGCACGAGCGGCGCTCGAGAGCCGAAGGAAACGACCCGGTAGAAGGTACTGGCGAGGGAGACCCACTTCAAGGCGCTGGAGCGAACGACCCACTACAGAGTTCCAACGCTTCACTACAGCGAAAATTGTTTCCGGGCGGACATTTGGTGCTTGTATCGTCAGCACTGAAGGAACTGTACCTGCCAAATCTGTTTCATCAAAAGAAGATATGAGCTGAACTCTGGCTGGAGACGCACGATGCGTTTGGTTGCGCGAACGGCAAACGGTAGCATAATGTCCCATTTTTGGCATGCGCAGCAGGTAACGTGCTTAGCTGGACAGCCTGGATCGGACGCTATGTGCTGCCTTGATTCACACCGGTAGCAATGGAAAGAGGTGTCTTGACTAGGCTTGAAAAATTCTTGCCGACGGCCATGTTGGTCGGCTTCTCCAGATCGCGGCTTACCGCCATGTCGTCGGATGCCATCTTGTACTCGTCTGGTCTAAGAAGAAGCTTGGCGCGGACCGCCCTCTTGAGCACCCGGACGAGGAAGGGGATAGTTGGCGACGCCATCTTGCCGCGGAGAAGAAACGCCATGTGCTGTAGACCCGGTAAAAACTTGTAAGTTCCTTGTGAACTTGTTTAACGCTTCGCCCAATTTCTTCCGCTTTTTTCAGCGTCAACGACAGTCCCTCGTAGAGAAGTGTCTCACGTATTTTTGTTGACGCGAGTGCTTGCAGAATTTGGTTGCGGAGCCACTCGTCGTGCCAAGCGCCGAGCGCGCAGGTTGGAGCCAAGCGTGAAGCGAAGTCGCGAATTCTTGGAAAGTGTCAACTGTGTGTGATGACGATGACACGCTTCAGTTGGAAGAAAAGGTTATTTATTATAATGAAAAACTAGAACTTTGCAAGCTTAGCAATTCCATGTGCTTCGGCTCGGCGCGATCGATCCTCCCGAATTCCCCTGCGCCCCCTCGTGTCCGCTTTCCCAAGCCAGGATTAAATGGGCTCCTTGATGCCAGGTGGCGCTAGTCTACCGTAGTTGATGCGGTCCCTAACCCGCGAGGGCCTGGAGCATGTTGGCATCGGTGGATCGGCTCCGAAAGTTGATCCCTGATTCTTTGGATTTTTGTCACATCGTGTCTCCGAAACTGCTGGACGCCATCGGAAGGACATCCGGACCACCGAGGATAGCTTCTTGGCGGGCAAGTCCGAATTTTCTTCATCCTGTGCGCCCCCGAAGTCACAGTGGCTGAGCTGCAACGCTAGGCCTAACGCCGACGGCGTCTGGCTCCAGAGCTGAAGCGGTCGCGTCGCCCGACGATGCTCAAGCCCCACGTGATGGAGATCATGGTCGAGGGAGATGCCATTACCGAAGACGAGTTAAATGATGGCAGCTGGACGGCGTTTGAAGCGCAGAGTAAATTTTCTAGGCGGAATACCTCAGCAGCCATCCCATCTGCGAACTGCACTGAAGGAGCCTCCCCGGAGGAGACCGCGAAGAAGCCACCCCGCTATTGAGCGCGGAAGCCAACGCTGCCAAGACATAGACCCCTCCCAAAGTTGCGTAAGGAGCATCTTAAGGTTGTTATACGCCCACAGGGAGCTATAAATATGCGAGATTGCGGCTCGGCTGCCGTCCTCCAAGCCGTTTGCGCCGCAATAGACGCCGACGCAGAAGACGTTCTGAAGAACGACCAGATAAGGGTGCACCGCATCAATAATACTGTCATCATCAGCACGCCGTCGTTAGCTAGAGCGGAGGCCTACAAGGACATCAACAGCCTCAAATTTGACGGACAAGATTACCGTATGCTAACCTGCGTACCGGCACCGGATAACTCAACGCGGGGGGTGTTCTACCACGCGTGGTCTGGCGAAGGGGACGCCAAGATATACAAGGAGCTGCAAAAACGCAATCCGGGGCTTAAACTGGCCGGAGCCAGGAGACTGGGTTCATCCAGACACGTACTCATCGCCGTAGCCGAAGCCACACTGCCAGCTTACGTCCGCTACTTTGGAGACACACACTACGTCTACCCCTTCAGAGAAAGAGTAGAAGCCTGCTTCAACTGTCGGAAGACAGGGCATCGCATGGACGTACACCCTCTCCCAAGAAGGGCGCGATGCCGGAGATGTGGATTTGAGGAACATGAAACGCCTCCCCCAGGCACACCTGGCACATGCTGGGCCCGTTGCATCGTGCGCCACGGAGGCCATCCAACCGGGGCTCGCACCTGTAGGTACCGCTTTTATGAGCAATTCCAGGGAAAAACCACAACTAGAAACACCGAGGCTACAAGCAAAGGGAAAGAACCAACAGAGACGCCCTTCGTGGAAGTATAAAATACTGAGGATGGGAGCACAGCATACAGGGATGGTCTGTGTCGCAGCCGTCCCGTCACCCGTAACATCAACCAGGGAGCATCGGAGGCGCGCACCAACAGCGCGCACCACCGTAGTGGCAGTAGACACCGCAGCAATAGCAGGCCCCGTGGTGACAATAAACAACGACCTGCCTCGATGACACAGAAAGACCAGGAACCAGGAAAATCAGTGCTGAGGCAGCCGTCAACACCGAAGGAGGCCGAAAGAGGAAGAAGACCAGAGGACACACAGGTGAGGGAGCTTGCCGCAGAGATCCGTAATCTCAAAAAGCAACTCGCTATAACAAATCATAAACTTGCAGCAACTAATGAACAAATTAAATTTCTAAAATCCGAACACACTAAAGTTACAACTACCACGCCCGCCACGCGAGAGATCTTGGCTTGCGTTGGGAAGGGTGACTCCCAGGATATGGAGGTTGTTGAAGGGAGAAACCCCAAGAGGAAGTTAGTAGAGCCTACCTCAATGGCAGCCCCCGACCCCCCCCCCCCCCCCCCGGTCCTACCAGTCTCACCAAACGTATGGATAAACTTGAGGAATTGCTTAATAATTTCGTACAGGAGGTTGATAATCGCATGCAGGTCATGCAGGAAACATGCAAAAAGGCTTTGAAACTTGCATCGTGTTGATAGCTAAACAATCATCCGCAACACAAACAGGCCAATCAAGCAAGGAGGTCCAGTCGTCCGCTGCCGTATATAGCAGCAAGCCAGCTATATACGTGGACGCTGCACAGGAGAGCGCTCACACGTTCACAATTGCAGTAGTCAACAACGAAGGCCAGACAGTGAGCTCACGTAAAATAAGCGCAGGCTCCATTCACGAAGCCGAGGAAGCCGCAATTGCACTTGGTATAGCAGCATCGCGATACAGCTTCATAGTATCGGACTGCATGTCAGCTATTAGAAGTTACATGCAAGGGTCGGTAGGCCCACGAGCTTCCGAAATACTGAGCGAACCGGCTGGCAAGGTTACGCTTATCTGGATGCCGGCCCACTCTGGGAATGGCGGGAACGAAATGGCCCAAAATTGACGTGATTGCACTCCAAGAGACGGAGACCCTGGTTGAATTGACAGGATATGCCACCTATAATGAGGTATCATCAGAGCAGAGAAAACCCCGTACGGCCGTTGCAATTCAGCGTAACATAGCGGCTGAGCAGGTGGATTTGGAACTTCCTAACCTTCACTATACGTGCGTACGGCTACTCCCTAAGAGCAAGCAACAACTCCCTGTGATTATCCTGAATACATATAGTCCACCAAAAGACAAATCTATTCCCTTCGTCACCCTCCTGAGGAAGATTTGTAGGGAGGCAGGAAAGTCGCAAATAGTCGTCCTGGGAGATCTAAACGCTGCGCATATGGCGTGGGGATATGATCGTAACTGCAGAAAGGGCCTCACGATTATGAATGCCGCCAACAGATACGAGTTCTCACTCATCACCGATTCGGAACAACCCACTCGCATCGGCAATAGCATCTCCCGGAATATCACGCCAGATCTCTGCTTTGTCAAAAATGCGGACGGTGCTAGATGGTCTAATACAGAGCTAAACCTCGGCAGTGACCACTACATGCTCACCATTGACATCCCGGCCAAAGGGTACCCCAAAAAGAGGAAATTCGTCACGAAACACACAAAGTGGGATCTCTTCAGATTCGAACGTAATAGAAAAGCCCCGTCTAGCATCACGGACCTAGGTCGATGGGTCAGGGAACTGATAGGGGATGCCGATAAACATACAACGGAGATTCCTTTCGAGGAAAACGGCCCTAAACCGGACTCAAAGTTAATTAACCTCTGGGAACAACAGCAAACGCTACAAGCAGAATGGTTGAAGAACAAGCATAACCATCAGCTTAAACTTCGTCTGGCGGGACTCGACCAAGAGATTCAGGACTACTCGACACTCCTTAGTTCATCGCAGTGGTATCAAATCTGTGATAGGATTAATGGACAGCTGGGTAGCAAAAACCCATGGAAATTGCTAAAACACCTACTCGATCCAGACCAATCGAAGGGCGCCTCTCAGGAGAAAATGCTTAAGATCGTACACTCCTTTCCAGGTGGGGAAAAGCCAATGATGGACCTTCTCTGCTCCACATACCTAAACACCAAAGTCGATAGTGACTCTTATGAACCGTATAAAGGTGCTCCCATTGCCGATCTGGATCAAGATTTTACTGCAGCAGAGGTTCGTGCGGCCCTGGCCAGCCTACGCTCCACATCGGCGGCAGGCAACGATAGAGTAACCAATAAAATGCTCCGCAATTTGGATGGAGTTTCTATTGACGCCATCACCAAACTGTTTAATGATTATTGGCACGATGGTTCCATTCCTCCTGAATGGAAAGACGCAAAAGTAATCTTTATACCGGAAGCCCAGCAAACCTCTTAAATTAGAAAACCATCGCCCTATTTCAATCACATCATGCCTGGGAAAAGCGATGGATCATGTGGTCTTAAGTCGACTTGTCGAGTTCACGGAGACGAAGCAGCTCTTTCCCCCGACCATGGTCGGATTCCGCCCCAACGTCTCAGCCCAGGATATTTTATGGCAACTGCAGAGAGATATTTTAGATCCAGGGATCCCTGTAGTAACGAGGACAATTCTGGGACTCGACATTAAGAAAGCCTTTGATAATGTGGCGCATCGAGCTATTCTCGAGGGTCTCTCAGCTCTAGGGGTTGGCGACAGAACCCACACCTATATCAAGGCTTTCCTGCGCGTCCGAACCGCAACTCTTCATTTTAGCACTGCCTGCAGCGACAAGATCTCCATAGGGACTCGCGGTACCCCTCAAGGGGCTGTCCTTTCTCCCTTTCTATTTAACGTTGCAATGTACCCACTTGCAAGAAAAGTATCGGCAATCCCGCACATAAGACACGCTATCTATGCGGATGACGTGACTATATGGACGCATCGAGATGAGGTGGTGGAAGCGCTGCAGAGGGATGCAGATGAAGTCCAACGACATGCTCGTAAGAACGGGCTCGAGTGCTCTCCGGCAAAGTCGGAACTCTTCTTAATGTGCAGGAAGCTCCCTAACGCCATAGACAAGTATAAAATTCGAATCAACGGCGCACAGGTGCCAATCGTACCAACCATTCCAGTACTCGGTTTGTACATCCAAGAAAAGGCCCAGAATTCAGTGACCTTAAGCAAGCTACGAACTACAGTCCAACAGCTCAGTAATATGCTCAGAAGGATGACAAATCAGAATCAGGGAGTGAATGAAAATGAGGCATGCAGACTAGTCCAAGCCTTCTTCATTGGAAGGCTGGCCTACACGTGCCCATATCTCTACCTCCGAAAATCTGACTTGAAAATACTCAATACCATGATCAGGACCGTCTACAAAACGGCATTGGGAATCCCTAAAGGCACCAGCAGCCTGCGTCTCCTAGACCTCGGAGTGCATAACACTATAGAAGAAATAATTGAAGCACATAAGGCTGCTCAACTGTGGTGCCTCTCATGTTCTGCTCAAGGACACAAAATTCTAGAAGCCATGAATCTCCGCCCCGTTGCCAGCATAACGGATCGAATTCGTATTCCCAACAGCATTAGGAATAAAATTATCATCTCCCCCCCTTCCCAAAAACATGGGAGAAAACAATGTAGGCAGGAGGAAAGCTCGGGCCGAGGCACTCGGCCACCACCTTAGCAGCAAGCCAGCTATGTACGTGGACGCTGCACAGGAGAGCGCTCACACGTTCACAATTGCAGGAGTCAACAACGAAGGCCAGACAGTGAGCTCACGTAAAATAAGCGCAGGCTCCATTCACGAAGCCGAGGAAGCCGCAATTGCACTTGGTATAGCAGCATCGCGATACACCTTCATAATATCGGACTGCATGTCAGCTATTAGAAGGTACATGCAAGGGTCGGTAGGCCCACGAGCCTCCGAAATACTGAGCGAACCGGCTGGCAAGGTTACGCTTATCTGGATGCCGGCCCACTCTGGGAATGGCGGGAATGAAATGGCCCACCGTGCTGCCCGAGAATTAATTAACCGGGCGGTGGAGACATGTCCGGGACCGCTACCAGGCGGAACGACACCCAGTCACAGCTACAATGAAATTGTCACCGCGTACAGGGAGGACCGGCGGATATATCCACCACCGGATTGTTCCCTTAGTAGAAAGCAAGCCACGGATCTCCGCAGGGCGCAAACATGTACTGTCATGTCCCCCACAATTCTATCTTATCTATCCAAAGGCGACTGTAATTCAAAATGTAAATATTGCGACACAGATCAAGCTGATCAGAATCATATTATATGGGTTGCAGGAATAATCCTCCCCCAAGAAATCTGCTGCGGCATGCTCCGTCACAGGAGGCGTGGGACTCCGTACTAAAATCTACTAACCCTCAAACCCAAGCCGGGCTGGCGGACTGGGTGGTGAAGGTCGCGGCCAGCCGGACGCCACTCTAGCCCCCTCTGCCTGACCTCGGCTCCCCCCTCCCCCTCCCCTTGTCTTCAATAAAGTTTATTTCCTCCTCCTTCCTCCTCCTCACTTACACGCCCAGGCTCCTAAATAATGCGTCCTCGCATTACGCTAATCTGTCACGAAATCTTCGAGCCAACGTGGTGGCTTTCTTTGTCTGGGCCAGTCATGGGCAGCCTTTGGGGCTTGAGTAATTTGGGTGGTGTCGTCTTGCAGTTGTGAAGTTGTGTCCTGTATTTTCTCATGGAAGCACTTCAATTGCGTTGCGGTAGCCAACCTTGTTTCTGTGCGGTTGTTATTCGTTCTGGAAATACTGTACGTTGAGTTATCGTATATGGTCCCTCATACCAAGGATCAAACTTCCCAGCTTTTGTCGAAGTCTCGTACCATACTTGATCGCCTACATCATAGGGTGTTGGCGGGTGCTTTCGGCTGTGCTTAGCCTTAATGCTACTTAGGTAGACTGTTATGTTGTCAAACGCTTCTTGCCTGTCCTTGTCAATGTCTTCTTGGGGCTCTTGGGTGTCTACTTCTAGTTGGTTGTCGATTATCCTTCGAGGCGTATAATTAACTGTTGAAAAGGTGAATTCTTGAGTTCAGCATGGAACTGTGTGTTGAATTGAGACGTTGTTTTGGCAAGGTATTCACTCAATTTGTCGACCTCGTCGGCTGTGTTGATTGGCCCTACGTGGTCGATGGCCACTGTATGGAAGGGTGTTCGTGGTACTTCCCTCGGGTTGAGCGTTCCTGTTTGTACCCCCGTTTCATGGTTGTGCTGTTGACACGTGCGGCATTCTCGCACATATTATGCAATGTCGTGGTCCATATTATGCCAGTAATAACGTTTGGACAGCTTGGACTTGTGACATTGTGCCTTTAGACATTGGTGACATCGTAATACAGCGAATGGAAGTGATTTGGGCACCAGAACACGTTGTATCGCCTTGTCGTGTTGGGTTGTACTGTGCATTATTATGTCCTTGATGGTCTGGTAACTTTTCCCAGCTTTTCTTTGGCCTCCTGCTTGACCGGGAGTCTCGATGTCTGCAATAATGGCGACCAGCTCTGCATCTTTGCGCTAGTCTTCGCGAAGGCGGGAATCATTTGGCTTCAGCACAAACACTGCATTGACCATTCTTGATAGTGCGTCTGCCACCGTATTTGTCTTTCCAGATGTGTGACGCACAGTGAAATGATATGGGGATAGGTCTAAAACCATGCGTGCAAATCGTCTGTTGGGGTTCCTTTTCGACATAATGTGTGCTACAGCCCAGTTGTCCCTAATGAGCTCGAAGTGTTCTAGTCCTTGGAGGTAAGAATGGAAACGTTCCGTTATGTCCCAGTGAGCTGCGATTGCCTCAAGTTGTGTCGCGCGCTTGTGGGTCTCACTCTCGGCGACTTTCTTGCTTTCAAATTCGACTACTTGTGTGGTGTCGCCGTGTGTTTGGGTAAGCACTGCTCCAAGCACTGTGTGGGAAGCGTCGGCATGTACTTGTGTCGGTTGACTTGGATTGAAAGTCGCCAGGATAGGTGCTTTGGTTAGTCGTTCCTTGAGTGTGTGCATGCCATCTTGGCATTCAGGTGCCCACTGAACAATTGCATCTTTCTTCGTAATAAGTGTCAATGGTCGAGCATTTTTTGCGAAGTCTCATGTACTTGCGGTAATGTGGCGCAAATCCAAAGAAGGATCTCACCTCGCTTTTTGTTTCTGGCACCGTAAAGTTCGTTATCCCTGGAATGCGCTGTAGATTGATCGCCACCCATTCTTGTCTTATCAAGAGCCCAAGGAATGGTATCCGTTTTTCTGCAAACATACACTTGCTGTAGACAACACGCAGTCCTAGGTCATGAAGAGCCTTCAGTACCTTGTCAAGCCTTTCGATGTGTTCCTCAATGGTGTCTGTGAAGGCGCACACATCGTCTGTGTAGACAATCACGTGGCCGTTGTCAATGAGATCTCGAAGACCTTCATTCATGATACTCTGCATTGTTGTGGGAGCCGTGCATAGTCCAAACAGCATTTGTAGTGGTTCGAAGTGTCCATCTTCTGTAACGAAAGCGGCTTTAGAAATTTCTTCTTCACGCAGTGGTATGTAGAAGAAGGCTTTCGTAACATCAAGCTTTGACAGATACCGCGATCCTGCCACTTCTCGAATGAGTGTGTTGATTTTTGGCATGGGGTAGGCTCGCTTCACTGTCTTTTGCGTTTAAAAATCGGTAGTCCACACACAATCATTTTGGTGTAGTCTCGTGGTGCGGTTGGTCAACAACAATTACTGGCGAGGCATAGGCAGGCCTTGATGAGCGGATGATACCTTTTCTAATCCACTCTTGTGTCTCTTGCCGTATGAACCTGCTATTGGCATCACTTGTGCTGTAGCCCTGCATCCTAACGGGTTTCCGGTCGGTGAGTTCAATTGTATATTCGACGTTTCTGCGCAGGCACATGTCGTTGTTAGGGTGGGTGAAGACATTATTGACGTTTAGCAGAGAAGCCTTCAACATTTCTGTTTGACTCTCCGTGAAATCAATGCGAACAGGTTCATGTTGAATCAATTGGGCGATTTATTCTGCCGATGGAAATGTGGGTGCTTCCCGTGCAAATGTTGCCTTTGCCTCAATTGCTCCACACACTTCGATGGGGTCTGTCGAGGAAAATTCTGCCTGATTGCAGGTTTGCATCGATATCTCGATGCTTTCATTCTTTGTGAACTTGTCTGGGCTTTGAAGTTCTGTTACAAAGTTTGACATCGATGGCTGTGCTTCCAGGACATTCTTTGTCAGCTCGTGCACATCGTTTTGTTTTGCTTCGGAATATATTCGATCATGTGGATGCCGTTGTCAAAACTGACGCCGTCCCTAACAAAATACTCTCCTGGCTGCTGTCGTCTGTCTCTGAAGATAATGCGATAAAGGAGTCTGTTTGTGCTGTCTTCGTAGTGCTCGTCCAACAAGCGCATAATATCTTGGAACTGTAGCGTATCGGGCTCCACTTGCGACCGTCAAGTCGTAACAGAGACGCTGACCTTCGAAACCCAAATTTGACAGCAATACAGCTTTCTTCATCTCCTCCGGTAGCGTATCGGCTCCGGCTGGCTGCAGAAAAGTGTGGAGTGAACGTTTCCACGTAAGCCAAGTAACGGCAGGAGTACCCGGAATAGGCAGAAAACGCAGCGGCGGAGAAGCGAACGCCATGGTTGAAGCGGTGAACAACGGAGAAGTAAACGCAGGCTGCGTCGCATCCATGCTGGTAGCAGAAGTAAGAAGTAGAGCAGCAACAGGAGGGCAGAGCAAAGTGTAACGAAAGTCTTTTACTTCGTTGCCAAGATGTGGTATCGAGTCTCCGCGATGCGGTGTCTAGTGTCTCGCACGACGGGTCGGCGGGACGCGCATTGACCAGCGCGGTGAGGCCTAACAGCCCAGGCGCTAAGCGCCGCAAAGAAAACGAGACGACTTCTTCTGTTGGGGACCAAACGACGACGTCTTACTCGGAGAGGTGGAAGCGAACAGCGTACGCGCTGATTACAAGATTTGGCGCGGCGGGGCGCCAGTGGTCAGGATCAAATAGAAACCAAAACAAGCAGAATACAACATGCATGACGTGTACTGAAAGTGCCGGAAGAAAGCGTGGGAGTCGGAAACACGTCATGTCAGCGATGCTTAGGACATGCATATTTATTGCCGCTCGGCGTTATTGGTGCATAACAAGGAACTTTGAGAATCCGCGCGGCTAATCCGTGTGGCGCCCGCAACGCGCTGGACTGCGTATCACGTGTAAAAGCGTCGTTTCGCTTTCCAGAAGTTGGCTTGGCTAAAAAACACTCTTACTGGTCAATGACCAAAGTAGTTGGACAGGACACCACGAAAACACGTAGCAACTATTTCAGAAATAATTCACCACTTCGGAAAACATGAATCGCAGGAACATCGCTTTACAATCGAACTATTATTTTCTCATCGGTACGATCACCCTTTTCGCCTGCCTCCCACCAATGGCGGCGTATAATCGCTATTGCGGTAACACTGTTTTTAGCATGCCTCCAGAGAATGACTGCATCCGCACTGCAGATCGAAAAATTCTGATAAAAGATGTTCCATGCCATTCTACGACTTAACTGCTTTATATTTTGACTGCGCGGACCCGTAAGCTTTCCCTTGCACTAGAAATGGATACCATGAAAATGGTTGTCAGACCCACTAAAAAGAGGACACGCAAGACAGACGAAGAACATCGTTTGGGTAATATGATAAGTCCCAATGCCTGTAAAACTTGCGTAGAGTGATGTCACACATCAAGCACCATGGCCGTGAGTGACGCGGGCCGGATTAGCAGTATCAGGGCTAGGGTTAACACGTGTCCACAAACATCCGAGAAATAGGACGAAGAAAGTGACGTCGTGGTTGCCAAATTGATAGAGCATTGCTCGCGTCCTGTGCAGGATGTGGAATCAGCTCCCACTAGAGGCACTTCGCATTTTACACTACTGTAAATAATTTCCCGCTTCTTTTTTATTGTACACTTCCAATAACCCTTCGTGGTCGAATACTTTTCAAGGAAGTCTACAAATTGCTACGTGCACGTGAAAGAATAAAGTGCGAGAAAAATAAGGAAAACATTGCCACTCGTGTTTTAGCAATAATTCGAAGGTTTTTCTCCTGAGTTAGCAAAAAGTCACTCTGTTGGAAGGAGTATGTGGTTCCTCAAACGTATTAATTACCTATCATAATTGTGTGAAATACGGCGACGCGTTATTTGCATACCGCTTTTTTGCCTCCTAAGGCAGCTTATATGCATTACGCAGCAGGCTGCAAAAATAACGCGTGAATGTTTAACTTAATTAAGTATGATGCGACGCATGGATTTTTATGAAATTTCAGGGAGAGTGATATTTATCTGCGGAACAAAGTTGACAAATTAGGTAATTATCGATGCTGCTGTTCACATATCTGAAAAATAATCTCGATGCCGATCAGACATTTCCTGCCGAACATTATAATTCCGTCAGGCCAAAACTGGACAAGAAAGATTAAAAAAATAGAGTTAGTGAGCAAAGTTGACAAATTAGGTAATTATCGATGCTGCTGTTCACATATTTGAAAAATAATCTCGATACCGATCAGACATCTCCTGCCGAACATTATAATTCCGACAGACCAAGACTGGACAAGAAAGATTAAAAAAAACAGAGTTAGTTCCCTCCATGCTCCTTCCTTGACTAGATTTCCACTGGCTTTGTTTGGTTGCGACTAACAAGTCGAGCCCTTGGTTCGAGCTCGTTGGAATACAGTCATTTTGCCACTGATTTCGTTGAGTGACGACTCCACGTGCATGTTGGCAGCACTCACTTGTGTGACGTAAGCACGAAAGTGGTCTGCGAGTGCTTCTTGATCTCCGCGATGGCTCTGAAGATCTTGTTGCGGGACACGACGTCCACGCCCGCGTACGGCTCGTCGAGAAACACTAACGGCGGCAGGCCCAGCAGAGCGGCAGCGATGGACAACTTTCGGCGGTTGCCTCCGCTGGAAAGGGTGAGGTACGGAGGGAGGAGTACTCATTCACGCTCAACGCAGCAAAGTTTGCAGATATCGCTGATTGCGAGACGGGCGTTAATGTTGTGAAATCGATCGCGACGCAGTTACTCAAGAAAGCAGAGAGACTGAGACGACGACGGGGCGCCTTTACGAGGCGCCGGATGAGGTCATTTATTTGTAGAGGCGCTCTTATAGCCCGCCCACTGGGAAAGCGTGTGCGCGTCCAAACTGAGTTGGGCCTCGATGAAACAATTATTCCATACGTAGCAACCCTGAAAAAACTGTTCATACTAGGATAATAGCCAGAAATATTTAAGTTTCAATAACAATACTAAAGTCCTCTGCGACCGTTTCAAACTTATGTTGACTTGAGTGGGCGAATTTTGGTTTTACAAATCAATTGATAGGAAAGAGTGCCATATGGCAATCACACCTTATCGATTTTAATAAAACAGGTGGTTTGAAAACAATAATCGAAGCGTCAGTATCAAGAAATGGCGGTCGCAGAGTTTTTGTATATGTACAGGAAGATTTTATACAGATGTGTAGGCCGTTTTTTTTTTTCGACCGACATGTTAAAACAATTGCATATTTGTTCTTTTTGCCTTTGCCCAAGAAAGTCCAAATATCATCAAGCAAAACTACATGAACTTTTGAGCACTTTTTCTGGTCGTGGAGAGTACATTGAATGAATGACTTGTTTAGTGGTATAGTGATTATTTATTAAACAAAAGTCCCCGGAACATGTGTAAGTACGCTAAGAATGTTAACCGCATGAACATAAATCGGCGAACCTGTACACGCCGCACTCCTTGGAGGCGTGCTCTGTGAGATCGACGACGGATAAGACGCTGTCGATCATGGGCTTTAACTCGTTTTCAGGGATGCCTCGCAGCCGACCGACCAGGTACAGGTACTCGTACGCGTTCATCCTGTCCAGCAGGCCTCCGAGCTGGAAGCAGTAGCTGATCTGCGACTGCCACTGCGGTGAATGTGAACAGAGAATGAAATAGTACGTATTACCCCCAAGGAATAATAATAATAATAATAATAATAATAATAATAATAATAATAATAATAATAATAATAATAATAATAATAATAATAATAATAATAATAATAATCACTCGTTATCCCGGTCCTGCGAATGTGGATGTAAAGCGAAGCTGTTGCAAAACCACCACTACAAGTGTATGCAAAGCTTTATTAATGGTTCGGTTGCTAGTTTTGAGCTTGCTCTTTGTTGAAACATAAGCTATTCTGTGTGTTGCATGGGGTCATTTCAATGAATATATGCACTGTTCGCTTCACATTTCTGAGCGCTTCTAGCCTCTGCTTTACGGGGGTATGAGCCATGGTATCTTACAGCGAAGCTCTTTATCGTTAGGCTTCCGTGCATTTTTGTTCTGCCTCTACAAAAATGTGCGCTGATCCTGGTGATAGTGCAGAAAGGGTAGACGCGCAATGGCGCATACCCCTGTGGACTCCGGGTTGGGCTCTGGGACCTGTAACGGGCGCTTGAACTTCCCTTGTCCCCACCTGGGACCCAAAGAGGTCCCAAGCACAAGGGTAAGAACAGATTCTAAGGTTGGATGTTAGCCAAAAAGGCCGACCCGCGTAAGCCATGTCTACGTTCGTACCGCGCTCTCTTTGTCGGCGTTCCAAGTGCTTGCGTATCTAGTTGCCTTTCCTTCGGCTCTCTCGTGGTGGCCGTGCCATCGGAATGTCACGGGTGTCTAGTTTCCTCCAGCTCCTCGAGGTGGCGGTCCCGTCGTGCACGTATATACGAGTATATAAAAAACCACTTCTCTTCTGTCGTCGTAAGGGGGTGGCCTCGTATAGTCCGGACTTCCGAGGAGCAACACGCTTACGAATGGTGATGTCCCGCATGCGCTGGGCGTGTTGTGCACGATCTTCATCGGTGGTGCATGCCGCCCGACGGCAACGATTGCATTCTCGTTTCTGTTCCTGAAGTTGCTCTTCGTAGGTAGAGAGAGAGAGAGAGAGAAAATGATTTAATGAAAGGCAGGGAGGGTAACCAGGACTGAGCCGGTTGGCTACCCTACACTGGTGGAAGGGAAGTGTGCCTTGGGAGTCCGGGCTATACGCGAACATAATAATATATAATAATAATACCATGATGGGGCAGAAACTTGGAGGCTAACAAAGAAGCTCGAGGACAAGTTAAGGACTGCACAAAGAGCGATAGAACCACAAATGTTAGGCCTAATGTTAGAGACAGGAAGAGAGCGGTGTGGATCAGAGAGCAAACTGGTATATCCGATATTCTAATGGACATTAAGAGAAAAAAATTGAGCTGGGCAGGTCATGTAATGCGTAGGACAGATAACCGGTGGACCATTAGAGTTTCAGAATGGGTACTAAGATGAGGGAAGCGCAGTTGAAGGCAGAAAACTAGGTCGGGCGATGAAGTTAGGAAATTTGCAGGTGCTTCATGAAATTTGTTTGTGGGCAGTCATTCTAAAAATTCCGAGGAATAATTTTGTCAAGAACGAAAGACAAGGTATGATCAACATGAGTGATATAATGGTGTAGGAATATAGCCCCATATACCACATGTCAAATAGCAAGGCGTGGCGTATACATAACCTAAATACGAATATTTTAGATTACGGACAGCTCCGCCAACGCCAACACCGGATATTCTGCGACACAGGGCACTTAACGCGGTCGCTGTAAATACTATCAAGGGACATTGATTGCACTTGGCGCACCGAGCATGTGGTACTCCCTGATGAGAAAATGCATACTCTAAAAAACAAAACAAAAAAACTACAGCGTATATTTAAAAAGCACAACACGCACCGCCATGAACCCGTTGCGTTCTAGCTTTCACGCTGGTGCATTGTCCAAAAGGCGCACATATTCCCCACGCGACTCACAAGGAAATGCACACACAGGCACTTTTAATGTTGGCGGGAACTCACTGGAGGAGGATAACTTTTTCGCTACCATTCGAGATAAACTAGACGTGCTGTTGGAAGGTTTGACCCGTCCTCGTTAGACGAGCAAGAAAGCACGAAGAAAATCTGGACACAAGCAGTAACCCCTCGCCTTGTTTGTTTTCTCTTGGTGTTGCATTCACCCGCCGTGGTTCTTAGTGGCTAGGGTGTTGCACTGTAAAGCTCGAGGTCACGGGATAAAACGGCGGTTGCGGCGGGCACATTCCGTTGGGGGCGAAATGCTGAAACGCCCATGTACCGTGCTTTGGGCGCACGGTAAAGAACGGCATATGATCTAAATAAATCCGGAGCCCCTGAATGTGGTGTGCGTGATGATCATATCGTGCTTTTGGCACGATAAACACCAGAATTAATTTGAAATGGGGATGTTTGCTAGCGGCACTCGATCTGGCGCTTCAACGGTAGAACGAAACAAGTCATTGGCGAAGCGGGCGAGCAAGCGTTGCTTGGCTTCTTCTACCTTCACCAGCACCGTGCCCAGTGGCTTCTTTACAGTCACTCCCCAGCGAAAGAAGAGCCATCCTGGCGACCTAGGGGCAGGAGAACACAGCGGGGTCCAGGCACTGCTTGAGACGGGAGACGTGGACAATTTCCTGCCCCAGACGACGCTGGTCGAAAACGCGTCCATCGGCTCGATGAGGTAGTTGACTGCGGATGTTTGTAGCAGTACCCGATAGGGACCGTGGTACTTGGAATGCAGCTTGGAGGAAAGGCCCGGTGGAGTAGACGGCACCCACAACTAGACCAGCGAGCCGGCAGCAAATCATGTAACCGTAGTGGACACGTCGTGGCGATGCTTTTGGCGCCACTGGTCCTGGGATGTGAACGAGGGAGCGAGCTGGCGACATTCTTCGGCGTATGCAGCTGCTCGGGAAACAGTCGTCGACTCCGAAGCATCCCGCCGGTAGGGTAGAATTGTGTTCATAGTGCATGAAGTTTGTGTCCGTAAAGATGAAAGAAAGGTGAGAATCCAGTGGTACCACGCTTTGCGTTCCGTATGTGACGAAAGGCCGAATCTGATCCCAATTTGAGTGGTCAGATGAATCATACGTGGCTAATATGTCGCCAACGGTGCGATTAAAACACTTTGTCATGCCATTAGTTTGGTGATGGTAAGCCAGGTTAGTGCGGTGAATGAGGCGTCGCTCCTTTATCAACGCTGTAATAACGTCAGAGAGGAAAACGCGACCGCGGTCGCTCAGTAATTCTCGAGGTACTCCATGCCGTAATATCAGGTTCTGAAGGATAAGACTGGTAACGCATTTTGCTGTGGCAGATGACAGGTGTGAAGTTTCAGCGTACCGCGTAAGGTGGTAGATAGCAACAAAAACCCAGCGGTTGCCGCTGGGAGTCCTGGGAAGCGGACCGTATAGGTTAACGCCGACGCGGTCGAACGCTCGGGCGGGGCATGGTAAAGGTTGCAAGGGGCCGGCAGCATGTTTAGGTGGCGTCTTGCGTCGTTGGCACAGAGGGCATGACTGTACTTACTGGCCAACGAAACGGTGCATACCGCGCCAGTAGTACCGAACCTGGAGGCGAGAGTATGTCTTCAATACCCCAGCGTGGCAGCATTGTGGGTTAACGCGGAGAGTGGCGCAAGTGTCGGAGTGGAGGTGTCGGGGAATAACAAGCAACAATTTGCGGCCGCTAGAGTTGTAGTTGCGGCGCTACGGCAGGTTATTCCGAATGATAAAGTGCGTGGCTTGGCGACGTTGCGTCGGAGAGATCGGAGCTGGCGAGCGGCTAGATAGGGCGTCTAGAAGCGAACAGATCCATGGGTCCTTGCGCTGCTCTGATGGCATGTCGGAAATGTTGAGGACGAAGGCACCGCAGGCGGAAATAGACGAGCAGACAGGATCAGATGACAGGGGTGACCAGGAAAGAGCGCCTGCGTTGGAATGCTTTCGGCCTGATTAATAACCAACACGGATGTCGTATTCTTGTAGGCGTAATGCCCAACGAGCCAGCCGACTAGCTGGATCTTTCAGTGAAGTCAACCAGCATACGGCATGATGCAGACCACGCGGCTCTCGCACCGATGAATATTCTTCAAGACCTCTTGCGAAAATGCTTAGCGCGTTGAAACACGCCCCATCAACCGTAGCCTCACTCAAGAAAGCACGCCGCCGAAGCTAGAGATCACAATCCACGCAAGGACTACGCGTCGTTTCACATTAAGGTTTCCTCGAACCGAGCAAAGCTGTCACAACTATCGTCATATGAACCAGGAGGTGCGCGTTGAACACGAGATGTGGGGTCTCACATGTGCTCTTTGGACAAAGGAATGCCAGCAGAGTAGTACGAACATTCAAAATGGCATTTACTGTACATTACCTACACTAGTTCCTGCTAGTAGAATTGCTACCCATAGGACATGCCCATGGGAGCGTGATAAATAGAGCATGTTCAAGACACCGCGACCGGAAAGCGAGTGAATATGTCCGCTTCCATTCTGGACACCAACGCCTAGTCCTCCGCGTGTACGATTGCGCGAACGGTGGCGCGTTCGAACGAACGTGTTTGCCCACTGCGGTTGGAGTAACCTAGAATCTCTACTCCGGTGTCCCGCACCGAAGCCTCGCGAGACGGTCTCACAGAGGGCATGTAGGCGCATGCGCGGAATGTCCGTGCCGCTTGCGGATCCCAAGCCGTAGAGACGCAGACTATTCGCTTTTGCGCCGGGTCATCTCCGCCGCTAGGTTGCGTGAACGACTGGGGAGCCTACATGCAAGTGCTTGCATGTAGGCTCCCTATGAGCGACTTAATACTCGCGCCATCTCTCGTAACATTCCGCAACAACATCGCTGCCGCCGGCGCAAAGCCACGCGGCGAAGCCGGTTTACAGGAGATGCGATCCGTGCAGAGAAAACTACACCAAGGGACGCATCAAAGCCGAGCATCCCCACTTGGTGCAAGAAGTAATGTCGCCGAAAAGTGGACAAATCTTCGTCAGGGCAGTCACTGGCCTGACGATGACAAGTCGGCTTGTCCGAAGGTGACTTCAGCGACATTCCCTATTCTACACCACTTTTCATTACGCGGTGGAAACAGATTACAAGGACCCACTTACCTGGCGCACATTTCCGCTGAGCCTGGCTACCGCGGTGACAGCATCGCCGTTCGAGACACTGATCAACGCAGCCAGCATCTGAAACGTGGTGGTCTTCCCGGCTCCATTCACGCCGAGCAGGCCGAAGCACTCGGATGGCCGCAGCGCCAGGTAGATGCCACGGACGGCATGCAGGGTGCCGAACCACTTGTGCAGACTCCACGCTAGGAGCGAGTAGCCTGCAAGCCCTTCCTGCTGGCGCGCAGCGTTGACCCTCTTCTTCTCCTCCTCGACGTCTTGCTCGGCGGGCAATTCCTGGCTAGCGAGGGCGTGTCGGGAAGGCAAGTACCCGGAGGCCATGAAGATCATAAAGGCAATCAGGAGCAGGCCTTCGGCTAGTATGACGGTTAGCTCGATGCCTATCCCATTGTAAGAGAATTGCAATATGCCACCGCTGCATTCAAGTCCGAGGTACGAACCTGTAACAGAGCATCTTTTACAAGCGATGCCATAGAACGCCAACTCTACGGAGCCTACGTGCAAGGCTCCCTAGCCAACTGCTGCAACTAACGCCAGCCAGCGAGAAGCTAGACTGCGTAGCCCAAGCACAGTGAACGCGCTGAACTTGTAGATATTATTCCAGGACGAACTTTGATTGCAGGTAATAGAAATGACATTTCAGAGGGGTGCTATACGTAATATATACTTTACCAAGGAGAGGCTTAGATTCCGCCTTCTACCATGTGGCTTGACGAAGTTAGTGGTATATACACTTAAATAAATATTTTTAAAGCGGTATTTCTCACCGATTTGGCTTGTTGATTTTAGTATTAATCCTTCCCGGAATTTTTTAGCCTCTTTCTTCGTCTAATGCTTTTTTATTATTTGGCCTATTTCTTTTATCATTTTCGGAATTCAAAAACAACAGTGAAATGTCGGCGATTTTGTTTCTTATTGACACTATGTTTAAACCGCCAAGAGGATACCGCCAAGAGGATCTTCATATTTGTCGAAATGTGCGATTTTAACGCGATTGCGTTAAGGTCCCCGTGAGGCAGAAAATCTGGTGTCGGCAACCGTCATCGGCGTGCGATGTCGGCGGGTGGCGGAGAAAATCATCCCCAACCACCCCGACAATAGGCGGACAAAGTTTTTCGCGCAGGCCCTCCACGTGGTGCAATGCTTTCGTGTTAAAGAAATTGAATTTCTCGCAGTGAAATCCGCCAGAAAAATGGTAAAGTACGACTTTACCAATCGGCGTCGGATTCGCTGTCGGATTGCTTACCAATTGGCGTCGGATTCTAATTTGAATGTACAAGAAAACCTAATTCTGCTACGAGGAAAATCAAACACAAACCCCTTTTCCAGCATGCGAAACCTATAGCCGCGCGTTCGGGTACTTGCGAAAATGATATCCAAGTGGCACTCGCATCCTAGACAGGTCAAATTGGGACATCGCCTGGTAAATCATTTTGGACACTTGCGTTCGTCGGTGCAATAGCAAAGAATTATTAAAATAACAAAAAAAGTGCTAGGGCTTTTCCATTTTCCTATAAAATCACTAAAATTGCCCCTATAAAAACGCCTTTCCAGCAATGCATTTCCGCTTAAAAGTGAAGCTGACTTTAAGGGGATCGGTGTAAGCTTGGAATTTGTAAGCTGGCTTTCCCACGTTCAGTATTGCAGTGAATGAAGCCTACTTGACGTATGGGAACGTTGCGATGCGAACGGGTCTCGATAGCGCTATCGCGTTCTCCTCTTAAAGGCGAAGCTAAAGCGCTCTCCAATTTTTAAACGCGCTTTTCAAATTTCTCTATAGACCATGATGCTATTTTTTTGCATTGCTGTGCCCATGAGATTGACACTGCTTGCCTACACATGCTCTTTGTTTTTGCTTCCCAGCACAGCTAAATGCATGCTTAATGGCAACCCCTCCTCCCCTCACTAGTAGAAGAACTCCATCCTTCTGAGCATCTCCATTTACTTGAACGAAACCCTCATTGTACCCTCGTAAGGGTAAACACCACCTAGGTTTCCAGGAACATGAGCCCTTACTTATTTTATAGCTATAGAAATTATGCATGTGCTCGAGGAGCATTCCCGCCGCCACCGCCATTGTTATGCCAGCGGCGCATGCGCGGCGCGCGCATGGGGCGATAGGGAGTCTTAACATCGACGGAGGGCGTGTAGCTGCAAAAACGACGAAGCCACGTAGGAAGGAATGCTTATAATAAGAGAGTCCCTGGCTGGCCACTAGTCTCGCTGCGTTAGAAAAGTGTAGTAGAGTAGCAGTCTGGGTCAGTTGGTACATACTGAATAGTAAAAACCAGTCAAAAGACGAAGGACAGAGAAATAGACGTGGCACACACGACGACTGGTCGTCCAGTCGTCGTGTGTGCCACGTCTATTTCCCTGTCCTTCGTCTTTTGACTGGTTTTTACTATTCAGAAAAGTGTAGCCGGAGTCCGGTGCCTTTCGCAAAAAAAAAAAAAAGCACTGGGAATGGTGGTCCAAACCAAGGAGGTTTGTTTTAAAGCCTCCTTGGTCCAAACCACGACCTACTTTACTATTGACCTCACCAGCCAGAATATGACATAAAGACTGAAGGCAACATGCACTGCTTTCAATAATTCTATCCATTGTACCCTAGGTGCAGGTGCGGTGCCTGCCGTACGAAAAGCGAGCCGCATGTAATCAGCAAAAAGGAAATGGAACGAGGTGCAAGCACGTACGTTATACAGTCGAATTTTGTACAATAAATAAACGGTCCTCGGTCGTATACATTACGCGCGTCGCAAAGCCTGTCACGGAACGACAAGTCATGAATTGGTACAAACAGATGCACCGCTAATCTTCAATGAGAGTTTAGAAGATTGCGAAGTTGACGGTGCCCAGACTTGCCCACTGGGCCTTGGAATTTTATCGCATATTGTATACTTTCTTGAACAGTACAATGCACCAATTAGACACCCTCCGGGACCCAAAATATTTGTTAACCGAACAAATCTAGCAACATGAAAACATTCAGCGCCAGCTTTCTAGTAAGAGTCGCAGAATATACAGCGATATTTCAGTGGTGAGTGCAATAGCTATATCGCTATAGGTCCCATGCTCTCCCATCTTAGCTGCGACTGCGTCAATCATTATGACATGGAAAGGTGGGCTGCCGTACCCGAGACAGGAGTTCTCTTATGTATACGTGCATGAGGTACATGCTAAAGCTTATGCGTTACTGCCGGATTAAGAAAGACCGAAAAAAAAAAAGATTTCAACTGCTCTCAAGCGACCGCTGGAAATAGTATTTACACACGAGAGCTCTACTGAAGAACGCATAGTAAGGTTCGCTAAGATCGTGCACGACAAATAAGCCCATTTCTCACTTGCACGATCAAAAAAAAAAAAAAAAAAAAAAAGGAAACGTGCGCAACATCAGTTATTTTCTGAAGAACAGCATATTGCAGTAGTTTTAGTTTTGGTGCAGTCGCTTCTTTTGTAAATAAACGCTTTGAAATGTTGGCTGAAGTGTACATAAACATTCTCTCTATCACAAGCACTACAATAAATCAAAATATGCCTGAATTTGAGCACGTTGCGTGAATGAAGCACTGGTACAGCGCGCCCGCGTGTGCTGTAACCATTGCATGTCGACGCTCAGGAGGTGTAACTCGAGCGCCCCCTTGGCGATAAACGAGAACCGCCGCAGGCGGGTGCATAGAGAGCCGCCAGCTGACCAGGTCAGTATTTGAGTAGGTCGCGGTCCTAACTAACGTTTGTCCGAGCATCCACGTTGGTGATCACGTGAACCCCGCCTCGATGCGAGTGAACGAACGCGCGTGGCGGTCTCGCTCGCTGTGAAAGTGCGTCGAACCAGCACCACCTAGATTACATATTCGTAGAACGGGTTGGCGCTGGGACAGCCGTGACCGCTCGATCAAAAATTTGGGGACCACTTAAGCTTCGCCTTTAAAAGTGGAACGCGATACCATTCTAACAGCCCTGAGTGGTTCTCACGCTTCGCGGCAACTGCAGTTGCGTAACCTAGGGAGCCTACATGCAAGCGCTTGCACGTATAGGCTCCCTAACGTAAGCGTAATGTTTCCCGGAAAACGCTGGCAGCGAAGGCTATGCAGGAAGGCGAGCTTTCTGCCAGAAACCCAGCTTCTTGCGTGGGCCAATCTTCTGTTATCGTTGCGCACTTTCAAAATTTCAATTTGAGAAGATTTTACATAGAAGGCATGCGCTGTCGGTGCTTTGTTTCATGACATTCTTTTGTGGGCTGTCAATCTCAAACTTTCCAGATATCACATTGTAAAGATTTTAAGACAAGGTATGAGCAACTTTGGTGACAGAAGAAGGACTTTAGTGACCTTTACAATATATACGGCAATTTCCGCTCGCGGGTCACCAACGCCGACACCAGATTCTCTGCGACACGGGACCCTTAACGCTGTCGCGTTAAAACGAACAGGTGCGTTCTGGCCGAGCGGCCGCTGCTAGACTGCTTGAGAGTTACTTTATATGGCTCCCTGCCGGAGCCAGAGTTGAGCACGTATCTGCCATCTTGCTATCCACATCTGTGCAGTGAAGCCACCTCTCCTTCGCGCAGAGGCTGTGTTCAAGAGCGAAGGCGGATCGTTAGATAAAAGACGCGACCCGCGCAAGATGAAGACCAATCAGAGCGGCTGCTTTAGTGACTTGCGCGCGGAAAAGATGTCATGTGGACCCGGCCGACCACTCGATGCGTATTCATACGTGGTTCATCCGTTCCGCTCGTTTCGTACTGTCGTCTGCTCGCGTCAGCTCTCGTGCGCTCTTGTTTGGTTTGCTTTGTTTGGTCTCGTTCGCACTTATTTCGATTGTCATGGCTTGCACCGCGCCAGCCAAAAT
This sequence comes from Dermacentor silvarum, assembly GCF_013339745.2. NCBI lineage: Eukaryota > Metazoa > Arthropoda > Arachnida > Ixodida > Ixodidae > Dermacentor > Dermacentor silvarum. The sequence goes on from NC_051164.1 coordinate 31,880,147, forward strand.
ATCGCGAAATGAAAAGACGTATAGAGCTGCGCACCCAAAAATAATGCATGCGCGCAAAAGCCGCTGCCTGTGTTAGACACAACAAAATAGGCCGCGCTGATGGCGATGGCACTGGCACGTACGAGGCCAAAAGGAGGAACGGCGTTGCGGTAGGTTGACTTCTCTGCACAAATTCGGAGTTCCACGTGACCGCGCTTGCCGAATGGCAACGAAGGGGCACGTGGAAAACAGAGCCCAACTCTGGCCCCCTGTGGGAGCCATATACAATAACTCTAGCCTGTGTATCGCAGATAGCGCGCACCACGTATTGGCAGAACGTCTCATTAGGCGCTGTATGCGGCAATCATTTCCACGCAAAGCTCGGATGCACGGCACGCACCATGTAGCGGAGGCTAGGCGAGGCAGGAGTGCTATTCTGGACCATGGTGGATGAATGTAAGAAGTGTATGAACTGACCTCCAACCGAGAGAGAAGAGTCGCTAATGTTGCGCTCTTACAAGGACAGATAGCGTGGGAGACCTGGGGACATTAAGGTCCTTAGACAAAACAAGTTAGGGGCCAGCCGTCGGGGTCCCGCCTTCTCTGCGCTTTTGCATAAGGAAAGTACGCTCAGCTAGAATAAGTAATATAACGCGTTCTGAAGATTATTTTCTTGCCTCTTTGTTTTCGAGTGCCGGGCATGAACAGTTTGTGCTAAGAAAAACATTGAAGGGAATGTAGGCGCGTATAATAGGGTACAAAAAACACAAGAAGCATATGTATCCAGGTAGCTGCTCCTTTTGGCGGTTAGTAGTACGTTAAATTGTCCCTGTTATAATAACGACAGCCGTGAAAAGAAGCTAGAAACAATAATTCGAAACAGCCAACCACTATGCTAGACATTCAGTCAAATGATAGTGCCGGGGAATTGCAGAAAGACAGATTCTTACACACAACAGTGTAACAAGCAGATGGTAGCAAGATGCCGTGTATAACACAATTCTGTGCTGCTGCTAGACGAAGCAAAGGGCCCCTTGTGCAATTGTTCTTAAGAAGACGTCCTTTTTCTAAATGATTAGAACAGCCAAATGTATTGCACTTTCAGTTTTTTGCGTTGAAAAGCGGCTACCCCAGAATAAATACCTCCGAGAAACATGCCAGCGTTTGAAGACTTTCAGTATTATGCCTGTAGTCTGTATATATATATATATATATATATATATATATATATATATATATATATATATATATATATATATATATATATACAGCATTGTTGCGCGGATTTGAACCGCTGAAGTCTGCGAGATCTGCATTCACTGTTGCACGAGGCATTGGTGAAATGTCTTCTTTACTGATAGATAATCAAGTGCCCGTCATCAACCAAGTTGTGAATCTTTCTTATCGCTAGCGACCTTCGCGTTCAATTGTTTTAGTCATGCGTGGTCCCTCACGCAGTTTCTGGGAGGGCAAGCCTGTCGTTACAAAGTTGTGCACACGTAGCAATGAAATTAGCTCGTTCACGCATTTTGAATATCGGTGCCAAAGAGTGTATTCAGGATAGCAGAAGTAGTATCAAAAATGTCGTAATTCTACTGTTGTGATTTTAGCGACGACCTAAAAACACTGGGAAGCATAATTGTTTCGGGGGCACCTGCGAAAGTGCAGGCGTTAATTGATCAGAGATGACATGGGAGCTTGCAGATGCACCCAGCGTGCGGGTACTACAGAAATAGCTGTAGAACTTGAAATTAGTAAACATTTTAGTTGCACGGTCAAACAAACGAAAATACCGCTGTGATGTGCAACGGTATACAAGACTGCGCTGTGCAGTCAATTCATTGCACATGACTTGGTGCTCGAAATGTTTTTCGGAAACAGCCTGTCGGCTGAAGGTATCGATCCCTCTTCGAGATTGCATGCACTTACGACATGGTCATCATGTTGAGCGGCAAAAAACAAGAACTTTTCTTTGCACGACTTGTACCACGTGTTACAAAGCGGGACCAACAATTTGTTTGCCACTTATGCGCTAAAACGTGCGACACACTACTGAGAAAGGTGGCGAAAAACGACCGTGTGATCTCATGTTCTCATTAACTCAGTGCAACATCCTCTCCCCCCCCCCCCTCGCGGGCCGCAAACTACTCGTACGCTGTAGTGGCTGAGCACCATATACTCTAGCGAGTTGCGGTGACTCTCGTTCGTGCACCCCTCATATTCTTCCACCATGTTCTGGACATTTAATTCCGCCGTATTTCTCAGTTCAAAATCTTGTCAGCTCTGATTGACCGAGAGATGGCCTAGCGGGCCGCTACGGCGTCTCTGATTGCCTAAAGGTAGCGCCATTACCAAACTGCACAATATCTCCAAATTTGACGATGTCCAGAACAGCATCCCAGTTGGGTAATTCAGAAAGGGTCGGACAGAAAACATTCATAAAGCGGGAGGCACCTCATACAGATAAAAAGAAATTTTAAAATACGTCAGAGATTATTCTATTTTGTTTTTTCATCCTCCATGAATGAAGTGAATTGGATGCACCGTGAACGCTACGATCAATCGCCTCGGTCGCGGATCCAGGGTAGCGTTCTTCCTGCAACTACCAGCATGGAACTACCAGCAAGCACACACTATGAGCAAACGAGCCTTACTCCTTTGCTACTGTTTGTATGCTCCGGTATTAGCAGTAAACTCTGAGCTAAAATTACTTAATATTTCACTGGGTGCTCACTAACCCTGAAGGTTTCCGTCAGTGTGTTCTCGAGCATCGTTGAAGTTCGGCGCCTGCAACGCCACTGGCGGCGCTCATTATGCCAGCGTTGTGAGACGCCTGGTAGCGGCCATGACGCTGTTCCTTGTGCCCGGCGGGTGTTTCCTAGCATACTTTATCGGGCGTCACCCTGTTGCGCTCGCGTTTACTTAATGCACCGTCCAAGGTGTTTAAGGCACAACGGTGGCGGAGCCTCGCTATTGCTTCCACTTTGCTCTTCGGGTGAAATTGACAGATTTAAAGGCGTTATATAGCTTTTCCTTTCAACGTTCCTTAGGTTTGTATCGTCCGCCTTGTCACGGTCCGCCGCCCCGATTTGGACAGCACGCCGAAACGTGCTTCGATCAATAACAAGGTAGGGTTTCGTGACCAGACGCAAAGCTCGGTTCCCTGCAACAGCACAAGAATTGTGTTGCCCTCGGTACATAACTAAGGTACCGGGATAAAAACGGTTTCCCGCCATTACGCGTGCGTGTTTGGCTTAGTGTGGTCACGTGTGCATGGAAAATATTCGGAACTATTTTCACGTAGAATAGTTTACGCCAACATGCGATTAACAAGGCTCAATGCGCTGAATACTATGTGAAAAGGAGCATTGATTATAAATGTAGTACAACAAAATGTTGAACCCATTTACGCTTGCATTCGTGATGAAAGATTTCGGGGTACCTTCCACGTTCGGTGTAGGAACAGAATAAGAGTATAAAACGAGCATAAAAGGGATAATTATATTTGGAACATAAGGACCTGTACGAATCATGGCTGGTGGAATCCGCCGATTGGGTCTTCAGTATCGTGAAAATTCAAAGCTTTGCCACGTGGCAGTAGTGGCTCAACTTTTACTTCTGCGGCAGTCGGTGGCTGCACGGGCGTTTGCCGTCGCGTCGTAAACATTTAACATCAGAGTGTTGAGACAGCCGGCGAGCCCGCAGCCACAGGAAAGGAGCGCACTAGCTTAAACCAGAACGTTATAAAACATCATTTACACTGAAATGCCATACAGGAAGCAGGGACATCAGATATCCAAGTGTCGCGTGTCACCGATCTCGGGGGTGTGCGGGTGTCTAAGAGATGGAGGTGGCAGACGCATGTCGACACAGCAAACGGATTTTTTAATCACAGCCAAACCCCAAAATTTAAACGAAAACTCACTCAACCTAATACATAACACTAACACAACCTACTTAGTAAACACAAAGCATGTCCTTATTTCAGCCTACATTAAGTTCTTGGCGTTTACTACATGGAAGCCAGGCAATCCTGGCCTACATAGGCGCAAACGAGAGTCGTCTTACTGCGCTCGTCGTCGTACGTATTTTTCCAGTCCGAAGTCCGTCGGATCTTCCTCCAAGAATTCAGTATTCTGGTCGATGCTATAGTCGTCGCTGCCTTGCCGACGGCCCGTCAACTCGCTTGTCTTAGATGCCGGTGTCTCGAACTTCGTCGGTGACGTGGCACGGCATTCTCTAGGCCCACCTATAGTAGGCCTAACGTCGGGATGCGTCGCAACATTTTTCGAGTGCCGACGTGGCGTCACCAGGACTATCGAACGTGCCGGTCTGCCGCAGAAGAGGGATCCTCTCTGGGGTGCCCGGTCCCGCCGTGAGAGGCTGCAGCCAGTCCAAGTAGCCTCTCTCAAACTTCGCCGAGGTCAACGGCCACACCTTGGACGGCCAACGTGACGGACTCAGCCGGACCCCCAAGTCTCCCGTCGCCAGAGCGTAGCTGACGATGGGAGCTTGCTGGCCCACGTCGATAATCCACGGACAGCGCCGTTCTTCCCTTGATTACAGCTAGGGTCACGTGCCTCAAGGGCTCGTTCCGTTCGGACTGCTACGTGCTTCTCGTGCTCTTCTTCCTTCTCGCGACGCAGGCGGCCTCTTACATATCACACCAAACGATTCGGCACGCTCGAGATCGGGACAAAAGACGCCTAGCCCACAACTCGGCTTACGCGTAAATATTGTTACGTGTGGAAGGACACAGACGAAAGAGGCTATTTACAGGCTATTTACACTGGAGCCAGACAGCCAGGCCCACACTCGCTCGCACCAAGAGCACAGACACACTTCATCGTCTTTCTCGCGGCGGCTCGTCCCTTGAACATCTTTCGATGATATCGTAATACTACCCCCCCGGCGGCAAAAGCGCCGTCACGGTGCTGTTAAATATCCAATGCGCTTGGAGAGTTGTAGGGTTTGAGCCGGGCGACGTGGACAATATCACTGGTGGTCACAGCGGAGGACGTAGTGGGCTTGGCGAGAACGATTTCGTAGGTGACATCGGTCACTTGGCGGAGCACGCGATATGGGCCGGTGTAACAGGAGAGCAGTTTTTCACAAAGGCCAACTTTACGCGATGGTGACCAAAGCAACACGAGGGTGCCGGGCGCAAAATGCACATCACGGTGACGGAGTTCGTAGCGTAGTTTTTGTTTTTCTTGAGACACTTGCAGACGAGCACGCGCAAGTTGGCGAGCATGGTCAGCACGGGCGATTGCATCACGGGCATAATCGCTAGTGGAAGCTGTGGTGGACGGAAGCACAGTGTCTAGAGGTAGCGTCGGTTGTCGGCCATACAAGAGGTAAAACGGGGAAAAGCCAGCAGTTTCGAGACGGGAAGAGTTGTACGCAAAGGTAATGTAAGGTAGAGCCAGGTCCCAGTCACGGTGGTCGCTTGAAACGTACTTCGATAGCATGTCTGTAAGCGTGCGGTTCAGACGCTCAGTGAGGCCGTTCGTTTGTGGGTGGTAGGAGGTGGTAATTTTATGCTGTATTGAGCAGGCACGCATGATGTCGTCAATGACTTTGGACAAGAACGTACGGCCATGGTCGGTGAGCATTTGACGCGGAGCACCATGCATCAAAATGATATCGTGGAGGAGGAAGTCCGCGATGTCAGTAGCGCAACTGGTCGGAAGAGCGCGTGTTACGGCGTAGCGGGTCGCATAGTCCACAGTGACGGCAACCCACTTGTTTCCTGATGTAGATTCCGGAAAGGGGCCGAGAAGGTCTAAGCCAACACGATGGAAGGGCTCGGCCGGGATGTCGAGCGGCTGCAGGTGACCAGCGGGGAGCTGGGAAGGCTTCTTGCGTAGTTGGCAAAGTTCACAAGCGGCGACGTAACGCCGTACGGAACGGGCAAGGCCCCGCTAGAAAAAGCGGCGACGTACTCGGTCATAGGTTGCCGCGAGAAAGGCTTTTGCGTCTCGTGTTCAGACCTCTACAGAGCCGTACGTTTCGTACATACTCGACGTCTTGGCTCTCTGCCGCAAAGCTGACGATGGTATGTCTGAAGCAGATAAAGTAGCCCATGTGCTAAAAGGCATTGCCGACGACACTTTCAATTTGCTTGTTTTCGGCAATGTCTCGACTATCGACGCCATCATAAAAGAATGCCGTCGCCTTGAACACGCTAAGAGCCGCCGTATCACACCCCACATCACGCGGCTACCCAGCACCTCCACCAGAATGTTACGTGTGGAAGGACACAGACGAAAGAGGCTATTTACAGGCTATTTACACTGTAGCCAGACAGCCAGGCCCACACTCGCTCGCACCAAGAGCAGAGACACACTTCATCGTCTTTCTCGCGGCGGCTCGTCCCTTGAACATCTTTCGATGATATCGTAATAATATTCGTGACGCGCGATTTTTTTTAAGACAATGACTACCTTAATTACCCCCCCCCCCCCCCTTCCGCACGTTTCTGTACCGGGTGTGTTTCTGTTGGTGAGCTGTGCCCCCAGATAGTGCAGTCTAAAGTCGTTCCCTGCGGTTTGAGCAGTCTAAGCATTTAGACCGATGACGACAGCAGTGGTGTCAACAACTTTAAGCACCCCGACGTTCCTCCTAGTCCTCTCTCTCTCGAGGGGTTACGCTATGGAGCCCCGGAGCGATCAGTACCTTCGCCGTATACTCGGCCCCAACTCGCCAAGAAAGACAATGTCTACTGCTGCTTTTGTATTCCTATTCACACCAGAACTCCTGTCAATCATGATATCAAGTAAGCAAGTGAATAAACGAGCTCTTCAAAACAATGTAAATTTACTGAAAACTAATTAAATACCGTAATGTGAGCCATAGCTTAGCGCTTGTCGAAACTACAATATGAAACAAGGTTATGATTGTCATCTAAGGTGGCACTGTAAAGCAGTTCAGAATGCATAATAATACGCTGCGGTTTATTTAAAAGCGCTGCTTGGCTATGTTCTGTTATAAAGTACCATATCTTCCTCTATGGAATAATATTAAAACTACTCTTTCTTTTATGAAATGCTCTGTTTGCTGCCCCTAGATATATTAATTTTTCTTTCACGTTCGGTTGAACTATGTTTCTTTGAGAATTGTCATGTTCTTTCAACGAATTTTCACACGTGACACGACGGCGACGATGTCACGTCGACCAAATGGGAGGCTGCCCTAAGCAGCCCCGATCTTGAAGCAGAGCTATGGGCTGTCCATCGGGCCCGCGACGCAGCAGAGAGGCTCGGCCTTTCTGTGCCGACGTGGGAGCGGCCCGCTACGTGCTGACGCGCGTTCCGAGGGACAATAATAAAGTTTTACCCTACCATTCCATACTATTCTGTATGATCACAGACTAGCCTAGTGCGCTATGGAAGAGCGTGATTTGACACATATTTTGTATCCAATTAACGAAAGAAACTGAATTTATCACTGTCATTTTTAGTATTCGATTATGGATACTATTTCTTTTTCTGGCCGCTGGCTTCATGAGCTCATTTTATGTCCACTGCGAGACACGGAGACTTCCACAGACCTCAAATTTCTTTTTCGTTCAGCAGGCGCTGGTTTTTATGCTCACACCAACTTCTTTCCTACCGTCTTCGTCTTTATTTCCAGTAGTTTGGCATCCATGGAGCGCTTTTAAACCATACGCAAAAAATGACCAATTTCGGTTGTTCCTCTCAATCTCACCTACACGTCGTTACACTTTGACCTGTGCTGCCTTTTACTTAAAAGATGAGCGCATTTCGACCAGGTGAACCAGGACAAAGGTCTAATTCACGGTGTCAGTTGCTGCCTTTTCTCCTTGTCTGGTGGTCTCATAGCTGAACCCACCGTTTATCATTCAGTCGTTACTGCTATAAGAAATCGATTAACGGGTTGGCAGATAGATGTCTCAGCCTAGAGCCAGTGTTTCGACAAGAGGAGTTGCATTCGTCAAGTCAGCAACCAGTTTAACGGAATTGCTCATAGAGCTCACGGTACCTCAAAACTTCCAATGGGAGAGGATAAAAATTCGGCAGAGACACTGAGACTGCTTACGTGTGGGACTGCGAAAGCAATATAGTCACTTTGACATGATACATGATCAGGGTTTGCTGATCATAGCAAACCCTGACCAATGAAATTTTAAGAGCAAGTGACGCGCGGGAGGCAGTGCACTCTCTTCATACACTCATGACGTGGCACTACCTCCTGCCCATTCATTGGCTGCACCGCCACGTGCCCAATGATGCTCACATTAGGCCACTCCTTTAGACAGCCAGATGGCTGCGACGTGACATTTGCAATGACGCATGCACTAGGCGCATCTTCAGGTAGCCAGAACCGTGTAGCCTCCGTGGCGTCGGGGAAGCGGATTACCTGGTACTCCGGAGGCCCGGGTTTGATTCCCACGCAGACCAAAATGTACCAAATTTTCTTTTCCCACTCATTAATTAGCTTCGATTACAGGAACCTACCTGAGAAATTTGACGTCACTCCCAGCATTCTTGACGTGTTTTTACTTTTTGCACCGTCGGCAATATTTTCTACCATCGCTCAGTCCCGCCACCACCGACGACGCCGAAGTTTCGCGTAATTGGGCATATAATTATTTCGCATTAATAAGCGAGGGCGTAGAGTAAGGCGAGGGGAGTCTAAACGCTCTAAAGGGAGGTTTTAGTTATGATAGAGTAAAAAAAAACGGACAAAAGAGAACTTGCGTGGTTTCGTCCGAAAGGCGAGGCAATGAAAGTGACGCCAAGGTTTAGCGTAGAATTGAGGCTCCTCAGACGGTGTTCTGACACGCGGGGGTGACATCAAGGGGCGACACATTGAATGCAAAAGCCGCTGCACGGCCGAAACCACACTGTGGAAGCTATGACGCCGCTCACTGCGCTGGAATGAAGAGAAGCGACCCTACTTCTATGGTGCAGGATACGATACGGAAGGAAAAGCGTCCATTGCAGCTTCAAGTATACCGTACGTTCCGCTCATACCAACGTATGCACCTAATGCTATCCACCAGTGTTGTATGTGCACACAGCTACACAGTTGGAAACTAGTGTTCGTGCTCAGGACGCTATAACAGCAGCTGAGGCAATTAATCTGCCCCCCGTTTTTACAGCGAAACGCACTAGGCGACCATCGCGTCTCTAAACATGTTAACATCGACACAACATCGCATGCTAAAGGAACTCGCCGAAATTAGGCGAACACTACCTGCAGCCACGCATGAACATGACCTGCGAGCGAACAGGCGCCACTCACAATCTGCTGGACCAGCTGATCAACCAACCCTCCCTCACTTCGGGCGCTTCCCGTCTTTCACACGCCAACTATGGAAGTGTCCCAAACTCAAGAGTCCCGCACCAGTACGCTTAACACAGTCCGCCCTGCCTTGCATCCCATCTCTCCAAATGATTGGCTCAATCGCCGAACCCAAACTTCGCTTGTCCATCCAAGGCGTGCTGGGCGAGTAAAGAAAGGGATTGTAATCTGTGAGTGACCACCTAGTGGATTGTCCATTTCAGCTGGCGTTGAAGTGCTGATTGGCTGAGTTTGGGTAGGAGCGTGAACATGGTACGCGCCCTCAGCCAATATATTCCCGATTGGATGGAGCAGGGCCAGCTCCAGGTAATCGGGAACGGCCGACAAAGACAGTCCACTCCGTGGACACTCACAGTAATGCCTTCCCGTGGTAGGCAATGAGAATCGCAAAGCAAAAGCTCAGGACTTCGGAGTGCATTATAAGAAAATTTCGTCTTTCTCTGCCTTTGTACGGCCGGTCCACGCACGCACATTCGGCCCTGACAGCAGGACGGCGGCGGCGCTGAACCCGCGAATGCACTTCGAGTGTCCCTACAATTGCTGTTGCAATAAAAGCAAAGTACTCATCGGGTGTGCGCAGGCGCCGTCAGTCGGGTGCGTCTAGATTTCCAATGTATAGTTGACCATTCCAAGTGTGGTGATATTGGCGTTAACGTTTGTGTTGCTTGGTGAGGATACGCTTTTAACTTGTAAAACCAAGGGCTTCGTGGAAACTGTTGCGTTCGATAATAATCATCGTCAAACGTTAAAAGGATGACCAAGTCTACAAAAAAAGTGCAGTAGACTTGTTCGAACTTGCCGAATTACAACCCGACTTCTATGGAAGCTTTTATTTTTGAGCTGTTGGAATAAGAACATGAGTTGTCAGTAATTAAACCACATACTTAAAAATGTTGCTTGCATGTAAGCTACGGCTGGCCCATTTGAAACATTCGCCGCATATAACGCTATCCAGCACTTGTTAGGAATTTTCACAAAGGCAGCAACTTCATCCATGCATGCACTTCACTACAACTTTGGTTGCAGGATCCCCACCATGCACTCCAAGATTTTCTCTAATTTTGACGGGAACAAAAACGTTCCTTCCATGATTGTCAAGTTGGAGAAGAAGGATCGGCATCAGTAGCAAACACTCTAGTTACGGCAGGAAGCGTGCGTGGTGCGAATGTGCTGAGTCTGAGATGGGAGAATGCTAGTACTGAAAAAGCTCCTTTGTAAAAAAAGAGAGAAAAAAAAAAACAGCTGATGATGTAGCTGTCACCCGCGCCTTCTAATCAAATTACGAATGTATCGTTCTATCTAGCGTGGTATCATGGCTGATGCGGGCTACTAACACTGCACGCGACTGTCAAACAGCACTCAATCGTTCGCCTGCGAAAAAAAAGGGGGGAAAATACTGCACCCATTTCGCTGACACCGATTTCCTCCAGGGCCTTGCATTGCTTGATCATGTCTACGCTGTTCCATATCTTGATCAACATGGAACACAGGGCGTATGGAGGGACGATGAGTGCCACGTAGTGCGGGACATGTGACGTTGACTTAGTAAAGTACAGTAGACCGTTGATTGATAGGCTGGTTATCAAACCTGGAATCCGGAAGAAACGACAAAGAATGGTAAAGATAACCACGGACGATAAAACACGGAAACAAGAAGCGAGAGCTCCAACGAATATTTTCGTAATCCACATTACAAACAAGCTTTCTACAAGTACGTAGAGTGCTGGTTTCTTTGTTATCGCAATGTGAGTTGAAGATCACGCCTAAGGCCCTCGCCCAAGTCACATGATCCCCGTAGCAATCTGTCCACATAAAGCCCCATAGCATCTGCTTTGGTGCGCTCACATGTACTGTCGCACAACCATGCTTTGGAAGGTGACACGCGAGGTGGTCGTCTCAAAGAGTTGGTTTGGGTTGGCACGGGAAGAGTATATACGTGCGTTTGTGGCCGAATGGTTAAAACATAGGGCTGTGGTGCCGTGCAGCCGAGGTTCGACCCAGCCATCAGGTACGTAACTAAAAATTTTGTCAGCATGAGCTATAGGGCAAGACAGCAGCAACCAGAAGCCACAGTCAAAAAGGTGCAAGAGGGTTCGCAAAGCAAGCGTAGCTTTTAAGAAAAAACTAGGTAAGAACTTAGAACCGCTAAATCTATAACCATGCGACAGCGTACTTAAGCTGTGATAATTGGTACATTTGCCTGCACGGTCGACAAAAGGGGCCTTAGACACATTCATTTATCAAAGTCACATTTCAATGCCTGGTACCTCATTGTTGATTTTGTGCACCCTGTGACGCAAATGCGTACGCTCAACGCATCTCGATATTATGTTAGATACCTTAAAGGGTGGTAAAGTCTGACTAGAATGCTATAAATATGCGTGGCCGATATTGCGATCGAACTTTTGTCTTCTGCACAGCAGTGCAGTGCAATGATCTAATCATTAGGCCATGGCCGCAGTTACTTAAGGCTGAACAGGTTTTCTTTAGGAAGTTTAAAAGGTTACAGCGGTGATCTAGCACATTATCAAGACGATTGCGCATAAGCTAGGGGCTTCTGCCCCTAGTGTAAATGGTGTTATATAAGGCGTCCCCACTAACGTGAACCAAGCTCTTTATTAAAAAAATGACAAGTTGAAAAAACAGCTGGATGACACGATCTCAAATGGTTGGGTTTTCAGTCGTCGGACATCTAACAACGCAACACCTTAGGTTTTATAATTGTATCTGGTACCATCCTTTTTAAATTTGGTTTTCATTGAGCAGCTTGCGTAACGTTAGCTGAAAACCACGTTGTATGATTGCAAACATGTATCTGGGAAAACGGGAACTAAAAAAACCTATTTTGGAAAGCAGGCCATTGTGCAATGAGTATCTGTTCGGCTCCTTTGATGAGTGGTCGTTACGATGCAGGTTCTTCTTTTTAGGTTTTGTAGCGAGTTGCTGAGGCAGAACGTCAGAGCACCCAATTAAGAACAGAGCTGTTTGTTCACGCTCACTCGCGCACACATTTCAATGCACAGAAGAGACGAGCAGCAGCAACTAGACACTTTGTCGATTAGTTAACAGCATGGTGTGGAATGGAAAGCATTAACAGACTGCTACAGCACAAAATGGTACCAAATAAAGCACTTGGGAGCATGCAGTTCTGTGAAAGCAACGAATGTTCACCGCTGCATGACGGGAGGGGTGACGCCATGATAGAAACGGCGACGAGCTCACGACCGCAGTTGTCGGGTTGAGTGAAGAGTTGTGGGTGTTCGACGCGCGCTTGTATCCCGCCGCCTCAGGAGACGCAGGTGCCGCAGCGGAAACCTTCAGTAGGAAGTGGTTGGAGACACGGACGTTATGGTTAGGCAGCTGTACGCAAACTCGGGCCGGTAGCCGAAACCACTCACGCTCTGCCTACGAGTACAGACGTCCACAGGCCTAAAGTAGAAGTCTGCGGCCTGGCGAAGTAGCGAAGCGGTGGAACAAGCTGGCAGGATGCTCCGGTGGGGTGTAGCCCTGGTGGCTCGGGCCCGGAACCTGACGGCCCGTCCTTATCTCCCGCTCCGGTGGTCGAACTTCTCACTCGGTCACTTCCTGGAACTCCGCAGCCTACTCCCAACGTGCTTCATCTTTTTCTCATTTCATGGCTCCGTGGTTGCACGCGGTTGGTTCTTCGGAACTTCCTGTGGCGCCGCACACCCGTGCTATGGAAGGTGATCGTTTTTTGGGGCTTTGTGGAGCTCTTCGATTGGCTCCTCCATTGCATGACCTCGTGTTTGACACTCTTTATAATCGTCGTCTTTACTCAAGAACTGCACTTACGTCGGCGCACGCACCTTTTACGCGCAAGCATGCATGCCCAGTGTGTGAAATGGCTGAGCTTATGTTTGCCCCGGCGAGGGGATGGACGCTGAGCGCCAGACTGATGCAGGCGCCCGGAGGTGAAGAAGATAATCACGCACCGATGTACCAGGCGTCGCGCAGTCGAGATCAATGTAGCTTCCGCAACAACGTTCGCGCCCTTTCCCTTCGTGAGTTTGGACACAGTTGTCGATTGTGCGATAGGCGGTGGTTCGGCACGAACTGGTTTACGCTTCGCTCCGTGCGCAACTGCGAAAAGCGAGAGACTGCTGTGCGGATCGTACGAGGAGCGCTTCGCAACGAAGCTAGGTGGGGCAGCCAGCTTCGCTGTTTGCCCAGTCTTCGAGCCACCAGTGCGAAACTGCCCCAATTTCTTATCTATGATACTTCCAATAGCCGAAGTCGTGCATATGTGCCAGCAGCTTTTCGCCGAGCCGTTTTTCAGGCCCTATACTGCCTATCACACCCAGGAACGAGAGCGACGCAGGGCCTAGTAACCTCTACATATGGATGGCCCCGTGTAAAAGCTGATGTTTGGAACCGGACGTGCGCTTGCTTGAAATGCCAAAACGGTAAATTTTCTAGCCATGCAGTTGGGCCAATAGGAAGTTTTCCACCTCGTAATGACCACATTGATATCTTTGGCCATTTGCCTCCTGTGCAAGAGCATCACCATCATCATCAGCCTATTTATGTCCCCTGCAGGACGAAGGCCTCTCCCTCTGATCTTCAATTACCCCTGTCTTGCGCTAGCTGATTCCAACTTGGGCCTACAAATTTCCTAACTTCACCCAACCTAGTTTTCTGCCATCCTCGACTGCGCTTCCCTTCTCTTGTATCAATTCTGTAACTCTGATGGTCCACCGGTTATCTATCCAACGCATTACATGGCCTGCCCAGCTCCATTTCTTCCGCCTAATATGAACTAGAATATCGGCTATCGCCTTTTGTTCTCTGATCCAAACCACCCTCTGTCTCTTAACGTTAGGCCTAACATTTTTCGTTCCAACGCTTTTGGTACGGTCCTTGTTCTCGAGCTTCTTTGTTAACCTCCAAGTTTCTGCCCCATATGTTAGCACCGGCACAATGGAATGATTGTACACTTTTCTTTTCAACCGACCGTGGTAAGCTCCCAGTCAGGACTTGGAAATGCCTGCCGTATGCACTGCAACTCAATTTTATTCTTCTGTAAATTTCTTTCTCATGACCATAGTCCCCTGTGAGTAATTGACCTAGATAAACGTACTCCTTTACAGACTCTAGGGGCTGACTGGCGATCCTGAATTCTTGTTTTCTTGCCAGGCTATTGAACATTGTGTCTGTCTTCTGCATATTAATCTTCAACCCCACTCTTACACTTTCTCGCAAGAGCATGTGCAAGAGCATGGATACATATTAATGTGCACCGACCGTTTTACTCGTTGGCCCGAAGTTGTTCCGCTTGCGAAAATTTCCACAGAAACAGTCGCAATGGCTGTTGTCGAAGTCAGGGTCAGTCGATATGGCGTGACGTCTATTAAAGGCGTTTTCATCGTCAGTTAAAGGATGGCCTAAATTGGTCCGACAACAGCATGCCCTGGAAGGAACGACTTCCTCCGCTCCAACTACGGCCCCTTCAGGGTACTCAACCGTACACCCAAACACTTTACAGTGAAGATCAACAGGCGCGAAGACACTGTATCGAGGTCGAAGCATTTCTCCTTTATGCCTCTCTCACTTTCTGCATCCATTGACCGTCCTAAAGTGGTTAACTTGGATAGTGAATGGATAAGCACAAACACCACCGCAACGCCTTCGAACCTACATATCGCCGTCCAAGATTGCGTTTTGCAACAGATACCACCTTCATTTTCGTCCTTTCGTAGCACTCAGCAGCCCCGCGGCTTCCTCACTAGGGGGAGGGACCTATAGCGTTTATTTCTTTTCGGTGCGTTGGCTCGAAGGGAGAAGGGGACGATGAAGTCGGATGCGCGTGGTGTGGCATTTGTTCCCGATCACCAGGCATTCGCCAGTGTGAATGTTAAAATATATATCACCATATAGCATGACTGAATGCGGCACTCCTTTACCTACAACCACCTCGACCTACTATTTCTTCTTTATATCCCTCTTGCCCTTCCTCAAGGTGCTGAGTCGTGGTCCCAAAAGGTTCCGGAAAATAGCGGCTCCTTCTGTTTTAAGTATATTTGATACTCGACTTTCGTCACACGTCCGGACTCTGCGTGTGTTCCATTCATCGTTGGCCCGAAGAAGGTTAATGCTGAGCAACCTTACAGGTCGCGCGTTAGCGCGAACGTGGTCTGTTTCACTTAACTAGTGTTAAGCTAAAAGCTACTACGTCGTTCCCTACGCCACATGGCTAAAACGCAACAGCTAAGATTCAGTTTGCTCGACGACCACATCCAGTCTGGTTGAACGCTCTTGCTCACGCTGGAAGGCCTTTTTTTTGTAGCGGGTTGTGGTGCATTTCTATCATCCGTCCCTTTCGAAGCATTATTCAGGGTCATAGCTTGATCATCTGGCTTGGAGAGTGACTATCTTGAGATTTGGTAGCACCATCGTCTATCTGCTCACTCTCCATGCTTCGTCGTTGGATACAGTAGACTTCTTGACGGCCATTTTGTCACTTAGCTAGTAGTATGGCTGCTACAGAAGCTGGAAACGCGCCCGGCCTTCGACTTCGCCTTTTAGAATATTCAGTTATGCACGCAGTGTCCGAGACTACAATCCTGAGCTCCTTTCCGCCTAGTTTATTTTGACCAACTGGGGTTCCTTACCGTGCACTACAACGCAAGCGCACGCGCGTTCTTGCATTTCTCCTCCTATCGAAATGCGGCCGCCGCGGCCGGGATTCGATCCCGCGACCTCGTGCTCAGCAGCGGAACGCCTTAGCTGACTGAGCCACCCCGGCCGGTTGTACCACATGAATGTACTCTACCGCGTTGTCTGTGGTGTAGCGCTACGCAGATAATCAATCAATGAGTTCATAAGGATGATAAGGAATAATGAGAGGTTATATGGTTCTGTTCGCGGTTGATACGTGGAAGATAACATGCTAAAGAGCAATATGGGCTTATAATGGTCATAACAATTCTGATAGGTGGATAAAGATTGCATCAAATCCGATAAGGTTGATAAGTACCGCTAAGGGTTGATAAGGGTTGGATTATGTCTGATAAGATTGATAACGAATTATAAGGGTTGATAAGGGTCGGATCGAGTCTGCTAAGTTAGACAACGAGTGCTAAGGATTCGTAAGTGTTGGATCGAGTCTTAGAAGGCTTACAACGACCGATGAGGGCTCATAAGGGTGAAATCATGGCCGATCTGATAAGTTTGATAAATACAGTCAAGGGTTAATAAGAGTCGGAGCAATTCCGATAAAGTTCGTAACGACCGATAAGGGTTGATAAGTGTTAATACAGGTCGTAGCGAGTCCGGTAAAGTTCTTAGCGATAGCTAAGCGTTGACGATGGTTTATACTGGTCGGATGAAGAGCCGAAACAGAACACGGTCCTTCGAGCTATCATATTGATACATGCATATTGCGTGTTTCTTCTGGACGATGCGCGCGGGTGCCCAGACGAAGACGAACTGCGCTTTGCTCTCGAGTTGTCGGCTGAACTGGCCAGCGCTGCAGCTATTTTTTGTAAATATGTCTTGTATATAGTCTCCAGTACTTAACCCTTCGTTCGCGTAATATTTTGGGGGAGCGTGCCGTTCCCCGTCCTCACCACGGAGCTCCGCAGCGGCCGCACCGTCCAGCTTTCCACCATGGCTCCCGGTGACTCCTCGTCTGCTGCTACTACTGTGACTCCAACGACAAAGTACGTCACGGTTGCCACTCCCCGTGATCCTGGCATCTCAGCGCCCGCGATCCGTCACCTCAGCGCCGTCCACCGTGTAGCATTTTGGTGGAGCGTGCCGTTCCCCATCCTCGCCACGGAGCTCCGCAGCGGCCGCACCATACAGATTTCCACCATGGCTCCCGGTGACGACACCTCGTCTGCTGCTACTACTGCGACTCCAACCACAACGTACGTCACGGTTGCCACTCCCCGCCATCCTGGCATATTCTCCGGCCAAGATAATGTCGACGTTGATGACTGGCTCGGCATGTATGAGCGTGTTAGCCGCAACAAACACTGGGACCCTACCGTAATGCTAGCGAATGTCTTCTTCTATTAGGGCGGAACACCTCGCGTCTGGTTCCGGACACACGAGGAGGCAATCTCTAGCTGGGACGCTTTCAAGGAGAAGCTCCACGACCTTTTTGGAAATCCGACCGGTCGGCAGCTGGCTGCAAGAAAAGAGCTAGCTACCCGAGTACAGTCTTCCACTGAATCGTATGTCTCGTACATAGAGGACGTGCTCGCTCTTTGCCGGAAAGTCGACGAGAACATGGTCGAAGTTGACAAGGTAGGCCCTGTTCTCAAAGGGATCGCGGACGATGCGTTCAACTTGATATTCAACAATGTGTCCACCATTGACGTCATTGTCATGGAATGCCGCCGCTTTGAGCTCGCCAAAAGCCGCCGCGTCATTCCATACCACTCCTGGCGTCGCGTCATTCCATTCCACTCCTGGCTCCCTAACACGGCTGCGACATCGTGCTGCGTCGCCCTTACCGCATCACCCCCCCCCCCCCCTCCAATAAGACCGTCACACGTATTGTTCGCCGCGAGCTCGAGGCTGTAAGTCCTGCCCCGTTCCATCCACGCCCACTTGACCCCACCATTGACCATCCAGCCCCGGCGATCTCCCTCATTCAGGAAGTTGTACGGCAAGAATTTGCCGACCTCGGTTTTCCTGCTGCCTGCTCCGTCTGGTGCCGACAGCTGCGCCTCGCAGCGATCTGTATTTCCCTCTCAGATACCACAACCCTACAGTGTGGAGAACACCGGATGACAAGCCCATTTGCTTCCGTTGCCACCGCATTGGCCACATCGCTCGCCACTGCCGCACCTCCTGGATATCGCCGTATTCGAGCTACTTCTCTCCGCCTCCTCGCCCATATGCCGACCCTCGCCGCTACTCGCCTCACCGTATGCCTTCTACCTCTGACGTATCCATCGATGACAGTCGTCCTACTCGCTCGCCGTCACCTCAGCGCCGTCGATCCCCGTCGCCCGAGCCACGCCGCTATTCGTCGCCGACCAATTGCGGACTCTCCCGGATGGAAAACTAGACCACGCAGCTCCTGGGGGCAGCGCTGCATTATCTTCGTCGCGTCAAAATCCTCCATTGACGCTCCCAACGAACCAGAACTTACTTGATGTGCACGCCGACCTTGTCCGTTTGACGGCGTTAATAGATACTGGAGCCCAGGTGTCCATAATGAGTAATAACCTCCGTCGTCGACTGAAGAAGGTTCTCACGCCTGCTACTACACGAGCCGTACGCGTCGCCGATGGCAGCACTGTTGCAGTCACTGGAATGTACACTTCCCAGATAAAGTATCGCCGACCGCCACGTTACGGTCCTTTTTACAGTGCTGACCAATTGTCCCCATGACCTAATCCTCGGACTAGACTTTCTTACGGCGCCTTCAGCGTTGATCGACTGTTCTACCGGTACCCTTTGCGTCGAACTTCCTCTACACGCGCATATTCGTGCTGAACTGCCGAACAACTTTAGTAGGACCGCCTTCGTCCGCCTGCCACCTAAAACATTGACTTTCGTCGATTTGCAATCATCTTTGCCTGTGCCCGATGGTGATTACGTCGCTACTCCTGTTTCTGATGTCCTTTTGATGCGCTATATCACTGTGCTCCACTCCGCTGATAACCGGACATGCCTCCCCGTCGTGAATTTTGGACTACCGAAGCAAGTTCTACTCCAAGGCATATCGGTTGCAACGCTGCGCGCTATAGGAGATGACCACGTCCCGGCGTCTTCCGTACACGGCTGCTCCGGGTCTTCATCATGTCCACAGGATGCTATTTGCCTTGACGCAACCTTAAGTCCCATGATTGCTGCGGACATATTGCCTTAACAAGCCCCAGCTCTGTGTCGCCTTTTGGTTTCCTACCAAAACATCTTCGACCTAAACAATCGACAATTGGGCCAGACTTCAATTGTTAAGCATAACATAAATACTGGTGATGCCAGTTCTATTCATCGGCGGCCATATCGAGTTTCTCTTTCAGAGCGTAAGGTTATTCAAGATCAAGTGCACAAGATGCTTACCAAATGCATTGTCGAACCCTCGTCGAGCCCTTGGGCATCGCCCGTTGTGCTTGTTAAAAAGAAAGATGGCACGTTGCACTTCTGCGTAGATTATCGTCATCTAAACCGAATTACCAAAAAAGAAGTTTACCGGTTGCCTCGCATTGACGACGCCCTCGATTGTCTCCACGGTGCCAACTACTTCTCATCAATAGACCTTCGGTCTGGTTATTGGCAAATTTCTGTGGATGGAAAGGGACCGAGAAAAGACCGCATTTTCACCCTTGATGGTCTATATCAATTGAAAGTTAAGCCATTCGGTCTATGCAACGCCCCAGCAACGTTCGAACGTATGATGCACTCTTTGCTTCAAGGGTTCAAATGGACTACATGCCTTTGCTACCTAGACGTTCTCGTATTTTCGCATACATTTGAGACGCACCTTGAGCGCTTATCAGTTGTTCTTCAAGTCTTTCGCGAGGCTGGGCTCCACCTAAATTCCTCGAAGTGTCACTTCGGTCGTCGGCACATTACAGTGCTGGGCCACCTCGTCGACGCTTCCAGTTTTCAACCAGACCAGGAGAAAATTCACGCTGTCACGTCTTTTCCTGTACCTCAGTCTGTCAAAGACGTCCGAAGTTTTGCAGGGCTCTGCTCCTACTTCTGACGGTTCGTTAAAGACTTCGCAGCGATTGCCCGACCACTTACTGATCTTCTGAGGAAGGACGAGCCGTTTACGTGGGGTCCCGCTCAAACTGCCGCGCTTGCCCACCTGACCAACATTCTCACCACGCCACATTCTCACCACACCACCTAGTCTGGCCCACTTTGACCCGTCCTCTCCTACAGATGTCCGTACCGATGCCAGTGGTCACGGTATTGGAGCCGTCTTAGCCCAACGCCAACAGGGACGTGATCGTGTTATCGCCTACGCTAGCCGCCTCCTGAGAGCAGCGGAGCGCAACTATTCGATTACAGACCGTGAATAGCTGGCTATCATCTGGGCGGTTTCTAAATTCCGCCCGTACTTGTATGGCACGCATTTCTCTGTGGTCACGGACCACCATGCACTCTGCTGGTTTTCCTCACTCAAGGATCCTGTAGTGGAAAACTCGTTCGTAGTGCGCCCAAAACGGTTGCGGAGTTTTTACTGACGCCGTCGCCATGGATAAGGCCCTGCACCAGCGCTCGCATCAATACGATCGGCAAGTAAATCTCTCCTTTGCAACCAGCGGCCTAGGAGCTCTCACGACCGACGTCGAGTCGCTTCGCGAGATTATCCGAGCAATAGTCCGCGACGAGCTGCAACATCTGCATCAGACGCAGCAGCCTTATGCCAACTTCATCGCTAGCATCGTGCGTGACGAAGTGCAGCATGCGCTCGGCGCACCACGTTACGAAGCAGCACTTCAGGCGGCTCCACCAGATCAGGCATTCACAACTTCTAGTGAACCTCGACGCGCAACCTAGGCTGACGTTTTAAGGTACACCGTCCCGTCGCCAGAGACACCTCCTAACATGAGCGAATACCAGCGTACGACTTATGCCGACGCATTTGGGCCCCATATCCCGGCACCAGCGCCCCTACCTGCCGTCACCCCGTACGCGATGCTTGAGTCAGCACAGGCGGTTCCTTATTTTGGAGAGGCTCGGCCATCCGCGCGTAAATCGGACATTTGGCGCATGCCCGACCGACGACCGCTCTGTTGCCACTGTGGTGAAGCGGTTCATCTATACCGACAGTGCCAATACCACCGCCTTGGACTCCAGGGGTTTCCTGTTAATTCACGCCGACCCCGTTTCGGACAAAGGCAGCCCGAGATTCAAGATTTTATCGCCCGACAGTGCGCGCCACCGTCATCAAGGCGCCAGTCGCGATCGCCGTCACCACGACCATCCTATTCGGGAGGCGCAAGTCGGATGTCACAAGGACGCTCTCCGAGCCTTCGCCTGGAAAACTGGCGTCAGCGACCATTCGAGGCGAGGCCGCTGATACTGACGTGCCGAAGAACTCCAATCGAAACGACCTCAGACCAACAGAGACTTGACGACGCCCGTGTCTCAGGCTGGAGACAACTTTTCCATGAACATACCTGCTGGTCGAAATGTTACTGCCCTTATCCACACTGGCGCTGACTACTCGAATATCAGCGGAAAATTGTCAAGCCGTTTAAAAAAAGTCGTTACGCTTTGGACAAGGACGCTCGTACGGACGGACAGCTGGCGGACATGTCGTCAAACCGCTTAGTGTGTGCACTTCACGGGTGCAAATTCAAAATTCTACGTTTCCGATTAGCTCCCTTGTTCTCAGAGAATATGCCCGTGAAATAATACTCGGAAATGACTTTCTTCGAGTGTATGGCGCCATCATCGACCTCCGCCGACGTTGTATCTATTTCTCTACAAAGAAAGCGACGCCACGAGACGCCAGCCGCCGCACGGCCGCTCTTCAGATTTCCAACAACAGCGTCACGATACCACCTCGTGCAAGTGTAATGATTCCGGAATCGTCCGAGGGCATACGTGAAGGCGAAGTACTCGCAGAGTGCAACGTCTCCCTTCTGCTTACCCTCGGAATCAGCGTGGCTCGAGGAATCATTGACGTTAGGGATGGCACCTCTTCCGTGCCACTGCCGTCGATTACGCTGAAGCCTGGGAGCACGTCATTGTGTGTTTCGCTTGTGGAGAAAGCGGCAGCGACTGAAGAATGCGTCACAGATATTGACATCGGTAACGAGCTGTCGGAGGAGAATAAGGAGGCACTGCGGGGACTGTTGCGTGAATTCAAGGACTGCTTTGCTCGATCGTTTAAAGTCAATAAGACGCCAATGACATAGCATAGGATAATTACTTACGACGATGCACGTCCTATTCACCACCAGCCGTATAGTGTTTCGCAGAAAGAACGAGAAGCGATTGACCCTTTTCGCGGAGCAGTTTGTTTTAGAGAAAGGAGATGGCGCTCACGGCGGCGCGCCATACCTCTCCTCAGTGACCGCGCATGAATACGGAAGCATTACCGCTTCTACCTTGCTTCTGTGCGATCAGCTGTCGGAAATGCAACTGAGTTTTCGCTAACACACTGTGCTCCAATCATGCTAGATTCAGTCATGTGGATTGAAGACGTGAGAAGTAGTTGGCGGCAAAAATAGTGACTGGCATGTTAAGGAATTGAATGAATCTGCGTGGCCAAGTTCGCGGACCGCTGCTGCAACTGTGCGAGAAGTGTTACTGGCACTTCGTGAAGTACGGCTTTCCTCGAGGATACAGAAACTTGCTCATCCGCCAGCCTTGTATCGCTAACCTTATTTGGGTATCGCTATCGCTAACTTTGAAAGAAAGGGCTTCATCCCCAGAACGTCGGCGAGAGTGAGTACCACTCGTTAAACAATGACAAAGGGAGTAGCGCCGATTCCTGTCATAGTAAGTTTTGCGCACGTTATCTATACACATCTTTCCCAAATGGCAGAAAAACTTACGCCCACTCTATCACCGACGTATCAAGAATATGTGAATGGGCGCACACTTGAATATATGCGCACCGTATACGCACAATAAATGACGGACTACACCTATGGCGCACGAATGGTCGAAGCTGAATGTTTAGTGACGGTCCACAAGCGTAAGCGAGTTACTGGCTGTAATATATATTTGCTATAAGGTATTACAATGCACAAAACAGCTACGTTTCAAGCCTTGTACGCAGCAAGAACAAATGTAAAGGAACTGAGCACACCCGCGATGGATTAGGCAGAAAATAATCAGATAGTGACCGCACCGAGGAACATCACTGAGTCAGAAACTGACAAGCCACTGCTTCAAAATATTTGCCGAATAAAGAACAAAGAGCAAAACGCACTAATCCTGACTGAATTCATAATCGGAAAGCTCGCATAGCTGGGAATACATATTTAGCCCCACTTTTGGAACAAGCACCATATATGCTGCTTGCGCCGTTTGGACATAGCTTAATCAGCTCCGAAATCGCTTTTGCATGTTCTCTGAAGCTGTGATCAAAGCTTCGTGTCGTCCGCCTAGTCACCGGTCTACGATATCTCCGAAAACAGAGGTTTTCTAAGCCGCGCCGGCGTCATACACTTCCATTGTAAACAAGGAGGCAACGGAGGCAGTTGAGGCAAGCAATGGATGCGTCACCACGTAATCAAACATGGCAGCGCCCACGGGATCGCCGCGAAAAGGGTCAATTTAGAGACAAGTCAAGGAGATGATTGACGATGGTGTCATCCAGCCTTCAAACAGTCCGTGGTCGTCACCGGTTGTCCTGGTAAAGAAGAAGGACGACACTCTCCGCTTCTGTGTTGATTACAGAAAACTCAACATCGTCACAAGGAAGGACGTTTATCCGCTGCCGCGCATAGATGACTCTCTTCACCGGCTACGGCGAGCCAAGTATTTTTCCTCCCTTGACTTGAAAAGTGGGTACTGGCAAATTGAGGTAGACGAGCGTGACCTGGAGAAAACAGCCTTTGTCACTCCGGATGGACTTTACGAGTTCCGAGTACTTCCGTTCGGATTGTGCTCTGCTCCGGCAACCTTCCAACATAAGACGGACATGGTGCTCCCTGACCTAAAATGGCAAACCTGTCTCGTCTACCAGGATGATGTGATCGTATTGTCAGGCAGCTTCTCCGGACATCTTAAGCGACTGCGGCAAGAGCTCGAGGCAATACGATCGGCTAACCTCACGTTAAAGCCTCTGAAATGTCACTTTTGTTATGAAGAATTGAAGTTTCTTGCACATGTTGCGAGCGCGGAAGGCGTCCATCCCGATCCCGAGAAAATAGCCGCTGTAGTTGCTTTACCGACTCCTACCGACATTAAAAGCATTTGACGCTTCCTGGGACTGTGCGCATACTACCGGCGCGTTATACGCAATTTTTCTAAAATTGCTGCACCACTTACTCGTCTCACTAGAGACGACACGCCGTTCATCTGGAGCTCTGAACAAGAAACAGCTTTCGGCGAGCTTCGACATCGCCTGGCATCGCCCCCGGTTCTTGGGAATTTCGACGAGGACGCCGAAACAGAAATTCATACCGACGCCAGTAACGTTGGTCTGGGTGCGGTGCTCGTACAGCAGCAGGAGAACGGCGAAAGGGTCATAGCTTCCGCCATCCGCACCCTTTCACGACCTGAGTTCAGTTACACTACCACGGAGAAAGAGTGTCTTGCCGTCGTATGGGATCTTGCCAAGTTTCGACCTTACCTCTATGGCCGCCCATTCAAGGTCTTGACGGATCACCACTCCTTATGCTGGCTGGCAAACCTAAGAGACCCTTCTGGACGACTGGCAGGGTGGAGCCTGCGCCTGCAGGAATACGACGTGATCATCGTGTACAAGTCAAGGCCGCACACACGACGATGCCGACAGATTGTCGCGCGCACCTGTTGAACCTGCCGATCAACACGTCGACGACGACAGCGCTTTTCTCGGCGCCATAAGAGTGGCAGACGTATCGACGCGGCAGCGAGCAGACTGTGAATTGCGCAATATAATTGAACATCTAGAAGGCCGCAACGTCTCTTTGCCCCCGCAAATAAGTCCTATAAAAGAATTCTGCTGCCAGCAACAACACCTATCTTTTGGTCGTACCTGCAGAGCTTCGTGACGAAATCCTGTTAGCATGCCACGACGGGCCTGCGTCTGGCCACTTGCGTTTCACTCGAACCCTCACCAGTGTATACGGAAACCGTACTACTGGCCGAAACTCGCCACTTGTGGTAATCGATATGTCCAAGCCTGCCGTGAATTCCAACGCCAAAAGTCGCCGACTGTGAAACCTGCGTATTGGTGAATCCTATCGAGCCGCCTCGAGGGCCCTTCCATCAAGTCAGCATGGACCTCCTGGGCCTGTTTCCGTTGTCTACTTCTGGAAACAAGTGGATAATCATCTCCACAGACTATTTAACCCGCTATGCTGGAACAAAGGCTCTTCGTAAAGGCACAGCTTCTGAGGTTGCACAGTTTTTCGTACAGAAGATCGTACTACGTCATGGCACCCCACCCTGTGTTATCACAGATCGAGGAGCGTCGTTTACGGCAAGGCTGCTTGAAGAAGGTTTTCAGCTGAGTTGCACCACGCACCGAAAGACGACTGCCTATCACCCTCAAGCAAATGGCTTGACCGAAAGGCTTAAGAAAACGATGACCGACATGCTGTCGATGTACTACATAGACGTGCAGCATAAGACTTGGGACGAGGTACTACCGTACGCCACGTTTGCATACAACACCGCTACACAAGAGACCACATGCTTCACGCATTTTTCTCTTGTTTACTGTCGTGAAGTGCAGACGATGTTAGAAGCTATGTTACCATGTGACAATTCTGACAATCTTGATGAAGACACTCAGCGTTTCGTGCAACGTCGTGATGAATCACGCCAATTGGCTCGCGTGAACATCAGGAAACAACAGTGTATTGACGCGCGACACTACAACCTCCGCCACGGACAAGTTGAGTACCAACCGGGTGACCAAGTGCTAGCTTGGACCCCGTCCGCCGTAAAGGTGTTTCGGAAAAGCTTCTTAGTCGGTACTTCGGCCCTTACAAAGTGCTTCGGCGAGTGAGTAACCTCAATTATGAAGTTCTTCCGGACGGCACCCAGTCAGCACGACGCCGACAACCGCGGCCCGAGATTGTTCACGTAGTGCGGTTAAAAACTGTATCGCACACCATAATAGTCGTGGTTTCCGGACTATTGCGTTTCTGCTGGGACAAGTATTTCTGCCCATCTATGTCTTGTTTAGCGTCGAGTCGATGCTCTTCTGAGAGGAGGGGCAATGCCACGCGCTTGTGCTATTTTCTCCCAGAAGAGGACGAGGACGGTCTAGTACACTAGCTAGCGCCTTGGTCTTTGGTCGGTGCTGCGCTGCCCCTTCGACGACTCGGACTTACTATAACAGCCTATTTTAGAAGTCGCCTCTATATTAAACGTGACAATATGATGAAGTTAAGGAAAAGCGAGAATTAGTAATAAATTAACGCCCCGTAATATATGTATCTGATGGATCACAGTTGCCGTTGTTTACGTCGATTGGCCGCTCATATTGACTTGTCTCAGGGCGGAAAAACTCGGTTCATATGCTGCTATATGTATCCTTTTGCTATGTTTTAACATATTTCATATGAGTGATTCACCTTTTTCCTAATATTGGGAGCTAACAACGATCTGTGGTTGTAGATTTCAATGTAAACAAGTGCACCGCTTTCGTAAATCCGACGCGGAAAGCTGCACTCCAACCCTTCTTAGATATGCTAAATGTCTGTAGAATGCGTAAAAAGAATTGAAAAAGCAAAGGGCATGTGCACAAAACAGCCACAACAAACTTAAGGCAGCCGCTCGGCTGACGGAACTTAACGTGCCTTTATCGGCCGAACTGTTCGCACAACAGCACACTCAGGCCTGCTCACCCAGTAGTCGGTGAGTACTACATGGCTTCCAGAAATGACATACTGTCTGGGCGAAGCCATTAATAATTATTCGCGATCCACGAAATGCACAGCTGACACGCATCCAACATGGGCGCAGGTACACAAACTAATCGTTGAAAGCGCCTGCCCCCTTCCAAAACGCTTCCATAGGCAGATGGCAGCACAGGAAAATGATAAAGGCACAGGAAAATGGAAAAGGTACAGGAAAATGAAAAAAAGGTACATGAACACTTCAAGTACTTGGCGTGGTTTAATAAATTTATCTTGTCTATGGAGCATAAATATATTTTTACCCTAGTACAAACTAGGTACAGCCGCCCAAATATTTAACTAGCGCGCGCGAGCGGCGACTTTCTGTGAACCAGCGCCTTAAATTAGGAAAAAAACTTACAAATGACTATGTCATCTGACTATGCTCACAAAGCTCGCAAAGATAGCATAGTCATTTGTAATTTTGTTCCTAATTTAAGGTGCTGGCGCACAGAAAGTCGCCGCTCGAGCACGCTAGTTATAGATTTGGGCGCCTGTACCTACGTAAACACGTAAAACATGTGTAACAAACACCCGATCACAATATAGGGTAGGGGCCACAGCATATTCGCGGTATCCCGGTAAAGTTGCTTCCATATTACCGTGCCTAAATACTCCCATTGGACAATAAGTCCTGTAAAAAAATAAAGTACCAGCACGTCCTTATAAAATTTAAATTCACAGCGAGTAGGAATATTTTCAGGGCAGGGCAAGACGTTAGAGCTCGTCCTTCTCACACGCAAGATATTGCACAACTGGGCCTTGCTGATTGTGGAAAATATAAAACCTGTGCACTGCCAGCTTGAGTGCAAAAACTACACGTCCGGCGCCTTCTTCAGGGCTAAGAAACAAGTCGCGGCGCCTCGTTTTCTGGAGGCGAGGGTGTAAAATTATGTGGTAAGCAACATGTTAACGCAGCGTCTCTTGGCTTGTATCAGCCTGCTTGCGTTGCATGATGTATGCTGAGAACGAAGGCTGTGTTTCAAACCAAGTTCTTATTTGGGAAGGACAAATTCCGGCCAAGCCCTGCGGAAATTTTTGCTCGAAGATTTTGTAAATACACTCGACCTTGACCTGTAGCCAACTGACATTTGCGCAGTGACACTCCTAATGTCATATTCATTTACATGGTCCACGGTGTTTCAAAAAGCACCGCTTGAGTTCATGTCAATGTTACAGCTAGGATTACATTTTGAGTAGGTGACAATTGATTCAGACACATAAAAAAAGAAACCTGCGGTTGGTTTACGGGGCCCCTACTCCAGGGCTCCGCTGGCTCTTGCCAGTTTCTCCGCTCTCTGGATTATCAGCTTGAGCTCGTGGTCGAGGGCCGAGCTGGACGGCAGTCCCTCCCATTGCTCCCTCGTTGTGTTCGTGTCGTGACGTTCTATGTCGTGGAGCGTGCACTCCGACGTAATGTGGTATGGGGTTGGTGGAAGCTGAGCAGCGGATGAGCAGATTACTGTAATTTCATGAGGGCAACCCGATACCTTTAACTATGCAATTTGTATTCTTCGTATGGTGCTGCCGCTTCGAATTAACCAGCAGATTGCTTCCAGGTAAAGCGCCAACGGCCCTAGGGACATAGGGTGTCTCTGTAGGACTGTAGCACCGTGGAACAACTGGGGTTGCATTTCCGGGTGATTACTTTCTGACACATTTGTATTTCTAGCGTTGTGAAAAGCTCGCCATCTACGCATAGTTCGAAGAACGCTGTCTACCGTATAGACAAGCGACATTTTTGTCAACAAGAAACCTATCAGGGGGGGGGGGGGGCGTATTCTGTAAGAGTCCACCTAGTGGACTGTCCACATCGGCTGTCGCCATTGGCTGCCGCTTCACGAGCGCGAAGAAGACTGGCTGGCACCTTCGCGCTCATGAAGCGGCAGCCAATGGCGACATCCGAAGTGGACAGTCCACTATAGGTGGACTCTTACAGAATACCCCCCCCCCCCCACCCCCCAGATCGCTCACGTGCATGCGCATGGGCACAATAAAAAGGAACATTATTTGATATAACTGGTCAAGCCACTTCAATGCATGGCCGCAATTATCTGCGGCGGCCTACACGACGATAAAAGGGTTTGGAACAACAGAATCACGTGTGCCTAAAAGAAACAGTAGGTTCGCGGTATGCGACAGTAGGCTGCTATCTCTATGATGGTATGGCGAGGGGAAATCGTACACACTATACACTGAAGTACTCGTCTATACACTGACCTACTACGAAATGTGCTACAGCATTCAGGTTTACTCCCAAAACCAGTGACACGAAGAAAGTCATTCACTAATATCTGTACGGTAAAATTAGACGTCTTAAACAGGAAGAAAGTGAAACGAAAGCACTTGCTATTCTCCACTATTCCTTAATGTCTCTTGGTGCCGTCAATAAGGTCGTGACGGCCTCACTTCACCTTCAAGACATCATCTCCACTCCAGAAGGCAAGGCGACATGCGTTCGCGCGTTTCCATTCATAAAGGTGACTTTTAGGTAAAGGTTCATAAAGGTTCATGTAGGTAAATAGAAAGGTGTCCAATCTCTCGTGCGACCAACTAAAAAACCCGCTGCTGCGACTTGCGAGTGGCATACACAATCAGTATGACGCACGCTTTCACTGAAGCGCTCAAAAAAAAACGATGTCACAGTTTCGCCCTAAAGGCGAAGCAATGAATGCGATAGCAACACAGCAATGTCATACGAAGTAAGGTGAGCGGCTTTGGTAGCAATATGAATTGTAGTAAACATGAGCTGATTAAGTAACCAGGTGTGCTTCGGCGTAAGTACACCGACATGAAGAGAGACTCGATGACCACGAGAAGGCGCGTGTGAAACGGTGGTGTTGATGAGAAGCGCTTCCCGTGGGCAGCGCGTGCGAAGGGACACAACTGTAGTGCTGCACTGCCGATCCGGGCAGCATTGCATGTGTAGCGTGCGTTGGAAAACGTGGCCCGACTATTACTAACTGAATGAACAAGCGTGGTGTGAGCGCGCACAAACAAACATGAATAGATCACACTGAATGACTGCAGACAACGACTGTCAAAACGCTGGCAGCAAGCGAAAACACCGCAGCGGCGAAGGTACGTGCGGTCTATCGCTTCAACGGAAACTGAGCGGCGAATGCACGGCGCATAAAGGTCAGAGCCGTGGGGAGATAAGAGACGGTGCGGGCGGAGCGACGAGCGCGGCTGTTGGCAGAGTAGGAGTGCGCCCCCCCCTCCCCCCCCCCCAGCCCCGCTCCCTCCGGCGCTGGCTTCCCGCATCCTTGCTTGCGCGTGGGAGATTAAAGAGTTTTAGATTAGGGGGACGCAAGCGTAGGGGCCCGCTAGCGCTTGGGGCCGCGGATACTGCGCACGCGCAGACCGGTCTGCGCGTGCGCAGTACCGCGGCCCCAAGCGCTAGCGGGCCCCTACGCTTGCGTCCCCCCAATCTAACACTCTCTATTGAGTGCGTTCGCTCTCCGTGACAGCGCGCGTCCCCGCACGCTTCCGCTCGGGCATACGGCGCGCGGCGAAGATTTTATCTATAGGGAACCTCACGGCGACGGCGACGGCGACGCCGACGGCAGAAATCCGGTTGAAGTGTCCATATAATTGGCAATAAAAGAGACCCTCAAAAGAACGCATGCCACCAACGCTTGAAACTGATGTTTTTGAATGTGATATATAACGATGTCGTGAAAGATCTGCTGTACATACACTAATGAACAACTGAAGGTACTAGACATAGCGTACCAAATAAATAATAGCCACACAAGCTTTGTTCATGTTGCGGCTAACAATGTTGGTTTCGTCCACAAGGTTAGTTCACGATAGCTAAAACAGCCTATACACGGAAGGGCATGGGTGTTTCAACCTTGACCTTTCGTAAGTACGATCAAGGGAAATTCAAGCATGAACTAGTTGAATGCGACTGATATGCGTTCTTTGTTAGTTTAATCTACATTTGCAAGAGTGGTTTCATTCAGGCTTCACATGTGTTCATTAGTAGATACAGCATAGAGAGTCAAATTCAACAAGAACGGACACTCCCATAGACCCCAGCGGCAGAACCGATTGTAGCGCACCAAGCGGCTGATGTGAAACACTGAACCACACTTCTGGATTCGGTTTCGAGCGCGCGCAGTTTGGTCGCTGGGTAGGACGTGTTACGCCAGCTGCATTGATCGGCGCGGCGTCTGTTTGAAAGCGAAAGCTTTATTAACCTAGTTGAGCCGAGTTGAGCCGTAGCCATTGACCTTCGTTTCACCGCATCTGCGCCGTGGTTTTGGCAACGCATCACGTGACTCGTCGCGCCGAGCTCCGCCGCCATCGGCTTAGCGTATGCGCTTTCCGCAGCTGGGTCGTCGCCTGACCACGTGACTCGCCGCGCACCTGGCTAATAAGAAGAGTGCTGCGCTCGTGCGAACTTGGCCATGGGTCAGAGCGAGGTCGGGCCGTCTTCCCTGAGCGTTGCGCAGGAGCGGGAGGGTTCGAGCCTTCGTCGGCAAGCGGCGTCTGACCGCCTTGCGGATATTACCTGACGAGCTCCTTCACTGGAGTGGGTCCGGAATGCTAAGCGCGCGAAGCTAGCGTCGGTGACTGAGGAAGAGCAAGCTGTTCGTCTCGCAAAACGCCGGAAGAGGGACCACAACCGTAGAAAAAAACAGGCCTTGGACAAAAAAAAAAGTGCTTTCGCTTTGCATATCCAGCGCTAGCTGAGCTAAGCCGCTGCATTTTGTTTTGCTTCTGCTGCTGATCCACCGCGCTGTCAGTGGAAATAACATTTCTGAGAAGAGATTTATTGGCGATGTCCTTCAAGGACGCTACGAGATGAAGGAACGGCGAGGCAGAGTAGGGCACCGTCTCAAAAGACACCAGCGACCAGCAGCGGGAGCAGAGTGGGCCGAGCGTTGGCGATGCCGCTGGACGGAGGCACGCCTTCTTCACAATCACCCCCATAGAAAAAGAGCCATCCTGGCGACCTCAGAGATTGGAGGCAGAGGGTCATGGTAGGGCTTGAGACGCGCCACGTGGACTAGGTCACGTCCACGCCGGCGCATGTCGTCAGATGGAGAAAGTGGCTCGATGAGAAAATTCACCGAGGACGTTCGCTCTAAGTCACGGTAAGGTGCGTCGTACTTTGGAACGAGTTTCGAGGAAAGCCCAGTAATTTGGCAAGGAACAGCCAGCCATGCAAGAGACCCTGGGGCATACGTAGAATTTAGAAGTGACTCGGCGCGGCCTTCCTTCTGGCACTCTTGTTCCTGTGATGTAAAGGTGCGCGCGAGCTGGCGCAGTCTTCAGCTTGTCGGGCAGCTTCGTATACAGGTGCGCACTCGGAAGCGTCAGGACGGTATGGAAGGAGAGTGTCAATGGTATACAAAGGCCATATAGCATCCATATAGGAGGAAGAAAGGTGAAAATCCCGTAGTAGCTTGTATCGCGGTATTGTATGCGAACGTTACAAAAGCCAGTACGTGGTGCCAGTTCCCATGATCGGATGCCACGTACATCGCGGTTAAACCGCTCTGTGAGCCCGTTAGTTTGTGAATGGTATGCCGTGCTCCTTCGATGAATAATGTGGCATTCCCAAAGCAGAGCTTCGACGACTTCGGAGAGGAAGGTGCGACCTCTATCACTGAGGAGTTCTCGAGGTGCCCCATGTCGAACAACGAAGCGGTGTAGGACGAAAGAGGGTATATCCCGCGCCGTAGCATTCGGTAAAGCAGCAGTTTCGGAGTGGGTCAAATGGTCCACAGCAACTATGATCCACCTATTGTCATACGGTGTCATGGGAAGCGGGTCGTAGAGGTCAATGCCAACGCGATCGGAGGGTGTCGCAGGGCACGCAAGCGTCTGCAAGGCGCCAGACGCACGTAAAGATGGTAATTTGCGACGTTGGCAGTCAGGGCAGCACTGAACAAACTTTCGTAAAAAAGTGTACATTCCCCACCAGTAGAAGCGACGGCGAATACGTTCGTAAGTCTTAAATGCTCTGGCGTGTCCACATTGTGGATCGCGTGAAAAGAGGCTTAGATTTGGGATCTTAAGCTGCGGGGAATGACCAGTAACCATCGACGGCCTTCGGGAGCATAGTTGTGTCAGTGGAGCAGCTAATCACGAATGACGAAATGAACAGCTTGGCGTCGGAGGGATCGGGATATAGGGGTGGTCGATGTTCCAGAAAGATAGGCGAAAAGAGAAGCTAGTCCACGGGTCACGGCGTTGTTCGGTGCCAATCGCGTCAAGGTCAAGTGATCACAGGGGGTGTGCGCAAGTGGTTCCGCAGGCCGAGTCGGGAGGTAGAGGTGAACGGGACAGGGCGTCTGCGTCAGTGGGCTTGCGTCCGCAGCGGTAGACGACGCGAATATCGTACTCCTGGATTCTGAGGGCCCAGCGCGCTAAGCGGCCAGATGGATCTTTCAACGTGGCGAGCCAACAAAGCGCGTGGTGATCCGTCACTAGGTCAAATGAGCGGCCGTATAAGTATGGGCGGAACTTGCCAAGCGTCCATACTAGAGCCAAGCACTCTTTTTCAGTGCCGCTGTAATTGACCTCTGCTTTTGTCAACGTACGACTCACATAGGCGACCACGTATTCAGAGTAGCCGGCCTTTCGTTGCGCGAGGACGGCTCCAAGACCGTCCCCGCTGGTGACTGTATGTAGCTCAGGGTCAGCTAGCGGGTCGAAATGGCGAAGAATTGGTTGCTGAACTGTCGAAACTGATCAATAAGAAGAGAGTAAGGGATATCCAAAATTATAAAGTGGAAAACATTGAGGAAGCAGTAAAATATGGACGCAGCATGAAATCAGTGAGAGGAAAATTTGGCATAGGACAAGGGAAAATGTATAG
This sequence comes from Dermacentor silvarum, assembly GCF_013339745.2. Lineage (NCBI taxonomy): Eukaryota > Metazoa > Arthropoda > Arachnida > Ixodida > Ixodidae > Dermacentor > Dermacentor silvarum. Next base: position 31,913,798 of record NC_051164.1, read on the forward strand.
ACTGAAAGATAAGCAGGGTAATATCATCAGCAATTTTGATGACATAGTAAAAGCATCGGAAGAATTCTATACGGACCTGCACAGTGACCAGAGCAGCCAAGCTACTTTCATTCGAAGTAGTTATGAACAGGATACAGAGGCTCCTCTATAACTAGCGATGAAGTTTAAAGGGCCTTGAAAAACATGACAGGGGAAAAGCTGTCGGCGAAGCTGGAATAACAGTCGATTTAATCGAAGATGGAGGAGATATCATGCTTGAAAATCTTGCGGACCTTTATACGCAATGCCTCACGACTTCAAGTCCACCAGAACGCTGGAAGAATGCCAACGTTATACTCATTCATAAGAAGGGAGACGTTAAAGAATTGAATACTCATAGACCCATTAACTTGATTTCAGTACTGTATAAGTTATTCACCAAGATAATTTCCAATAGAATCGGGTAAACACTTCACTTCAGCCAACCATGAGAACAGGCTGGCTCCAGGAAGGGATATTCTACGATGGATCATATTCATGTCATAAATAAGGTAATAGAGAAATCTGCGGAGAACAATCAACATCTCTATATGGCTTTCACAGATAATGAAAAAGCATTTGATTCATTACAGATACCAGCAGTCATAGAGGCATTGCGTAATCAACGAGTACAGGAGGCATACGTGAATATCATGGCAAATACCTACAAGGATTGCACAGCAACTTTGGTTCTCCACAAGAAAAGAAGAAAGATACCTATCAAGAAAGGGGTCAGCCAAGGAGACACAATCTCTCCAATGCTCTCCAATCTCTCCACTGCATGCTCAGAAGTATTCAAGCTCTTAGACTGGGAAGGTTTAGGAGTGAGGATCAACGGCGAATACCTCAGAAACCTTCGGTTTGCAGATGACATTGTCCTATTCAGCAATAACGGGGACGAATTACAGCAAATGATTGAGGACCTTAACCGAGAAAGTGTAAGAATGGGGTTGAAGATTAATGTGCAGTAGACAAGCATAATTGTCAAAAGCCTGGCAAGGGAACAAGAATTCACGATCGCCAGTCAGCCTCTAGAGTCTGTAAAGTAGTACGTTTATCCAGGTCAATTACTCACAGGGAACTCTTATAATTAGAAAGAAATTTATATAAGAATAAAATTGGGTTGGGGTGTATACGGCAGACATTGCAAAATCCTGACTGAGACCATACCACTGTCGCTGAAAACAAAAAGTATACAATCATTGCATTCTACCGGTGCTAACATATGGAGGAGTAAATTGGAGGTTAGCGAAGAAGCTCTAGAACAAGTTAAGGACTGCACAAAGAGCGATGGAACGAAAAATGTTAGGCCTAACGTTAAGAGACAGAAAGAGAGCGGTGTGGATCAGAGAACAAACGGGGATAGCGGATATTGTAGTTGCCATTAAGCGGAAGAAATGGAGCAGGGTAGGCCATGTAACGCGTCGTATAGATAACCGGTGGACTATTAGAGTTACAGAATGGATACGAAGAGAAGGGCAGCCTAGCCGAGGACGGCAGAAAACTAGGTGGGGTATGGAAGTTAGGAAATTTGCAGGCGCAAGTTGGAATCAGTTAGCGCAGGACAAGGGTAATTGGAGATCACAGGGAGAGGCCTTCGTCTTGCAGTGGACATAAACAGGCTGACGATGACGTGGAGAAGTATGAAGACGACGTAGTGCAGATAACCAGGAGGAGAGGTCCGCGCTACCGCATAGGAGCTGGGTCAAGGGCGACATGATCGATGCGAAATTGCGGACAAAGCGCCAGAAATATGAGCACAGGCCCACAAAAGTGCGAAGTTCTTTGACGTTAGTAGGCCTCGCGAACTCAGCGACTGCACGAAGTTTCGCAGGGTCCGGTAGAACGCCAGGCTTGGACACGGTGTGGCCTAAGATGGTCAGCTCCGGCACGGCGAAGCGGCACTTTTTGAGGTTGAATTTCAGGACAGCGTTGGTTAGACACGTCAAAACATATCTAAGGCGAAGCAGGTGGGTCGGAAAATAAGGCGACAAAACCACGACATCGTCGAGGTAACACAGACACATAGACCACTTGAGGCCACGCAGCGTATTGTCCATGAGTCGTTGATGCGTCGCGCGCGCGTTGCAAAGTCCAAAGGGCATCACGTTGAATTCATATAGGCCATCAGGTGTAATAAATGCCGTTTTCTGGCGATCAGCTTCAGCCATGGGAACCTGCGAGTAGCAAGAACGCAAATCTAGGGACCAAAAGAATTCAGCACCCTGAAGGCTGTCAAGGGCGTCGTCTATGCGTGGCAAAGGATAGACGTCCTTGTGCGTGACTTTATTTAATCAACGGTAGTCAACGCAAAAGCGAATAGACCCGTTCTTCTTGCGAAAGAGAACGACAGGATATGCTCGGGGACGGTGGGATGGTTGAATAACGCCACGGCGTAGCATATCGTCGACTTGGTCGTTGATGACGCGACGTTCGTCAGCAACGGTACGGTCGTTGAAGCAACGGCTGGTGTAAGTTGGTATCAATGTAGTGCTGCACTTCCGACGTTCGGCCCAGTTGCGGCTGAGAAACATCGAAAGAATTTCTAAAGTGGTGTAGAAGCTGAAGGAGCTCGGAGTGTTCGGCAGCGGTTAGTATGGTGGCAATGGAACTGGAGAACACGTCACTCGACGACTCCTCCAGCGTTGAAAGGGCGCGGAGTTCGTTGGAGTCAAGATGGAAAGATTCGTCTGCCACGGTAACAAAGAACAAAGAGTCAAAGTGTTCCATGTGGCCGAGACATTGACCGACAAGCAACGTAACAGACGCAGAAAGTGGATTGTGCACAAAAATATTGCTGATGCCGGCGACGATGTCAATCGTTGCAAAAGGCAGTGGAATGGCTTTGCGACTCATAAAGATGTCAGATGGTGTGAAGAAGACCGTAGCATCGGTGACGGCACCGCCGACGACTCGGACAACGGCAAGTGAGCCAGGCGGAATGTCGGTGTCCTCACGCACGAACAGTTTAGGCGGCTGATCATGAGCGTCATGGGATGGTGCGTCTTACAGCGGCGAAACAACAACTTGCGCTCGTGCGCTGTCGATCACAGCGTTATGACGGGACAAGAAGTCCCACCTAACGATGACGTCATGTGAGCAGGCAGGAAGAACAATAAACTCGCCAATATATAAAACGCCTTGTAAAAGCACACGGGCAGTGCAGGCTGCCAGAGGAGTAACGTGCTGCGCGCTTTCCGTGTGAAGCAGCAGTCCAGAGAGCGGCGTGGTCAACTTGCGGAGCGAACGGCAGAATTTGACGGCTATAACAGAAACGGCGATGCCAGTGCCCACAAGCGCAGAAGTATGAATACCTTCAACGAATATTGCGACCATGTTAGCAGAAGAAGAGCGAGGGCTTGGGCAGTTCGAAGATGGCGCAGTTCTGGCCTCGTGAACTGCGGCGCTTAGTTTTCCTGGTCGGAGGGTGCGGGTCGGCGACGCAATGGGGAAAGCGATCGTCGACGAGGAGATGGGGAGTGGCGCGATGGAAATTCAGGGAAGTCAGCAATAACATACCACTGGGAGGTACCCGGGGCTGATTGGCCCATGGGCTGACAACCATACTGGAACGGCCGGGCAGCGTTGTCGGAAGTTTGAAGGCGACAGCAGCAATAGCGAGCGACGTGCCCTGGCGTGCAGTAGGCGTAACAAATGGGACGATTGTCAGGTGTCTTCATTGATTGCTGACTCTCGGCCCGGCCTAAGAAGCAGTAGGAGAGGTGGGTGGTGCAGACTGTTGCAGGATCGAGAAAGGAAGCTGGGGAGGACTACGCACTACTTGCGCATATAGGTAGGAGGCGCGGCAACAGGCTGCACTGCCTGCACATACGTAAGAGGCGCGCCTACAGGCTGCGCTGCCTGCGCATAGGGAAGAGGCGCGGCCACAGGTGGCTGGTGGTGAGCGACGGGAATAGCTTGAGCGACCTCTTCGGCAATGACATTGCGGCACGTTGCAGGCAGACGACAGGACGGCTCATGAGGGAACGGGACCAAGGAAAGTTGACAGGCAACTTCATCGCGCACGAAGTCTTGAATATGCCGAAGCAATGGAGAGTGGTCGGAAACGGCAATGAGACTCGATAGCGAGTTTTCGGTCGACAGAGGCTGCCCAGTCAGGGTGCGTTGCTTCTTCAACTCTTCAAAGCTCTGACATAACGTAACTACTTCAGAAATGTTGCGCGGATTCCTAGCCAAAAGCACCTGTAATGCGCCGTCATCGATGCCCTTGAGGATGTGCTGAACTTAATAAGCTTTGAGCATGGCGGCGTTGGCACGTTTGCAAAGGCCGACGACTTCTTCAATGTAGCTCGTGAAAGTTTCACCAGTCTGCTGTGCAGGGGCTCGCAAGCGCTGGTCTGCGCGTAGTTTGCGGACAGCAGGTCGACCAAAGACTTGAGTGAAAGACGTCTTGAAAGTTGACCATGTTGGGATGTCGACTTCGTGCTTATGGAACCAGAGCTGGGCAACGCCAGTAAGATAAAATATGACGTTGGTCAACTTCGCGGTGTCGTCCCACTTGTTATGCGCGCTCACCCGTTCATACGACGTAAACCAGTCCTCCAAGTCTATTCATCTTTACCGCTGAAGACCTTCGGATCACGTTGCCGAGGAACCCCGGTGCATGCAGATCACGGACTGAGGCGCAGGCGCCGGCGAGTCTGCGTTGTCGGTCACGATGGGCGGAAGCGTTCGGGTTCGAAGCTCAAGGGTGCAAGTGACGGGGGAATTCCAGCAACCTCCACCAACTGAGAAGAGGTTTATTGGCGGTGTCCTTCAAGAACGCTACAACATCAAAGAACGGCGAGACAGAGTAGGGCACCGTTTCTAATGACACCAGCGATCAGCAGCGCGAGCCGAGCGGGCCGACCGTTGGCGACGGAGGCACGTCTTCTTCTTCACATTTCTTTTATTGCGATAGGAATTATATAGACACTCCAGACCCATTTCTACCGTCGCCGTCGCCGTGAGGTTCCGTATAAAGTCCACCGACAATAAAATCATCGCTACGCGCCGTGTGCTGTATGTACGAGTGAAACCTCGTGTGCGAGGGTGAACCACCGATTGCAGCTTAATCCCGCGCACGCAAGGGCGAGAAAGGAGCGCACAGTCTTCCAATCGCGCCCAGCACTCCGGAGGGAGGGTAGGGAGGGGGGTTTACTCCGCGCCGCCAGAGCTGCGGGGGAGAGTGTAGGGAGTGGGGAGGCCTCGTACAACGCCGCCCGCTACCGCCTGGTCCGCTGTATCTTGAAACCCATCTGCGGCGAGGGCAGAGTCCTTCCTCCCTGCACTGTGTTTTCGCGGCTTAGTTCGCGTTGATGCGATCGGCGGGACGGTCAATTCGCTTGCTGCTGCAGCCGGGCTTACTCACTACAGCGTTTTGACAACAAGTTTCCGCGCTCATCGAGTGAGATGCGTTGATGTTTGCTTGTGCATGTGTAATACCATGCTTGGCGATTTAATTAATATACCTATCTGGCAGGCTCATAAGACCGATAATACTACTGTCCTTACTTCGTATAGTTCTCCAGGAGTTTCCTGTCGCTATCGATGTTTCGCCTTCTGGCCGAAACTGCGATTTTTTTAAAAATTTAGTTGAGTAAATACCTACGATTTCGAGTTACCTTTACAACCCTTCATTGAAGCTGTCCTTCGTACAAAGTGCAATTTCATAAAGTAGACACAAGAGGCGTTGTGAAATGAGGAAATGTTCAGTTTGCTTTATTAAAATGCTCGTTCTATTGCTGTGGCACCAGGTTAGAAGCAGCAGCCGGATCAGTTCCTGTACGAAGCTCCGCCGGACAGCATGAACTGAAAAAAGTTATAAGCATGCGTTATTTTGGCGTTTAGATATTTTAGGGATAACTGCGTGTAGGATAAACGTGCGATAGGTTGAATGGGAGAAATTACGAACAAAGGCAATCACTTTTATAAACAATACGTAGAAACTCCTGACGCATCCCAAACGATACTATACTATACGTATGACGTAGACATCTCATTTCCAAGCGTTCCCCCATTCGCGGGCCTCATTTCATGGTCTTTAAAAGCACAAATACAAAGCCGACTGCACGTTTTCGACATAACTTGGCATCAGCGGACACGACGGTACGTCATATATACAGAGGTGGCCACAGCCCAGGCTTCCAGCCAGTAGCTCGCCGAATGCCTTCTACGCGCACCCAACACGAATGTTTAGGTGCAAAACGTATTTTGAGTCGTTCAGAGGACTGGATTGTCTAGGTCTAAGTTCATGGTTTTCGACCTCCTTGGCGTTATTTTTTGCGCGTTCTACCGGCGCAAGCAACGTACTCCTGGCAATCGCTGGTCGCGCTTTTGACAAGCTTCTGCATTAAAAGAAGTTAAGTGTCGTTAAGTTAAGAGCGTCACGATGATGCCCCCAGTAAGATTGAATACACATTAAACAAACTGTGTCACAGCGGCTGGTGCGGATGCGTGCCCACAAGGTATCCCCCAAATGTAGCGAAATAAGTTACAAGAATGTTGTGCGTCACTGCGAGCCTCACAAACACGTCCTAGTAAGATAGAGTACACGCCGAGCTGCGCCACAGCGGCGGAGCTATTTTTCGCTAACTGCGTCACAGTAATCGGTGCGTCCAGCAAGACATAAGGCAATGTTGCTCGAAATACAGCGGAAACTGACAAACAAAATGTCTCACCTTGCGGGAGTGCCGTGTCGAAGTCCAGCATGAACGCAAAAATACGCCGAGAACCCAAGAGACCAGAGCTACACAAAAAGACAAAAGGGACGCCCAGCACCCGAGCATTCACGTACGCATCTGGCCTCCCTCGCTACGGTGACATTTCTGGCGCATGGTGCAAGCATCTGGCGCGACTGGCGTGTCATTGGCTTGCCGCTAGGTAATGCCAAACAAAAAAAAAAAACAAGTCGCAAAGTAGAACGTCTTTTAGACGCAAAACTTTCTAGTTGTAGCGGGAAATAATAAAAAAGAAAATTACATTCTCTGTTACCTTAATTTCACGTTTTTTTGGATGCTCGAGTCCGCTAACGCATGATGCGAACAGTAGGCCATGGCGTGTTTCCTACTGCCAGTTTTCGCCATGTGTCCACTCTTGTTGAATTTGTTTCTCCATCGCCGCATAATGTTTAGAAACCGGCTGCAGAGCAATTGCACATTCCGCTTCGATGTGATGGCAATTAAGAGACGTTCGGATCAGTTATTGCTTGTTCGGCTTTAAAATTATGTTTATGGTATTTAGAAATCGTTGCAATACAGTCACATTCTCTCCCCATTCTGTGCTTACGCAGACCTTGACGAGCTTAGAAACCTTAACCGGTAAATCAGTTGAACGGATCCTGTCGAGGCTCCAAGTGCTGTATCATGAAATGCCACCAGGTACCTGGAAATAACGATTGCTGCTTACCTCCCATGTAGAGCCCCCCGAGAAGCCAAGAGGCTGCAGTCATGACGGGTTGTAGGAATTCCGCCGCCAGGTAGCCAAGGGCAATAACAAGCGGCCCAGCGGACACAAAGCCGAGAACGAAGAGGCCTAAAAGAAAGCAAAAACATGTATGTATGTATGTATGTATGTATGTATGTATGTATGTATGTATGTATGTATGCATGTATGTATGTATGTATGTATATATATACATATATATATATATATATATATATATATATATATATCATATCATAAGAAGCCAACAAACATTGACACCAAGAACAACATAGGGGAAAAATTACTTGCACACACTAATTGAATTAAAGAAATGATAAATTAATGGAAATGAAAACGGATGAAAAAACAACTGTCCGCAGGTGCGGAATGAACCCACGTCTTCGCATTACGCGTGTGATGCTCTCACCATTGAGCTACCGCGGAACCGTTTTCCCATCCGCTTTCTGGGGTATTTATGTTTTTACAACTAGAACTAGCTCTGGGAGTGTTAGCCAGCGCCACCACTCACAAGCCTAGGGGCGGATGTGGAACATCCTTTCTGCCGCAGACGTCACGAGCACGTGATCTTTTCGGGTGATGGCAACTGGTCAATAAACCCACATATGCTCCCTGAAGGCATCAATGTTGCCGGATTCGAGCCCTCGTTATGTAATGAACGAGAAGAAAGGGAACCGAGGGGCCCGAATTTTATTAATCATATCATAAGAAGCCAACAACCATTGACACCAAGAACAACATAGGGGAAAAATTACTTGCACACACTAATTGAATTAAAGAAATGATAAATTAATGGAAATGAAAACGGATGAAAAAACAACTGTCCGCAGGTGCGGAATGAACCCACGTCTTCGCATTACGCGTGTGATGCTCTCACCATTGAGCTACCGCGGAACCGTTTTCCCATCCGCTTTCTGGGGTATTTATGTTTTTACAACTAGAACTAGCTCTGGGAGTGTTAGCCAGCGCCACCACTCACAAGCCTAGGGGCGGATGTGGAACATCCTTTCTGCCGCAGACGTCACGAGCACGTGATCTTTTCGGGTGATGGCAACTGGTCAATAAACCCACATATGCTCCCTGAAGGCATCAATGTTGCCGGATTCGAGCCCTCGTTATGTAATGAACGAGAAGAAAGGGAACCGAGGGGCCCGAATTTTATTAATCATATCATAAGAAGCCAACAACCATTGACACCAAGAACAACATAGGGGAAAAATTACTTGCACACACTAATTGAATTAAAGAAATGATAAATTAATGGAAATGAAAACGGATGAAAAAACAACTGTCCGCAGGTGCGGAATGAACCCACGTCTTACGTCTTCGCATTCGAAATGCTCTCACTGCCATTGAGCTACCGCTGGGAACTGCCAGCTTTCTCCATCCATCGCTTTCTGGGGTATTTATGTGACAGCCGTCGACCACTTTTACGCCGAAACAGCTTGCGTGACTTCGGCGTCGGCTTCTGAAGTGGCTGCATTTATACTTAGCATTAATCCTGCGTCACGGTGCTCCTCGTGTCATCCTGAGCGACTAGAACTAGCTCTGGGAGTGTTGAGCGCTTTCATAGCACGCTCTCCGACAGCATGTATATTCAACCAGACCACACAAACAGCGCCACCACTCACAAGCCTAGGGGCGGATGTGGAACAGCTCGCCCGCGTCAACACTGAAGCACGGCAACAGGACCGCAAGGACCTCCGCATCCCATCGCGCAGTGTTTTCTGCTCCGGACACCGGCTCGCAGACGTTCATATCACAGAGTCTTGGAGCAGACTTCTCCCGTTAATTATCTCGCAACCTATTGTGGTTCCCACTGTGAATCTTTTCGGGTGATGGCAACTGGTCAATAAACCCACATATGCTCCCTGAAGGCATCAATGTTGCCGGATTCGAGCCCTCGTTATGTAATGAACGAGAAGAAAGGGAACCGAGGGGCCCGAATTTTATTAATCATATCATAAGAAGCTAACAAACATTAACACCAAGAACAACATAGGGGAAAAATTACTTGCACACACTAATTGAATTAAAGAAATGATAAATTAATGGAAATGAAAACGGATGAATAAACAACTGTCCGCAGGTGGGGAACGAACCCACGTCTTCGCATTACGCGTGCGATGCTCTCACCATTGAGCTACCGCGGAACTGTTTTCCCATCCGCTTTCTGGGGTATTTATGTTTTTACAACTAGAACTAGTTCTGGGAGTGTTAGCCAGCGCCACCACTCACAAGCCTAGGGGCGGATGTGGAACATCCTTTCTGCCGCAGACGTCACGAGCACGTGATCTTTTCGGGTGATGGCAACTGGTCAATAAACCCACATATGCTCCCTGAAGGCATCAATGTTGCCGGATTCGAGCCCTCGTTATGTAATGAACGAGAAGAAAGGGAACCGAGGGGCCCGAATTTTATTAATCATATCATAAGAAGCCAACAACCATTGACACCAAGAACAACATAGGGGAAAAATTACTTGCACACACTAATTGAATTAAAGAAATGATAAATTAATGGAAATGAAAACGGATGAATAAACAACTGTCCGCAGGTGCGGAATGAACCCACGTCTTCGCATTACGCGTGCGATGCTCTCACCATTGAGCTACCGCGGAACTGTTTTCCCATCCGCTTTCTGGGGTATTTATGTTTTTACAACTAGAACTAGTTCTGGGAGTGTTAGCCAGCGCCACCACTCACAAGCCTAGGGGCGGATGTGGAACATCCTTTCTGCCGCAGACGTCACGAGCACGTGATCTTTTCGGGTGATGGCAACTGGTCAATAAACCCACATATGCTCCCTGAAGGCATCAATGTTGCCGGATTCGAGCCCTCGTTATGTAATGAACGAGAAGAAAGGGAACCGAGGGGCCCGAATTTTATTAATCATATCATAAGAAGCCAACAACCATTGACACCAAGAACAACATAGGGGAAAAATTACTTGCACACACTAATTGAATTAAAGAAATGATAAATTAATGGAAATGAAAACGGATGAAAAAACAACTGTCCGCAAGTGGGGAACGAACCCACGTCTTCGCATTACGCGTGCGATGCTCTCACCACTGAGCTACCGCGGAACCGTTTTCCCATCCGCTTTCTGGGGTATTTATGTTTTTACAACTAGAACTAGCTCTGGGAGTGTTAGCCAGCGCCACCACTCACAAGCCTAGGGGCGGATGTGGAACATCCTTTCTGCCGCAGACGTCACGAGCCCGTGGCGCTGGCTAACACTCCCAGAGCTAGTTCTAGTTGTAAAATCATAAATACCCCAGAAAGCGGATGGGAAAACGGTTCCGCGGTAGCTCAGTGGTGAGAGCATCGCACGCGTAATGCGAAGACGTGGGTTCGTTCCCCACCTGCGGACAGTTGTTTTTTCATCCGTTTTCATTTCCATTAATTTATCATTTCTTTAATTCAATTAGTGTGTGCAAGTAATTTTTCCCCTATGTTGTTCTTGGTGTCAATGTTTGTTGGCTTCTTATGATATGATTAATAAAAATCGGGCCCCTCGGTTCCCTTTCTTCTCGTTCATATATATAAGGCGCTGGCGAACAGTGGTAGGGCTAGCTCTAGTAAACTTAAATGCCTATGTTGGTGAACGAATTGATGGCCGTCGCCGTAGCACAATTGGCAGTGCACCGCACGCGTAATGTGGATGTGGCGGGTTCGGCTACCGCCGGCGAAAAGTTATCTTTTCGTCCACTTCCGTTTTACTTTTTCTTCATTCCAATGTCAACCACACTTAATTTCCCCGATACTTTCCTGGGCTTCATTGTCTGTTGACCGTATCTGGTCACGATAAACACAATCGCGCACCTCGGTTCCCGTTCTTCTCCCATATATATATTGCGACGTAGCGTTAACGCGACCTTTAATGCGCCGCGAAGACGTGGCGGACCGATCACACTCAAGGCACAGATCAGTCTCAAGATGAGTCCCCACAAGCGATGAAGACGAAGAAGCCGATATGATGATGAACATGTGCAGCCGACGAAAAAGTGACTGGGAAATGCCCAGAATAATTTCCCCCGCGTGCGAGCGGCCAGCCTGGCCGCAACTTAAAGGGACGGCGAACGCCTTGTGAAAGACTTCATGCGAGAGACGTGGACAATCTCGGCAGTGCGACAGCGGCGGTCAGTGGGAACCACAATAGGTTGGACGAGATAATTAACGGGAGAAGTCTGCTCCAAGACTCTGTATGGGCATATGAACCGAAACTTGTCGCACAAGCCAGGAGTGCGAGCCGGTGTCCGGAGTAGCACTTCATCGCCCGGGCGGAAGAACACTGCGCGATGGGATGCGTCATAGAGGTCCTTGCGGTCCTGTTGCCGTGCTTCAGTGTTGACGCGGGCGAGCTGGCGACAGTGGAGGAGGCGTGATATATATTGTTCACAAGAGGATGCAGCTGGAGTGACAGAGGCGGAGAAGAAGGAGACGTCAAGAAAATAAGAGGGCGAACGGCCATAGACGAGGTAGAATGGCGAGTAACCAGTTGTGCGTTGTACGGCGGTATTGTACGCAAAAGTCACGAATGGCAAAACTGCGTCCCAGTTTGTGTGGTCTGGTTGAATATACATGGCTATCATGTCGGAGAGCGTGCTATGAAAGCGCTCAGTTAGTCCGTTGGTTTGAGGGTGGTAACTGGAGGTTGTCTTGTGGGTGGTGCCGGAGGCTCGGAGCAATTCGGCTACGATTTGTGAAAGGAATGCCTTTCCATGGTCGCTCAGGATGACACGAGGAGCACCGTGACGCAGGATTAATGCTTGAAGTATAAATGCAGCCACTTCAGAAGCCGACGCCGAAGTCACGCAAGCTGTTTCGGCGTAACGTGTCAAGTGGTCGACGGCTGTCACTATCCATCGATTGCCGGTGAGAGTCGTGGGAAGAGGACCATACAGATCAATACCAACGACTTAGAATGGTGCCGATGGACACGGGACTGGTTGGAGCTCTCCGCTTTGACCTGATGTTGGTAGCTTTCGGAGCTGGCAAATGCGCAGGAAGCGACGTACCGCGCTACACTAGTGGATAAGCCAGGCCAGTAGAAGCGACCTTTGATGCGGTAGTATGTTTTCTGAAAACCAAGATGACCAGCAGTCATGTCGTCGTGATAGGCCTTAAGAACATTAGCACGAAGAGAGCGAGGCAGAACAGAACAGGCACCCAGCGTCGACCATCAGGGTGATAGATATGGCGGTACAGGGCGCAGTTGTCGAGCTTGAATTGCGTGAGCTGTCGACGAAGGCGAGCGTTGGGCGGGCGCGAAGTTCCCTGAATGCGGTCTATGATGCGTCGACAGTAGGGGTCAGCGAGTTGGTGAGATATGAGCGATCCAAGGTCATCAGAAGGAATCTGGTCAAAGCGGTTAAGGACAACACATGCGGGGAAGGACGGTCCGAAAGCTTGTCGCGGAAGGCAGGAGCGGAATCATGGCATGGCGTCGTAGGAAGCGGGCAGCGAGAAAGCGCATCGGCGTCCTGATGCTTTTTACCACACTTGTGGCTACCACACTTGCGGAGTGCCCGGTAATCGACGCCGTCGAAGAGCCGTCTTTTTTCCGAACTAGAACGACTGGGGATGACCAAGGACTAGCGGAGGGGCGTATTATCTTCCGTTGCAGCATGTCGTCGACGTTTTCTTCAATGACTTTCCGCTCGGCAAGAGAGACGCGATATGGTCGACGGCGAGCAATAGACCCGCCATCTGTCTCTATCCGATGCGTGATGACGGAAGTCTGTCCCAATGAAGAGGCATGCGCGTCAAACGAAGCTTCATACTTTTTCAGTAAAGCAAGCAACTGTTGTGACTGTGAAGGGGTCAGGTCGGAACTGATGGCAGCTTCAAGGGCAGAGAAAGATGCGGAACGCCCAACAGAAGGAGGTTCAGAGTAAGCCGCTTCAACAGAAACAACAGAGAGATGTTCGGATTTAGTGACGCAAGCCAACGTAGTGCCCTTAGGGATCAGAAGTTTTTCGGATGTCGGGTTGGTAGCGCAGACGAATGCGGAGCCATTGTCAAACCGGACCAGCCCTGACGCAAAGACTATCCCTCTTATGAAACAGTTCGCAGATGGTTGTACGAACACGTCACCATGTTCAATAACATCCCACGCGATTGCAACAATTCTCTGATGGCAAGGAACTAGCTCGGTGTCTTTTGTAGCAAGCAAGCGAAGCGGTGAGTCATATGTATGAAGTGAGTGGGCGGTGTCGGTCATGTGGAGAACACGTTTCCGACAGCAGATGGAAGCGGACGACGTAGAAAGAAAATCCCATCCTAATATCAGCTGCTGGGTACACGAACTTAGCACTGCGAATTGTATATAATGCAGAATTCCATCAATGTAGACACGAACAGTGCACATGGCGGCAGGTCGAATGGCGTTCCCTTGGGCAGCGAGTAGCGTAGGTCCATCATAAGGAGTGGTGACTTTCCTGAGGCGCGAACACAAATCACGGTGGATAATTGACAGACTAGCACCAGTGTCTATTAAAGCTTCCACGTGCACTGCTTCAACGAAAACAGATAGCATATTATGCGGACTGCGCTGGAGGAATTTCTGTCCTGTCGAGCAATGCAGCTTTTCCTCCAAAAGCTGCATAATTTGGTTTTCCGGGCGACGATCGGCGAATAGAGAAGCTGGTCGAAGTGGCGAGGTAGAGCGCGAAGGGGTGACGGCGAGCGGCGTCTGGCAGGACGGTAGCTAGGAGCCGTCGCGGAGGTTGCAGGTGGCGATGGAGAGCGGTCGGAACGCGGAGCATAAGGACGGCGTTGGAAAGAGGCCCCAGCAGAAAAGTCGTCCCGTTCGTAGGTGTCAAATCCGCGACGCTCGTCTCGCTGCCGCTTGTGACAGAAACGTGCAATGTGGCCACGATATCCACAGTAGTAACATATAGGTCGGGTTGGACGCCATGGTGGAAAGTAAGCTTGCTGAGGTGTGCTGGTAGACATCGAAGCCAAGTGCGTCTGCGTTGGTTTAGGAGGCATCGATGGCACGAGGGCTGGGGTAACTGCGGCTACCTGCGCGTACGTTGGTGGTGGCCTAGGGACTAGAGGGTCCGTATACGCAGTACCCGCCATAGACGCCAACTCCTCCTTGACAACGTCACGCAAAGTGGTATTGGGGGCGTGGGCAGGAATGGGACCTGCCGAGAAGCCAAGAGACTGCAGCTCTTCTCGTATGATTGCGCGGACCATTGCGCGCAACGAGGGATCTGCGGTAGGGTGGTTGTCAGGGGTGTCCGAGGGTGGCAATCGGACTGATTCGAGTTCGTCGAGGCGCTGGCACGTAGCTACAATGTCAGCGACGGTAGCCGGGTCCTTGATGGCCAACGCATTGAAGGCGAGAGGCCCAATGCCTTTGAGTATGTGGCGTACTCTGTCTTATTCGGCCATGGAAGCGTGGACGCGCCGACAGAGAGCGAGGAGATCCTCTATATACGAGGTATAAGACTCGCCGAGTTGTTGTTTGCGAGTGTCGAGTGCCTTCTTCGCGATGGCGGAACGAACGACCGGAGTACCAAAAACTTGTCGGAGCTGCTGTTTGAAACTACTCTAGTCGGTGAGGTCGATCTAGTGGTTGAAAAACCAAGTCTTCGCTACGCCCGTGAGATAGAAGGAGGCATGGCGTAGCTTCGTCACCTCGTCCCAGTGGTTAGCAGAACTCACCCGGTCGTAGTTGTCAAGCCAATCCTCCACATCTTCACCACGAAAGCCAGCAAACAGATGGGGGTCGCGCTGGGGCCCACTGACGATCCAAGATGGAGAGGCTGCGGCAGGTGGAGCCGAGATTGTAGATGTAGAAGCGCCAGAGTGCTCGTCCTGCGGCATGTTGGCGGACAGCTGGCACAAACGGCGACCTGAGCGAAGCTCCAGGAGGTAGAGCGGGCGAGCAGAGGACGGGGGACCGAGGAGCAACCTCCACCACTTGCGACGTAGCGTTAACACGACCTTTAATGCGCCGCAAAGACGTGGCGGACCGATCACACTCAAAGCACAGATCAGTCTCAAGATGAGTCCCCACAAGCCATGAAGACGAAGAAGCCGATATGATGATGAACATGTGCAGCCGACGAAGAAGTGACTGGGAAATGCCCACAATATATATATATATATATATATATATATATATATATATATATATGGACGTGCTACAAAGAGATATGCTGCGACATGCTGACGGACCGTGGGCACAAGCGGCGACCCGAACGAAGCTCCAGGAAGTAGGCCAAGGGCGTAGAGGACGGGGAACCAAGAAGCACCTCCACCACTTGTGACGTCACAGTAAGGGCGAACCTTTATTGAGCCCGAGAGACGACACGGCGAAGAAGGGCGGCGTCCACAACCAGCCTGAACAGTCTTCGACCCAGTACACACTGAAAATGATGCGCCCGCGCGCGCGTTGAAGATGAGGGGCACATGCACGGTTATGATAATGTACAGGTGATGAAGTGCACAATAAATGCCCACAATATATATATTGAAAGACAGAAGACGACCAGGACAGACAGCACTGGCAGACCTGTTTATTCCATCGGCACGGCTGAGGCTCAAACTCGAAGAAGAAGAGAAACAGGAATGATGATGCCTATATACAAATGAGAAGGATGAAGTACGTCAAATGTGCTTACACTAATTCCCCCCCCCCCCCCTCGTGGAAGCGGCCAACCTGGCCGCAATCTAAAGATCGACTGAACGGGGAATAAAGTGCTTCATGCGGGAGACGTGAACAATTTTTGCACTACGACGACGGTGGTCCTCGACGGAGTGAAGCGGAGTGACTAGATAGTTCACTACGGAAGTTTGTTGTAGGCCTGTGTAGGGCCCAATGTACCGGTGAAGGAATTT
This sequence comes from Dermacentor silvarum, assembly GCF_013339745.2. NCBI lineage: Eukaryota > Metazoa > Arthropoda > Arachnida > Ixodida > Ixodidae > Dermacentor > Dermacentor silvarum. The sequence goes on from NC_051164.1 coordinate 31,930,118, forward strand.
CTCGCGAAGTCCAGGGGTTCGAACCGGCGTCCATCGGAGGACTTGGTCTCCAGGATGGAAGGCGATGTCGCGGCGTTTACTGTCGCAGCGACGTTTTCTTTCTTCTTGGGTAGCGGCGGTGTTGCGTCGAGCAATTTCACGGCAATACGCGAGTCGAGCTGCAAACTCTTCTGGGAGGGAGGTGTTAGGCGAAGCAGGAGAGAAAAAGAATTCGGTGTCGAAGACGGAGGAGGCAGATCGTCCATACACCAGGAATAAAGGGCTGTAACCGGTAGTTCGTTGTGTCGCAGTATTATAAGCGAATGTAACACAAGGAAGGATGTTGTCCCAGTTTGTGTGGTCAGGACGTAAGTACATAGAAATCATGTCCGAGAGCGTTCGGTGGAAGCGTTCAGTAAGGCCGTTGGTTTGCAGGTGATATGTAGAAGTGGTTTTATGCTTCGTGTTAGTGTGCCGCAAGACTTCCTCGAGGACGTGGGACATGAAGGCTTTGCCCCGATCGGACAAAAGAACGCGAGGAGCACCATGGCGCAAGACTATGGATTGCAGGAAAAAGTCAGCAACCTCAGAAGAAGCACCAGATCGAAGAGGCGCAGTCTCGGCGTATCTTGTTAAGTGGTCTACCGCTCTGACGATCCAGCGGTGACCGGAGGGCGTCAACGACAAGGGACCGTATAAGTCAATTCCAACGCACTCGAAAGGTTCGGTCGGACATGGCAGAGGCTGAAGAAAACCGGCAGGCGGGGATGTGGAGCGTTTGCGGTGCTGAGACAACGCACATGAGGTAACGTATTTGGCTACCGTTGTGGACAATCCAGGCCAGAAGCAGCGGGTATTGATGCGGTCGTAGGTCTTGTGGAAGCCTAAGTGGCCGGCGGCAACGTCATCATGAAATGCTTCTAAAACTCGAAGACGAAGGCAGCGAGGTATGACTGGGACCCACTTGTTACCCGTAGGATGATAAATATAACGATGAAGCACCCCATCTTGAAGGGGAAATTGTTGAATCTGGCGTCACAAGCGGCTGTTGGGTGGTTTAGTTAGGACGCGAAGGCGATCAATGAGAGTTCGACAGTAGGAGTCTGCGTGCTGAAGGGAAGATAAATCGGAGCGTGAAGTAAGCTGAGCTTGATCCAGTGACATTAGCGTGAGCTGGTAGGCGGCAGGCGTAGCGTCAGAGCGACGTGGTAGAGACGGGGAGTGCGCACGATCGATAGAAGGCGAAAGCGGGCATCGAGACAGTGCGTGTGCATCATGATGACATTTGCCAGACCGGTACGTTATCGTGAAATCATATTCTTGTAAGCGCAGTATCCAGCGTCCCAGGCGTCCTGACATGTTCTTCATAGATGACAGCCAACACAGAGCATAATGGTCGGTGACGATGGTGAAGTGGCGACCATAGAGATAGGGGCGAAACTTCTGAATGGACCAAACTATAGCCAGGCATTCCTGCTCTGTGATCGTGTAGTTCCGTTCAGATGGCGAGAGGGTCCGGCTAGCATACGCCACAACCTGCTCTTTAGACGCGGGACCCCGTTGTAGGAGCACTGCTCCGATGCCTTGCGCACTTGCGTCAGTGTGGAGTATAGTGGGTGCCCTCTCATCAAAATGGCGAAGCACCGGTCCGGAAGTGAGATGTTTCTTAAGGGCTTGAAATGCCGACTCACAGTCTTCGGACCCTGTGGAAGAGGCGCCGGTGACCAGGAGCGTATGTAGAGGAGCTGCTATTGTAGCAAAATTGCGTATAAAACAGCGAAAGTAAGACGCCAGTCCGAGAAAGCTGCGCAATGTTTTTTTTTTATTTGATGGGCAAGGGAATTGAAGCACAGCAGCAATCTTCTCAGGGTCAGGTTGGACGCCGTCTTTTGAAACGACGTGACCCAGCACTTTGATGCTTCTGCTGGCGAATGTGCACATTTTAGTATTAATCTGGAGGCCAGCATCTGAAAGGCATTGGAGGACTTCGTCTAATCTCTGCAGGTGTTGGCTGAAGCTGGAAGAAAAAAAGCAACGATGTCATCCAAATACCAGAGGCAGGTCTTCCACTTAAGGCCACGAAGAACAGTGTCGATCATACGCTCAAACGTGGCTGGACCGTTGCACAGGCCAAATGGTCAGATAGGTCAGATAGAACGCGACGCCAGTCAACTTCTGTCTGTCGGTCCACCCATTGGCCGAACTCCCGCGGTTGTAATTGTCGAGCCAGTCGTCGACGGCATCCCCGCGGAGACCCGCAAAGACTGGTGGATTACGTTGAGTGGTGGTAATGAGCAAACGCCTCCCGCACCCTCCGTCGTGTGCTCTGGTCTACTTTGCCACAAGGATCCTCCTGTTTTCAGTGGCACCGACGACACCGACGTGGAGGACTGGCTGTCCACGTACGAGCGAGTAAGCGTCATGAATAAATGGGACGATGCCGCGAAACTCAGCAACGTGCTCCTTTACCTCGCTGGCGTGGCAAGCCTCTGGTACAATAACCACGAGACGGAAGTTCCGACATGGTCCGCGTTCAGGACCTCATTAGTAGCTGTGTTTGGTCGTCCTGCTGCGCGCAAGGTGCGAGCAGAATCCCGATTGCGAGAACGAGCGCAACAGCCAGGAGAGTCCTTCACGAGCTACATCGAAGATATCCTGGACTTGTGTAAGCGCGTGGACGCAACGATGTCGGAATCGGACAGAATCAGAAACGTCATGAAGGGGATCGAGGACGCCGCTTTCAACATGCTGCTCGCTAAGCAACCGCAATCCGTCACTGAGATCGTTACGTTATGCCAAAGTTACGAGGAGCTACGCAGGCAGCGCTCGTTCACTCGTCTGTCTTCATCACGCGACGATCACATCGCTGGTCTGGCTACCACCTACGACCAGACCGCACTGCTTGCGGACATGAAAGGTAGCACAACTCTCCTTAGGGCCCTTTGCTCCGCCGCCGCATGTCCCACAGCCCGCTTCGCCTATCGTGCCTCCGCTCCGCCGCGCCATCGAGCAAGAAATCGCCGAGGTCTTGCCCGACCAACGCCACCATGTTCCTGCGCCTGTGCCACTGAGCTATACCGAGGTCGTGGCACCACCCCAACAGGCCCCGGCACAAGCACCACTGAGCTACGCTGAAGTCGTCGTGAGGCCCCAACCACTCTGTGCTCGTGGGCCCCTCACTTATGCCGACGTCGTGGCTCGGCCACAAGTGCAGCCCGTTATACAATCCTATCACGAGCCGCTCCATCCAGGGCGTGCTCCGACGTGGCCGGGACCAGCTACAGCGAACCGGTGGCGTACATCTGACAACCGGCCTATATGCTTTGCCTGCGGCTACGCCGGTCACGTGGCCCGTATCTGTAATCGTGTGCAGCCTCCCAGCATCGAATCATCCATGGCCAACCGTTCGTCCCGTCGATATTACGACCCACCATCCGGTGTGTCACCGACAAACCGCCCGCCACCGAACACCCGCCGTTCCTCATCTCCTCGCCGGCGCTCGTTATCGCCGATGCGGCCTCGTGCCGCCCCTCAAGATGAGGAAAACTAGCAGTCGCAGTCCAAGAGGCAAGGGCTGCGAAAACGTCGAAGTGCACAAGTCCTCATTGCACAAGTCCTCATTGCAGCCCATCCAATGTGATAGACGTGTTTGTCGAAGGTGTCCGCGCGTCTGCACTCGTGGACACAGGAGCAGCCGTATGTGTTATGGACGCTACACTTTGCCGCTTACTTCGGAAAGTCACGACGCCCCGGTCCGGACTATCCCTTCGCACAGCCAGTGCTCAGCATATTCGACCCTTGGCGTCTTGCACTGCTCGTGTAGAAATTCAGGACGTTGTATACGCCATAGAATTCTTCAGCATTTCCTCCTGCTCTCACGATGTCATCCTCGGCTGGGATTTTATTTCGTGCCACAATGGCGTTATCGATTGCGCACGGGCCTAAATAGAACTATCGCCGCCGCTAGATTTGACGCCCACTGACGCTCCGCCGCTTTCCAGGAAGCTGATCGTCGAAGCCGACACTCAGGTTGCTCCCAACGCCTCAATGATCGTACCATGCAGTGCAGTGGCCTCTAGGACGCCATTGCGTTACTTTCGCCATCTAGCCGTTTCCTCGCAAGGAAGAACCTGTTGCTACCTTTTGCGACCGTGGACATCACCAAGGGCACTAGCGCAATTTTTGTTTGCAACCCGTGCCCATACCCTGTCATGCTGCTCGGAGGAAAATGTGTTGGTACCGCGGAAGCCATCGACGACGTGCAAGTTATCGACGTGCCCGACTGCCCGAATTGCGCAACCTACCATACGCTGAGTGCTGTTTCTACATCTGACGCATTGCCCATAGATGTATTTGGTTCCTACATCGTTGGAACCCTTACAGCGGCCCAGCGTTCTCATCTGCTGTCCCTCTTGGAAGAATTTCGTTCGTCTTTCGACGTGGGGCAAGCTTCCCTGGGTTGGACTTCAACTGTAACGCATCACATCGACACTGGCTCTCACCCACCATTGCGGCAACGCCCATATCGCGTTTCTGCTAGCGAACGTCGTGTGATTAACGAGCAAGTCGACGACATGCTTCGGCGCGAAGTAATTCGACCCTCGAAAAGTCCATGGGCTTCGCCTGTCGTCCTTGTTACAAAGAAGGAGGACTCCGTCAGGTTTTGCGTCGATTATCGCCGACTCAACAAGATCACTCGCAAAGACGTCTATCCCCTGCCACGCATAGACGACACAATCGACTTGACGCAATGACACAATTGATTCGAGCGCATGATCGACATAGTTCTGCGAGGCTTAAAGTGGCACACATGTTTGTGTTATCTTGACGACATTGTAGTTTTCGCGCCTGACTTCACCACGCACCTCGAACGCCTTCGGCGTGTTCTGACGTGTTTATCGAACGCCGGCCTACAATTAAACATAAAGAAGTGCCGATTTGCTGCGCAGCAACTCACGATACTTGGCTATGTGGTATCCAAGGACGGCATTCTCGCAGACCCCGACAAACTTCGCGCCGTTGCCGAGTTTCCCAAGCCAACGTCCATCAAAGAATTGCGCAGTTTCACCGGTCTGTGCTCCTACTTCCGACGCTTCATTCGGAATTTCGCCGCCACCGTATCGCCCCTGACGAAGCTCCTAGGGGGCAACGGGCTCCTCACCTCGTGGTCGTCAGAGTGGGACGAGGCGTTCACGAGTCTTCGTAGTTTGCTGACTCCTCCCCCCCCCCTCCCCCCAATTTTGCGCCACTACGACCCGACGGCCCCTACAGAGGTAGACACAGATTCCAGCGGTGTTGGTCTTGGTGCTGTCCTCGCGCAACGCAAGCAAGGGTTCCCTGGGTATGTCGTTGCTTATGCCAGCCGAACGCTTACGAAAGCCGAGAGTAATTATACCGGGGTTAAAAAAAATGTCTCGCGATCATCTGGGCTCTTAATAAGTTCCGTCCATATTTGTATGGTCACCCATTTGATGTCATCACGGACCACCACGCACTATGTTGGCTGGCGTCGTTGAAAGATCCGTCCGGCCGTCTTGCACGTTGGGCACTTCGCCTGCAAGACTACGACATCCGCGTACTCTACCGTAGCGGGCGACACCACTCGGACGCCGATGCCCTCTCGCGCTCTCCCTTGGCTGACAATATATCTTGGTTGACTGTGTCTTCCATCGACGTTCGCACCATCGCTTCCGAGCAGCGCAAGGAACCCTGGATTGCGTCGATTATAGGCTGGCTCTCTGATCCATCGACCAGGTCGACAACCCGCGCGTTGCGCCGTCAAGCTCACCATTTCGCCATTCGCGACGACCTGCTTCACCGGCGCAATTACAGCTCCGACGGTCGCCAGTGGTTGTTAGTAGTGCCTCGCAGTCTGCGTTCCGAAATATGCGCAGCTTTCCACGCCGATCCCCAGTGTGCCCATGCTGGCGTTTTCAAGACTTACCAGCGCCTTCAACAGCGGTGATACTGGCCAGGGATGTACATCTACGTTCAAAATTCGTACGCTCTTGTCCCGATCGCCAGCGCCGGAAATCTTCACCCCGCCTCTCGCCAACTGGGATGCAACCTTTACCTTGCCCCACCCGGCCCTTTGGGCGTGTCGGTATAGATTTGTACGGGCCCCTTCCTATGACTTCGGCTGGAAACCGTTGGGGCATTGTGGCAGTTGACCATCTTACGCGATACGCTGAAACTGCGGCGCTTCCGTCAGCTAGAGCGCGCCACGTTGCCTCCTTCCTGCTTCGTCGATTCATCCTACGTCATGGGCCACCCCAGGAGCTGCTCAGTGACCGCGGACGGGTCTTCCTCTCCGAAGTAGTTGAAGCTGTCCTCAAAGAGTGCCACGTTGTTCATCGCACAACAACGGCCTACCATCCTCTAACTAATGGACTCACGGAACGACTCAACCGTACGCTCGGTGACATGCTCTCAATGTACGTCTTCTCGAATCACACTAACTGGGACGCCATTCTGCCCTTCGTCACCTACGCGTACAATACCGCTACGCAGAGCACTACTGGGTTTTTGCAATATTTCTTGTGGTACGGCCGGCACCTATCGCACACCATCAATACAATGCTACCATACCGGCCCGACGCATCTGAATGTGCGCCCATTTCTGATACGGTGAGACATGCCGAAGAGTGCCGCGACCTCGCCCGGGCCTTTACCTCTAAAGACCAAGAGCGCCGGAAGAACACTCGCAGTGACATCACCTCTGCGCCCACCTTTCTTCTTGGAGCGCTTGTGTGGCTCTCAGTTCCTTCCGCTGCACCTGGTCTGTGTTCCAAGTTAATGCCCAAGTATGAAGGTCCCTACTGCATCGTCGAGCGTGCATCACCCGTCAACTATGTGATAGATCCCGTTGAACCATCGTCGGACATGCGCCGTGACGGACGCGACATTGTCCACATCGAGCGTCTCAAACCGTATTATGACCCACTAATAGTGACGAACTGTTAGGTCGCCGGACGGCTCCCTTTTCGTCCCCGGGGTAATTGTAGTGAAGAAGAGGGACGATGCAGTGGGGCATCCTTACCAGCGCTGTCTAGTGGGTCAGTCTCTCCAGCGCATCGCTCGGAATACGCCGCTCGCGCTCGCGGTTCCTTGAACAGACCCAACGGTTGGCCCTAACGCCTGTGAGCAATACACGCCTTTATAATTATAAGGATTTATATATATATATATATATATATATATACATACATTGTCATATGTAAGAGGCCGCCTGCGGCGCGAAAAAGAAGAAGAGCTCGTGAAGCACAGTATTCGGAACGGCACGAGCTCTCGAGGCGCGTGAGCCGAGGCGTAATCGAGGGATGAACGGCGCTGTCGGTGGATTATCGACGTGGCTCCGGGCCAGGAAGGTCGCATCGCCAGCTACGCTCTGGCGACGGGATACTTGGGGGTGTGGCTGAGTCCGTGACGTTGGCTGACCAAGGTGTGGCCGTCGACCTCGGCCAGTTCGAGCGAGGCTCCTGGACACTCTCTACCGATCCAAGCAAAGTGCAGGATGTAGAACTGTTAGGTAAGGTAAAGTGCAGTGACCATAGGTTAGTGAGGTCTAGAATTTCTCTCAATTTGAAGAGAGAAGGAGTGAAATTAGTCAAGAGGAAACAGGCCAACCTAGACGCTGTAAGGGTAAAAGCAGACCAATTCAGGCTTGTGCTCGCAAACAAATATGCAGCTTTGAAAATGAAGATAAAGACAACATAGGGTTTATGAATGAAACCGTAACTAGGTTGACCTCAGAAGCAGCAATTGAAATGGGAGGTAAGGCACCAAGGCAACGAGTAGGTAAGCTCTCCCAAGAAACAAAGCACCTACTAAAAAAACGACAAAAAATGAAAGTGTCCAACTCAAGAGATTAGATAGAATTCGCTGAACTGTCAAAAATGATCAACAAGACGGAAGTAAGGGATATTCAAAATTATGAAAGATTGAGGAAGCCGTAAAAAATGGACGCAGCATTAAATCAGTAAGAAGAAAGCTTGGCATAGGACAAGGGAAGATGTATGCACTGAAAGATAAGCATGGTAATATCATCAGCAATTTCGATGAAATAGTAAAAGCAGCGGAAGAATTCTATACTGACCTGTACAGTGTCCAAAACAGCCAAGCTACATTCATTCGAAATAGTGATGAACCGGATACAGAGCCTCCTTCTATAACAAGCGATGAAGTTAAAAGGGCCTTGAAAGACATGACCAAGGGAAAAGCTGCTGGAGAAGATGGAATAACAGTAGATTTAATCAAAAATGGAGGAGATATCATGCCTGAAAAGCTTGCGGCCCTTTATACGCAATGCCTCACAACTTCAAGTGTACCAGAGAGCTGGAGGAATGCCAACATTATACTAATCCATAAGAAGGGAGACGATAAAGAATTGAAGAATTATAGACCCATTAGCTCGCTTTCAGTATTGTATAAAATATTCACCAAGATAATTTCCAATAGAATTAGGGCAACACTTGACTTCAGCCAACCAAGAGAACAGGCTGCCTTCAGGAAGGGATATTATATGATGGACCATATCCATGTCATCAATCAGGTAATCGAGAAATCTGCGGAGTACAATCAACCTCTGTATATAGCTTTCATAGATTATGAAAATGCATGTGATTCAGTAAAGATACCTGCAGTCATAGAGGCATTGCGTAATCAAGGAGTACAGGAGGCATACGTGAATATCTTAGCAAATATTTAGAAAGATTCCACAGCTAACTTGGTTCTCCACAAGAAAAGTAGAAAGTTACCTATCAAGAAAGGGGTCAGGCAAGGAGACACAATCTCTCCAATGTTATTCACTGCATGCTTAGAAATATTCAAGCTTATAGACTTGGATGGCTCAGGAGTAGAGATCAATGGCGAATATCTCAGCAACCTGAATGACATGAATGTCGTGACATGCGGGTCATGTAGGTCATGAAAGAACAGCCAACGTCTTCGTGCTCTCATGGTCGTTTCGTTAACTTGGTAGGCTATGCGCCCTCCACTTCGCATAACATCGATTCCCACAGGTGGTGGGTTCTGCCGGCTTTTATAACAGCGAAGCTGTTCAAGCAAGCCGTAATTTGTGGTTCGCATCAAGAAACTATGAAGACATAAAAGAATAAACTTTATTGCCGAGGCAGGATTCAAACCCGCGTATCCCCGGTCTCAAGGCGAGCGTCGTAACAACTAGGCAATACAGCCCGCTTGCAGAGCATGCATTTACACCAATCATATGATTGCGTTCGAGCGTCATCGTCTTCTTCCACAACTGGTGGGTTCGCACGCTCGTGCTCGGCTAGGTGAAGAGGTTTTGCGTGCTATGAGACCGAGAAAGAGAGACGCATTCACGGAGCCGGTCTGCTGGAACGCTGGCGCTTAGCCGTGCTTCCTCAAGGGCTGCAGAAGATAACGCCAACTTCCTTTCCCATAAAGAACTTAGTAGTACTGGAACGCGGTGTCGGCATTGCAGAACAGTGTCGATGTTGCAAGCTGCGCTATGCAACGCGCAGTGACGGCCGTTAGTCAGAGACGTGCCAAACGAAACGACCATCATCATGAGTAATAAGATGAAAAGTTCGCGCGCACTTCCGGAAAATGATGGGATACGATCGCCCAGCTTCGCTGTTTCAGGCGTAGCGCGGCTGAGTGCGAGGTGAAGCGTTTTTATTCGGTTAATTTTTCTTCTATCGATCCGGGCCCTTCGTGACAAAAGGCTTTTCTTATTACTCCGCATACTGTGCACCCGTAGCGTGATTGCCCAGGCATTATACCGTGGAAGCAATCGAGGTATACTTAGCTACGACCATTAAAATTCCTCCACCAATTAAGATTTCACCGGTATAACCTCTAGACTCAGGGAATGCATTTAAATTTCAACGCTCATGGGCTGCCTTTTCAAAGGTTCTTTACAGCTAAGCTGTATATGTGTAGGATCGAAATTGCTTCATCTCCGTCGATGGACAATTCAAGCGATCACTGCGGAAGGCGCGCGCCACGTGGCCTGCTGGGTTCCTTGCAGCAGCACCAGACGGCGCTCGCCTCCACGCATTTGCATGGCGCTTAGTGCTTAGTACTCAGTGCATAGAGATTTCAGTAGCTCAGAAAAGACCTTTATGGATAGCATTTCTAGATATTAAAGGAGCTTATGACAACGTAGACAGAGAATTGTTGTGGGATATTCTTCAATACGAAAGCATAGATGACGATTTCGTGGAGCTGCTGAGGGAGATATATCGAGACAACCAAGTACAAGTGGTATGGGAAGGCCGAAAAGGAAATGAAATGGTGGGAATTCACCAAGGATTGAAGCAAGGATGCCCTCTGTCACCATTGTTGTTCACGCTTTACGTCAAGGGCATAGAAAGACGACTGGAAAACAGCGAATTAGGTTTTGATTTATCCTACATGCGTAATGGACAAATGGTGCAACAGAAGATCCCTGGACTGATGTACGCAGACGACATTGTGCTACTAGCGGACAATAAAAAAGATTTACAGATACTTGCGAATATCTGTGGGAACGCAGCAACAAATCTAGGCCTTAAGTTTAGCACAGAGAAATCAGGGATTATGATCTTTAATGAGCACACGAGTAACTTCGTGGTGTCAATTCATCAGCAAGTAATACCCATAGTGAAGCAATATAAGTACCTCGGCGTACACATAAACGAAGGAAAGAATTACTCAAGCAACCACCAAGATAATCTGAAAATAAAGGGGAAGCGGAATGCAGCATTAATGAAACACAGAGCACTGTGGGGCCACAATAAGTATGAGGTGGTGCGTGGAATCTGGAAAGGAGTAATGGTGCCAGCGATAACATTCGCAAATGCCATTATATGCTTAAACTCGGATATATTGGCGGGTTTGGAAGTTAACCAAAGATCAGTAGGCCGGTTGGCTTTGGGAGCACACGGTAATACGACAAATGAGGCAGTGCATGGAGACATGGGTTGGGCCTCTTTTGAAGTCAGAGAAGCACAAAGCAAAATTAGTTTTGAAGAAAGGCTCAGGAACATGGATGAAAATAAATGGGCGGCTAAAGTGCACAAGTATCTCTACATGAAAAGCGTGGACACAGAATGGAGGCAGAGGTCAAGGAAGTTGGCAACCAAGTACAGGATAATCGAAACTGTAAATAGACAACCAGGGGTCATCAGAAAGAAAGTGAGAGAAATAGAGACCGTGAATTGGATGCAAAGAATGGAAACGAAAAGGACAATGGAGATTTACAAGAATGAGAAGAAAGAAATTAGAAGGGAAAATCTGTACGATAACACAAAGGGCAGTGCCTTGCTATTTGAGGCTCGAGCCGGTTGCCTAAGGACGAAAACATATCGGAACAAATATTCGGAATTAGATGAGACATGTGTATGCTGCAGTAAAGATCCAGAGACCACTCAGCACATCCTAATGGTATGCGACGGGATACACCCAGCGAGAACCGTAGGTAACGTGCAACTCCCGGAAGCGCTTGGGTTTAAAGTGGAAGGAAACATAAACAGATCAGCCGTAGAGATCAGCAAGAGACGATTAGAGTACTGGTGGAAAAAAAGTAGGGAAAAGATGGATGCGACCTGATCTCTTAAAACCATAGGCAGCGGTACAAGGTAAATTTTTGAAAAAGAAAAATAATGATAGGTATACAAAAATGCAAGATAAAGAACATGTATAGTATACCTGATTAAATCAAGCAGGCTAGGTGACTATTTGTCGCCGCCCCGTTTCAAAGGGGATGCCAATAAATCATCATCATCATCATCATCATTGCATAGAGGCGAGCTTCACTCTCACTAGGGAAGCCGACGGGAGCGGACGTGTCGAGTTGAGGTGCAGTCTCAACGCAGCACGAGTGGCGTGCCAAGGAGATAAGTTTTCTTATTTTATATTTCGGTATTGGTTTTCTAAGAGTGTTAGCTTAGCCAAGCAATCTTTATAAATTATTTTCACTTTTTTCAGTTTCCTGGTGTTTTCGCTTAGATAAAAGTAGGAAACGAATAATTGTTTTTTTTTTTTTTGTTTGTGTGATAGGAGGAACACGCGGTTGTCGACGGGAGCGGACGCGCTTCACATCGACTCCTGCTATTATGCCAATCAACGCAGCGTTAATTTACAGTTACCGCGATATAATTGGTACCAAAGTGTGCGCGAAGGTGCGGGGCATCGACCGGTACCAGTTTTGATCAAGCGGTACGTGATTTTCTCGATTTACGAGGACTCTTCTCTGGTGCGGTGCGGACTTTTCGCTAAGCCTAACGTAGGCCTACCACGAGTAGGCCCACCGGTCGTGACGGGCCCGGCCACTAGGCCTAACCCGGCAACGAGTACGACCAAGATGGCGTCCGAAATGGAAGTGGTCACGTCGATGGAAGACAACACGGCGTCAACGCTGACCATCGGCAGTTTCGGCGGGCGCACGTGCATCGAAGTTCACGGAGAGGACATTACACCGGAAGAAGTAGAAGGCTGGTCGGCCTCCGGCAAGCGCATCAAGCAGATCATGGCCGGCAAGGAAAACGGTGAGTCCGCCACCATTACTCGCCAGTCTAGACCCAAGACCAGGGCCAGCTTTGCTAAGAGAGTTGCAGCTTCGGTAACGAAAGCGGCGAGGATGCCGATAGATATGCCGAAAGAAGACACCAAGGTAGTCATGAGACCACGTGGCGGTCTCAACGTAGCGAAAACGGAGGCTTCAATTATCATGTCGGTCGTCGGGACGGCGGCTCGAGTAACGAAGGAAGAAGCCAAAGCAGACACCATCTGCACAAACGCGCAGCAAAACATCATCGTGGTCAGCACCCCGGTCAAAGCCCTTAACATAGGAAGTAAGACATACGAAATCAACGCCTACCGAACGGCGCCAAACGGCACGGTCAAGGGAGTCATCCGAGGTATAGCCGTAGACGATACCCTGGAGGAGATAGCCGAAAACATCGTGAACCCCTACAACCCCCTAGTGGTGGAGGCGCACAGAATCGGCAATACAACCACGGTGATAGTACTTTTCGCTGGACAGAAAGTACCGAACTACGTCAAGTATGGCTCGATATTGGTCAAGTGCGATCTTTACCGCAAGCACTTTGACGTGTGCAAGCAATGCGGCAGGGTCGGCCATAGAAGAGACGTATGCCCGAATACCAACGCCAAAGTGTGCTTCGGCTGCGGAATCGCGAACCCCAGAGAGGGTCACGAACGCAAATGCAAGCCCAAGTGCAAGCTATGCGGGGGACAGCACCCAACGGGCGAGAGGGAATGCAAAAACAAGTACAAGATGCCGTACGTGGTCAAGAAGCGGCAATGGGAACGCAAGATGGAAGCCATGCAGCAACAACCGGACCCGGAAAGATCTCCGCCGCGACGAGCGTCGCCTGCCGAGAGACCCCGCGGGGAATCAAAGCAGCGCGACAGCAGCCGCAAAAGGGACGACACCAAAATAGGCAGGAGCGCCAGTCGCCGCAGACCGTCGCAGTCGAGGGAGAGAGGCTCCTGGGCCGACGCAGTCAAGGCAAACATGGCAGAGAAGAGACAACCACCGGCGCAAAACGCCGCGAAGAAGATCCAAGAAGCGAACGGGGTGGAGAAATCCTTGAGAGACGAGAACGAGAAGCTAAAGCGGAGAATCGCCGAACAGGACGCAACCATCAAGGAAATCAACGAGAAGCTAACGACATTAATTGCGATGCAGAAACAGCAGCAACAGCAGCCGATGCCCGCGCAACAGAGGAAACAAGAGATGACCGAGGACGAACCAGAGGTCGAGGTAGACCCGAGAGCCACGATAGCGGCAGGACCGGCTCCCAAGAGGAGAGCCATAGAGGGCGCCAAAGAACGAAAGATAACTGAGAGAATCGAAAAACAGGGCGACAGACTCGACCATCTTGAGGCGACCAGCAAGGTAACCAACGAACGCCTCACCGCGCTCGAGCAAACGGTTCAGCCGATGACAACCAACATTCAGAGCACGATCCAGAACATGATAGCGCAGATGCAAACACAGCTGCAGGCGCACATACAGGCACAAATGCGAAGTATGGAAGCACAGATCATCGCCAAACTGCAGCAATCATGGTCGGGACAGCACGCATAGCAGTAACCACACCGCCAGTGAGAGACCTCTTGGTCTGGCACTGGAATTGCAACGGCTTTACCGGCAAGAGAGCGGTGCTGCTGCAACAGTTGCAGCAACAAACGAGGAAACCAGACGTAATAATGATACAAGAAACACACAGCGAAGAGACACCAAGACTCCCGGGCTACCGGTCGCACGACAGCCCGCCGAGCGAAAGGGACACGTCCAAGGGCAAGGGCAGAGGGGTCTGCACCTTCGTTAGGAAAGGGATCACCTTCATGGAACACGAACTGATCGGCAGAAGCGCCATCGAACACTGCACGGTGGAAGTAATTACGGGCAAGAAGAGGAAGCAGAGCACTTTCCTGGTGAACGTCTACAGCAATCCGTCTCACGGACAACAGAAGTTCAAGGCACTACTTCACAAGGCGAATAGAGTCGCGGGGAGCAATACGCTCCTAGTGTGCGGAGACTTTAACGCTCCGAACCAAGGCTGGGGCTACCAAAGAACGACGGTCAAGGGAAGAGAGCTGATGCAAGATGCCACCGACGTGGGACTGAACCTAATCACGGATCCGGTCTTTCCCACCAGAATCGGTACATCGGTTACGAGAGACACCACTCCGGACCTTACCTTCATCAAAACCGAAGGAAGAACGAGACAAGCGGAATGGAGAAACACGGGACAAGAGCTGGGCAGCGATCACTACATCGTGGAGGTCGTCGTACCGCTCGAAAGCCAAGGCAACACCAGCATAAGGAAGCATCGCATTACGGATTGGGACGCCTTTCGAACGGCACTACCCGCGGTGCAACTGGACATTATGGACATCGAACAATGGGCGGCTAACGTCGTTGAGACGACGGAAAGAGCCACCAAAGAGCTGGAAACGGACGAACGGATAGACAAGATCGACAGTCGGCTCACCCACCTGATAGAAGCCAAGCAGTCCATAAAGGCGAGGTGGCAGAAGCAACGAACGAACCGAAGTCTAAGGAAGAAGATCGCCGAGCTCAACAGGCAGATCGAGGCTCACTGCAAGGTGCTATGCACCCAACAATGGAACGAGGCCTGCAATGAAGCCGACGGACAGTTACACAAGGGCAAGACGTGGAACATGCTGCGGCACCTCCTCGACGAAACAAAGACCAAGGGCCACCAACACAACAACCTGGCCAGGATCCTACACAAGGCAATCTGCGAACACGGAGAGGACGAGATCAAGCGGAACTTGGACGCCAAGTACCTACCGACCACCCCCACGGAAAGACACCCGGATTACCAAGGCAACGAGAACGAGACGCTAGATCGAGACATCGAGACATGGGAAGTCAGAGCTGCTCTGCAGGATCTCAATGGCAGGTCCGCCGCGGGTCCCGACCGAGTGACCAACAGAGCGCTCAAGAATCTCAATGAAGCGGCCATCGAAACGCTCACGAAATTCTACAAGTGCTGGCAAGATGGAAGGCTACCCAAGCAATGGAAAGCAGCCAAGACGATCCTCATCCCCAAGCCTGGCAGACCACCAAACATAGAGAACCTCAGGCCGATCTCGCTGACTTCGTGCGTGGGAAAGGTCCTCGAGCACGTTCTCATGAACAGGTGGCAGCGTTACCTGGAAGAATCGGAGCTCTACCCGAATTCCATCATAGGATTTCGGAACAAGCTCGGCACGCAAGACGCCATGATCTTACTGAAGAACGAGATCATCGACGATATGACGGCCACCAAGGACAACAGAGCCATACTTGGGCTGAACCTGCAGAGCGCCTTCGATAAAGTGAGGCACTCGGCTATCCCGGCCCAAGTATCCAGGCTAAACATGGGCAGAAAGACATACGAGTACATCAAAGACTTCCTGACGGAACGGACCACCGAAATCTGCGCGGGAGACCTGCAGCTCGAAGAGAAGAAGCTGGGCAGCGTCGGAACCCCGCAGGGCTCGGTGATCTCCCCGTTACTCTTGAACCTCGTGATGATCGGGGTGGGCAACCGACTAGAAAGAGTAACGGGAGTCCGGCACACCATCTACGCCGACGACGTTACGCTATGGGTACCGGGAGGAAGCGACGGACACATCGAGACAACGCTGCAAGAAGCGGTCAACGCCATCGAGGAGCAGCTGGACGGGTCTGGACTCGTCTGCTCTCCGGCCAAGTCAGAGCTTCTGGTGATTCCACCGAAAGGAGCGGGCAGGAAAAGAAAGAATATGGAATTGAAGTACGAGCATCCCAAGATCACGATCAAGATGGCGGGAGGACAAGTAATACCGGAAGTCGAGAAAATTCGAGTGCTCGGGCTGCTCATCGAGCGAAATCGAGTAAACGGTGAAACGGTGAACAAGCTCGCGGGCAAAGCGGCCGCGGCAATGAGACTCATCAAGAGGGTGTCCAACAGAAGAGCGGGGATGAAGGAGGAGAGCCTGACTAGGCTCGTTCAATCCTTTGCAGTTAGCCACATAACGTACGTCGCCGCCTTCCACAACTGGAGGCCGAGTGAACGTAACAAGATAGACGCCACCATACGCAAGGCGTATAAGGCGGCACTCGGTCTCCTCGGGAGCACGAGCACCGAAAAATTCATGGCGCTGGGAGTCCACAACACGCTGGACGAAATAGCCGAGGCACATAGAACAGCGCAACTCGAACGTCTCTCTGAAACGAGAACCGGAAGACAGATACTGCGGGACCTTGGCCTCGAGCCGAGCGAAGGCAAGCAGCAGAACAACGTACCTATACCGGATAGCATCAATAGAAAGCTCAGGGTCTGCCCGATCCCGAAGAACGTCAACCCCGAGCACAACAAGGAGCGGAGGTTGGCGAGGGCCAGGGCTCTCGTGGACCTCCACGCCAGAGAAGAAGGCGCCGTCTACGTGGACGCGGCGGAGTATCGAGGCAGCAGCGACGCATACGCGGCAGTGGTCGTCGGAGCATCGACGGGTGCAACGAAGACCGCAGCGAGCGTCCGGGCTCGAGAAGCGCACCAAGCGGAGGAGGTGGCTATCGCCTTGGCTGTCTCCGACCCCGGATGCACTACAGTGCTGTGTGACTCTAGAACGGCAAGGTTAGACTGCGCAAGGTCGAAGACATCGGGCGCAAAAGTGCTGCTGTGATCAAGTGGTTTCCGGCCCACATGGGCAGTGACGTGTCGGAACGCGGGAACGCGAACCACAACGAGACGGCCAGCGCGGCCGCGCGAGGACTAACCAACCGCGCGGCTGCAAACACGGCCGACTCGGAGTGTTGGTCGCGGTACAGTGCCAAGGACAAGATGACCTACTTTCAACGAAATAGTGAAATGGTACAGACTGAACAGACAGACTATGCCCCCACCTCACCCGGGGCTTACCCGGAAGGAGGCAGTGTTATACAGACAATTACAGACAGGGTTCCTGCTCACCCCGGTGCTAGCTAAGCATGTGTGTCCGAGTGTGTACACGAGAGACGTGTGTAGACTGTGTGCGAAGGAGAGAGCTACCGCGGCTCACATCCTTTGGGACTGTGGTATAAATCCGAGAGAAGCCAGTGAAAAGACGACGATCCCGCCGCAGCTAGAGGCTGCAACGAGGATCTACGATCAAGAGACACAACTCAAGGCCGTCCAGCAGGTCTCGGCAGCTATAGGAAGGCAGCAACCTAGCGAAACCGAGGATAAGGGGGGCGGCCCTCCCAGGAAGGGGGCGGCGGCCCTCTCGGACCCGCGGAAGTAGCGAGGGAGCAAGACCTCGAGGAGCATAACGCACGAGACTGACGTAGTGGCCGCGTCGCGATGAAAGCTCGTCCTCCCTGCGTGGAGGGAGCCTAATCGACTCTGCAGGCATTCTCAATAAAGTTATTCTCTCTCTCTCTCTCTCTTGTTTTTGTCACATCTACGCCTTGGTAGTAAGAGATGATGGTTGGTATTAGGGGGAACCCACGCGTGCGTTGTTCTGAGTGCGAGCGTTCTCACGCATTGGAAGAAACGCGGTTTAAATCAGCACGCGAAGCGAACGGTGCACATTTTATCTGTAGGATGTGTGTGCTAGGGTCGCGGCTAGACCGTCTAGAGCAGGAGAAGAATAAGCTAGCTAAGCGGGTTGGAAAGCTAGAAAAGGAACTTAAAAGCGAGCAGAAGTAGAGGAAGGAGGTAGAAGAAAAGCTAATTAACGCAGAAATGCAGCTGAGGGCCACCATTCCGCAAAGCAATGGTGAACGCGTTGAGGCGAGCCCCGCGAATTGAGCTGGCTCCGATGCGAGTGCAGCTAAAGCAGCCGAACCCGACACGCCGGGAAGCAGTGGCGGAAACGTCAGTGATGGTCACGAAGGGGATACCAGTGACGCGGCCGCGGGAGATAACAAAGCCAAGGGCAAGGATAAGAAAGGAGGGGAGGGCAGTGTGACCTCGGGGGCAGCTTTCGGTGGTGAGGGGGAAGAAAAGCATCGAGCTGTCTTTGTTGGGGATTCCAACATGCGTAAAGTAGAAGCGGCGATAACAGAGATGGTAAGTGCAGGCGAACGAGTTCAGGTTAGCGCGCTTCCGGGAAAGCCGATTAGAGAGGTGATATCGAAGGCCAAGGAACGCATGTGAGACACAATGGAGGAGAGACACCTAGGGCTGATAATGGGCGGAGTGATTGACGTACTACACAGACGAGGGGCAGGGATAACAAAGCAAATAGCCAAAGGGGTCACCGACCTGCGGAATGTTTCAAAGGAAGTACAAATCACGGTGTGCTCGGTGCCAGAGGTAGAAAGGTAGGGTTATGAAATTGAAAGGGCAGTTCTTGCAGCAAACAGGGAAATTTAGACTCTGGCTAAAGCAATGAATTTTACGGTCATTGACATCAACCGAGAAGTGCACCGAGCAGTCCGGGAAGGCGCTTTTGTGCGTGACGGGATACATTTTAGTGAAACTGTAGCAACACCGGTCGGACGTCGATTTGCGGCGCAAGCTGTAGCTTTTTTAGGAGGGCCCAGGCAATCAGGAAGCAGGATTAAGTATTGAACGTAGCGAAACACCAGTAGAGGACAGAATTAAACAACCAGGAGTCAGGAAAAGACGCAGAAAGGATAAGAATACAGAAGGTAAAATTTGCTACATTAACATGCAGGGTGTTCGCAAGCAGGAAGAATGGCTGGAAATTCAAACGCAGCTGAATGATGAAGCGATTAGCGTGTACTCCTTGACCGAAACGCATCTACGAGATTTGGAGCAGCCGCCTGTTATTGAAAATTTTGTATGGGAAGGATGCAACAAAATGACTGGGTCAAGGAAAGGCAGATGCGTAGGCGTACTAATTAGGGGAGGTCTGCAGTGGTGAAAGGTAAACAAGACATGTAAAGAGCATTCATGGATCAGCGGCACAAGGCAAGGTAAAAACACGTGGCTGGGAGTAGCTTACCTATGAACAAGTAGTGATAGCAGAGAAAAAAATAAGGAATTGGTTGATTGCATTAGAAGCGATATTAATGAGTTCAGTAAATCGGGCCAGGTGATATGAGTGGGAGATATGAACGCACTCATGGACGATTTAGACGGATATACTGATTACAACGGCTCTCTAGTGCTGGATCTGTGTGATGAACAGAACCTTATAGTAGTTAACAGGGAGAATAAGTGTGCAATGCGGAATAAGCAATGCGGAAACAGGCAGTCATGTATCGACTACGCCTTAGTCTCAGAAATGGGCTACGATCCACTAGACCAAATGATAATAGACAAAAATGGAAAAAAAGAGCATGGGAAGCGATCGTAGACGTTTAGCAATAAAGTTTGGGCGAGATACCAACGCAGAACATGAACCAATAGCCTCAGAGTTTTTTTTTTAAATGAATGACGAGCAAATAATAGAGATCGCAAACAACATAGAGAAGAAAATGGAGGCTTTTCCTGCAGCAGTCTGGGAATATAAGGAAGTGGTGGACGTTATGCAGCATGAAATAAGGCATACACGGCGAAACAATTAATTGTTGGATTGGAAAGAGGAAACCACGTAAGTGGTGGAACAAGGAAATAAAACAAGCTATAGAAGAGCGTAAAGAGGCATCTAGGGCTCATCGAGAAGCCAAAAAGTTGGGATTACAAGAAGAAGAGGTGCTTCTTAGATGGAATACATACCGAGAAAAGAAAAGGGTGGCGAGTGAGCTCGTGCAAGAGAAAACTAAATGCGCAAGTGAACGTTGGGTGCATAACATTCACAAAAGAGACAAAGGGGCCCCAAAAAGATTCTGGAACCATATAAAAGCAGTCGGAGCTCTAACTAAAAACTTGCAAACGGCTATAAGGGATGAAGACGGTAGAACGGTTTATAAAGATGTTGAATAAGCAATGAGAAAGGTGCAAGCTCAGTATACTGTAGTCATGGGCGACTTCAGTGCAAAAGTGGCGAAAAAGCAGGCTGGTGAGAAAGCGATTGGCAACTACAGCATCGGTTCTAGGAGCACTAGAGGATAGATGTAGGTAGAATTTGCGGAAAGGAATAGGCTCCGAATAATGAATACCTTCTTCAGGAAGCGGACCTGGAAAAGCCCTAATGGAGAAACAAGGAATGGAATAGATTTCATACTCTCTGCCGATCCCAGTTAGTGCAGGATATAGAAGTGTTAGGTAGGGTAAAGTGCAGTGACCATAGGTTAGTGAGGTCTAGGATTCCTCTCAATTTGAAGAGAGAAAGAATAAACGTTAGTCACGAAGAAACAAGCCAGGCCTAGACGCAGTAAGGCTAAAAGCAGACCAATTCAGGCTGCTGCGCGCAAAGAAATATGCAGCTTTAAAACAGAAAGATGAAGGTAACCTAGAGGTAATGAATGAAACCGTAACTAGGCTGATCTCAAAAGCAGCAATTGAAGTGGGAGGTAGGCACCAAGGCAACCAGTAGGTAAGCTCTCCCAAGGAACAAAGGACCTAATAAAGAAACAGCAAAACATCAAAGTGTCAAACTCGAGAGATCAGATAGAATTCGCTGAACTGTAGACACTGATCAATAAGAAGAAAGTAAGGGATACCCGAAATTATAACGTCGAAAAGATTGAGGAAGCAGTAAATATGGACGCAGCATGAAATCAGTGAGATGAATACTTGGCATGCGCAAGGCAAAATGTATACACTCAAAAGATAAGCAGGGCAATATCATCAGCAATTTCGATGACATAGTAAAGGCGGCAGAAGAATTCTACACTGATTTCTACAGTGCCCAGAGGAGCCAAGCTACTTTCATTCGAAGTAATGATCAGCAGGATACAGAGGCTCCTTCTATAACTAGTGATGAAGTTGGAAGGGCCTAGAATGACATGGCCAAAAGCAAAGCTGCTGGAGAGGATGGAATAACAGCCGATTTATTCAAAGATGGCGGCGCTATCATGCTTGAAAAGCTTGCGGCCCTTTATACGCAATGCCTCACTACTTCAAGTGTACCAGAAAGCTGGAAGAACACCAAAGTCATGCTCATTCATAAGAAAGAAGACGTCAAGTATTTCAAAAATAATACACCCATTAGCTTGATTTCAGTGTTGTATAAAATATTCCCCAAGATAATTTGCATTAGAATCAGGGCAGCACTCGACTTCAGCCAACCAAGAGAACAGGCTGGCTTCAGGAAGGGATATTCTACGATGGATCATATCCATCTCAGAAATCAGGTAATAGAGAAATCTGCGGAATACAATCAAGCTCTCTATATGACTTTCGTAGATCATGAAAAAGCATGTGATTCAGTAGAGATACCAGCAGTCATAGAGGCATTGCGTAATCAAGGAGTACAGGCGGCATACGTGAATATCTTCGCCAATATTTACAAGGGTTGCACAACCACTTTGGTTCTGCACAAGAAAAGTAAGAAGATACCTATCAAGAAAGGGATCAGGCAAGGACACACAATCTCTCCAATGCAATTCACTGCATGCTTAGAAGAAGTATTCACGCTTTTAGACTGGGAAAGCTTAGGAGTGAGGATCAAAGGCGAATACCTCGGCAACCTTCGGTTTCTAGATGACATTTCCTATATAGCAATAACGGCAACGAAATACAGCAAATGATTGAGGACCTTAATCGAGAAAGTGTAAGAGTGGGGTTGAAGATTAATATGCAGAAGACAAACATATGTTCAGTCGCCTGGCAAAGGAACAAGAATTCAGGATCACCAGTCAGCCTCTAAAGTTTGCAAAGGAGTACGTTTATCTAGGTCAATTACTCACAGGGGATCCTGATCATGAGAAAGCAACTCACAGAAGAAAAAAATTGGGTTGGAGTGTGTACGGCAGACATTGCCAAATCCTGACTTGGACCTTACCACTGTCGTTGAAAAGAAAAGTGTACAATCATTGCATTCTACCGATGCTTTCATATGGGGCAGAGACTTGGAGGTTAACAAAGAAGCTCGAGAACAAGTTAAGGACCCCACAGAGAGCGATATAACGAAAAATGTTAGGCCTAACGTTAAGAGACAGAAAGAGAGCGGTGTGGATGAGAGAACAAACGGGGATAACCGATATTCTAGTTCACATTAAACGGAAGAAATGGAGCTGAGCAGGCCTTGCAATGCGTAGGATGGATAACCGGTGGATTATTACAAAATGCATACCAAGAGAAGGAAAGCGCAGTCAACGGCGGCAGAAAACTAGGTGGGGTAATGAAGTTAGGAAATTTGCAGGCGCAAGTTGGAATCAGCTAGCGCAAGGCAGGGGTAATTGGTGATCACAGGGAGAGGCCTTCGTCCTGTGGTGGACACAAATAGGCTGATGATGATTACTACTTCCTAATTTTCAGAATTTATTAGTGCAAGAGCAATCGTATATATCATGTGAAAATAATTTTGCAGACCATAAATATCTTCATTGGTACGTGCATCTTCGGATGACGCAGCCCTGCATGTGGTGGTTGGATGAATGTCTTTATTTCAGATTTAAATATTGGCTTCAAGGCCTGCAGGTTAGTTTCCTACATTGAGAGTCCATGTACTAGAGGGAAGTAAATTAAACTAGGAAACATAAACATCAAAATATTTAGTTCGTGACACTAATGTGCCAATCAGCAAGGTTCTTTGTGCATTGATCTCTAAAGTTATGATGGTATACTTTAGATCACTGACTTCATTATTCTGAGAAGAAATGTTTGTTTATTGGCACATTACAGTTGATAGCACCCATTTGCATGGAATTACTTAACAGGCTAAAAATTCTGTGTAATAATAAGATGTTTTAGGCTTTGCGCACTCAATGTTAAGGGATGCAAACAGGAAATGGGGCTTGGTAGGCAGACGCTTGTATAGGCTATTTCTAAAACTCCACATGGTCTGCTTGAAGGCATTTTCTTATGCTTTGGTAGAATAGATTCGCAGCTACTTCTTAAGAAATTATCCTCGAGATAACTTTTTTAATTATTTGTACTAGAGATTTAAAAATACCGCTGTTCATAATTTTTTATGTAGATTTGAAATATGTCAGTGGTTTTTATGTAGCTGCTATATTTTTGAGGTCTCTATTACGCAAAGCAAAGTATCTTTACTTTCTTGTGTATAAAATTTTCACAGAAAGCATCGCACTGTATCTTATTTGGCTCATTGTAGACCGCATCGTACTGGTATCTATCGAAACAGCATGTACAATTACTGGAACTATATAAAACAAGTGAGGACACTAACTAATTTTGAGAATATTGTAAGTTCAAGTCGACATGAGCATTCTACATATCTTGAAGAGAATGTATGCCAAATTTCTTTAGTATATGACAATTAAAAATGTGCAAGGTTATTATCAAGAGATTGTGAAAACAATATCGAAGTATACTACCCTTTACTTGCATAGTTCCACTAATTTGACATGCTGTTTGAATGGATATGGGCAATTTGCAATCTACAGAGAGCTAACTTAGCTACTGCACACTGCTTGTTGTGATAATTTATTACACAAGAAATTTCTTTAAAGATGGCTGCGTATTTACCGTTGTGTAGGGCGTAACTAAGAAAATGTAGCAGCCAAACAAAAACTAATGAGACGTGAAATCTGCTCGAAGAACTCTCTGATTGGCTCAACTTTTAAACCTCTAGTACAAATAATAAAAAAATAGAATTTCGGGAAGGATCTCCCGATAGCTCGACATTTAAGAAGCACAACATGTCCTTTGCTATGGCGGCCTACAACGCAGCAACACAAAGTTTAAGGCAAGACGTTTTTTCGAAGCAACTGTAGGCTATCTTTCCATCGGCTATTCTTCGGCTACTTCGGCTACTCTTAAACACTGGGAGTTTTTCTGCATTTGCCGGAAGTGCTATACTAAAGGTTTTGTTATAGTGCCATTGGTATTGGCACATTAACAGGAAAAAAACGGTTCTTTGAAATGCAGAATTGACAATCACTTTGTTCGACATTTACGTTTACATTCCATACCTTTGTTCTCTGTTTTGGACTGAGTGTATCAGAAGTGACTGCCTCTAATTATTAAACATAAATGCTTCAAGAAAATGCGCCAATTCTCGCTAACGAAACTGTACTCAAGAATTTCTGCTTTTAAAGAACTCATAGACTAGCACCAATTCTGAGATACGCATCCTCAGAAGCAATGATGGAATAGATTTCTTTTCCACACCTAATTGTCCCACATGGCTTTCAAAATGCTTTGTGGCAAAGTAATCTCTGAAAGAAGAAACCATGCTCCACAACGTATGGGGACGAATATGGGGGCTGCCAATCTGAGGTCTCCTACAAACTAACCATACATTCAGCACTGACTAGCTTCAATAACGCAGTATCAGCATTCTGCGGAAATTAATAAAACCTGAGTTATTGCGACATTGTTTAAGAAGTCATTGGCAATTATCACGCTGTTCTAATGTCTGTCACCTGTGCAAATATGTGCCAATAGTTATTTCAGCCTACGAATCTTGGTAATAGAGATATTCATCGCTAAAAGAGCTAGTATATTATACTTAAAATAATAAGGTACTGGTCATTCATAATTTTTTTTCAGCATTAGTTCTGTCCCACAGCTGTTTCTCGAAATCGGAAATGATGTACCTGCCTCCTTACGTTAACAATGTACAGTGAAATATGTCAGTACGTTTTGTTTAAAGTACAGCTGACAGACCCGATAGTTCGGCTATTTATTAATTATAAATTATAATGATGATAGTGCAGGACTGTAAAAACAGAATTGGCGCTGGCTCGCAACAGTGCGCAGCTATATCCACGCAGCTGTACCATACAATGTGTATGTGCTCAAAGAGCTGAATGCCACAGAGAAAAAGTAATAGCCACTCATTGCGTGTCATCTTGGAAGAGCAGATTGTTCGCAGATGTAATTTACCCTCAGTAAATACGTAAATCAGTTATATGAGGTGTCATAATTCAATGTTGCAAGTGTGAAGCTCTTGTGATCTTGCTTGTTTTTATTTCGTTTCCGTTGTGAGCATAAGTGAGTTAGTTTCCTCGACGCGTATTCTAAAAACAGCTTCTTCATCACTGAGAGTCACGAAAGTAATTTCCCACTTGTGTAACTTTGGCCGTTACGGATATGGTAGGCTTCGAGTTTATTTCTTTAATCTTTGGTGTCATGTGCATCTACCGAGTAGTTTTGTCGTACATTGACGCATACCTACGCAATGCAAAGTGGACATCCAAGTTATGAATATCTGTTCTTGGTTTTTACCTTGCTCTGGTGTTTTCACCTAGCAGCGGTGCAGTGGCTTGTCTGCACCTGCGAAAAACTATCAAAGTGGCTAAAGTTAAAGGTTATCGAGAAGATAGAGATACAAAGCCAGTTTTCCGTTATCCTGTATATCGAAAGGTTCGCTTACAATTTGAAAAAAACGTGACATTCCGCAATGGTGTGAGAGTTGCTTTTGGCACGAAATCAAAGCATCTGCGTAAGAGTACACAAAGCAAAAAGTAACTCTAGATAGGAGTGGCAGTGGAAACTTAAGCACAGAAAATATTTTATTTCACGCAGCGTTAGGTGACATCTGCTCCGGTTGTGTGGGTGCGCACACGTAGGGTAGACAAGCCTTTGCGGCAATGTTACCTTCAGGGGATACCAGACAAAGGTATAAATCAAATACAGATATTCACACTTGACTGTCCACAGTGCATTGCGTGCATGTGTTTCACTGTACAAAAGACTACTGTGGTAGATAATTATAGACAAAGTTAAAGATTGGAGTTATGCGTCAGTCAACCTTCTGGTGGCTTCCAGTCAACTTTCTGTGGCTCGGTAATGTAAAAATCAGAGGAAGGAAAATCACAAGAAACTTATGAGAGCATGTAAATGTGGCCCCTAACCTAAATTATTCATGTATATACTGAGGGTAGATTGCAGCCGGTACATAATCTGCTTTCATAGGATGACTTGTGACGAGTAAAAGAAGCCTTCCTCGTGTCTCTACTTTCTCTTTGTGTCTTTTGGCTCTTCATGCGCCATGTGTATTTTGTTGTTACAGCTGCGTGTGTGTAGCTAGGTACAGTTTAATTATCACCTGGTCTGCTTCCTTCCTTTTCCTCATCATTCATGTGCTATCTTTATCGTAACAACATACTGCTACCTGTGGTACATATTGCTACGAGAGAGACATTCAGCCTGAGGCAGACGACGAAGAAGACGGTTCTCTCTGGTGCTGGTGGCTGTCCACCATCTTGGCTACTGTGTCTCTCACATACTGTAAATGCAGTGTAAATAATCCCGCCTTTTGTCGTTTTATGTAACATCTTTGTGGTGGAGGTGCTCGGTAGTTCCCTGTTTCGATCACGGAGCTCCGCAACGGCAGCCTCATCACGCTTGCGACCATGTCAGTCGGTGCAGGCACATCATCTTCACCCCCTGCCCCTCTCGTGGCTCCCACCTACATCGTTCTGCCTCCTGCTCGTGATACTGGCGTATTTTCCGGCCAGGATGGGGTTGACGTCGACAAATGGCTCAACCCGTACGAACGGATCAGCGCCGGCTACCGGCGGGACCCGACCCTTATGCTCGCAAACGTGCTTTTTTACCTCGATGGCCCACCGCGGGTGTGGTTCGAGACGCACGAGGCGGACATTACCAGCTGGGACTCTATCAAAGATAAGATTTGCGACCTTTTCTAAGATAGCACTAGTCGGCAGCTTGCTGCGCGGAATGAACTTGCGACTCGTGAACAGACATCCCCCGAGTCATACGTCTCTTACTTTCAGGACGTTATCGCTCTTTGCCGACAGGTTGATGAGCACACGCCTGAGTTCGAGAGGGTTTCTCATGTGCTCAAAGGTATCGCCGTCGATGCTTTTCACCTGCTCGTCTAAACCAACGTTGATACCGTCGACACAATTATCAAAGGGTGTCGGCGGTTTGAACACCCGAAGAGCCGCCGTATTACCCAGAGATTCACCCGGCTGCCCAATACGGCTGCAACTTCATCGTGCGATGCCGTTCGCCTGCCGCACACCTCTGACCACGTTACGCGCATTGTCCGTCGCGAGATTGAAGCCGCCTGTCCTGCACCTATTCAACCTCCTGTGTTTACAACCCACGCCAGTGACCCATCACAGCCATCGGTGTCCCTCATTCAAGCTGTCGTCAGGCAGGAGTTTGCCAATCTTGGCCTTCCATCAGCGTGCCACTGACTCGTCCTGACGCTCGGCCTTATTCCTCTGGACCCGCTCGACAATCCTACATCTCTCCCGTCTCCTTCCAGATCCTGCGGAATCGAGAACGCCCGACAATCAACCCATCTGCTTCTCCTGTCATCAGGCCGGGCACATTGCTCGTTATTGCCGTCGCCGTTGGACATACGCATCTCGCCACACCTCCATGCACCCTACTCCTTTCAGACGTCCAGCCGCTGGTTCCCCTACTTACTACTCGTCGTCCTCCCACGAGCCTCTTCCCTCTGACACCACTGCTCCTGTTCGCCGCTTCTCCCGCTGTCCGTCGCCGCAACGCCGCCAATCCCGCTCTCCGCAGCCTCGCCGCTTTTCCTCGCCGTCCTTCTCTGGACGATCGCCGCAGGAAAACTAGATAGTGCAGCTTATGGAGGTGAAGCTGCAATGCCATCGTCCCCTGCAAATCCTTTACTGACGCTCCCCACTCACCATAGCCTCCTAGAAGTCAAAGTCGACAATGTTCCTGTGACCACCTTCATCAACACTGGCGCACACATCACATATGTATGTGATGTTTTTTGTCACCGATCTCGGGGGCGTGCGGGTGGTAAAAGAGATGGAGAAGGAAGACGGATGGCGACACAGCAAACAGATTTTTTAATAGCTCGCAAACTCGAGACTCAAACTAAAAAAAATCAAGCACATTAAAACACACTGCGGAAACAATACTAATAAAGATACAAACTAAAGCCTAAGGTACTAAAGAAGTTCCAATTTGCGCCTACGCTTGTATGTGGCGTCTAATCCTTCAAAGTCAGGCAACCCCGTCCTATCGCTGAGACGCACGCCTGAAACGCCATAAAGAGTCACCTTGCTGCACCCGTCGTTGCACGTGCGTTCCGGCTCGTCGGCTCTTTTTCCCAAGCAGTTGGTGCTCTCGTTGATGTAGTCGCCTTGCCGTCGTCGCGTCGTCTCTTTTATCGGTGGTCAGCTCGTCAGTAAGTCTTCAGTGGTGGCGCTCGGCGTTGCTTAGGCCCACCTGGATAGGCCTAGCGTCGGGATGCGTCGCAACTTCTTCATGAGTGCCGACATGGCGTCCCGAGGAGAATCGAACGTGCTGGTCTGCCGCGGAAGAGGGATACTCTCTGGGGTGCCAGGTCCTGCCGTGAGAGGCTGCAGCCAGTCCAGGAGCCTCGGTGGAACTTGCCGAGGTCGACGGCCACACCTTGGACAGCCAACGTCACGGACTCAGCCAGATCCACAAGTCTCCCGTCGCCAGAGCGCAGCTGGCGATGCGACCTTCCTGGCCCGGAGCCACGTCGATAATCCACGGACAGCGCCGTTCATCCCCCGATTACGGCTCGACTCCCGCTCCTCGAGAGCTCGTGCCGTTCCGAACACTGTGCTTCACGTGCTCTTCTTCTTTATCGCGCCGCAGGCGGCCTCTTACATATGACAAGCACTGTGTTGTGTTCATGATGAATCTCTGCTGACAGATACATTTGACAATCCCAGAAGACAATAGCAAAGACGAAATATTCACTTTTCTTTCTAACATGTCATGTGCTCTTTGGCAAGTAAGCTATGGATTCTTTATTATTGCGTGTTGTGCTCTCACAATAGTCATTTTTAGAAGTCACATTCCACTGTCGGCAAATGTTTTTGACTCATTTTAAAAAGCAGCCTGGCACTGCCAGCCAAGAGTCAAATGACTTACATGGATTAGTTACTTTATTCGCAAGAGCCCTGCACCACGCAATAGGGATAACGTGACGCATACTACTGGAGTCATCAGACTCGTCAAGAGTAGTTACCTGACTCCTTTAGCAGTGGTAGTGCGACCTTTTATCTTGAGTCGTCTGACTCATCTAGAATAGCTACTTGACTCCTTCAGCAATGGTCATGTGATCCTTTATCTTGAGTCCTCCGACTCATCTAGAATATTTAACGGACTCCCTCAGCAGTAGTCTTGCAACCCTCTTAAAAGGGTCCTGGAGACTATTAGAACAGAGTGTGCATGACTATTGTGAAAGGAGTTAGGTAACCACCTTGTATACAGCACATATGCTCGGGACTCTCTGCTGAAAGAGTCCCACAAAGTGTGTCATATACGTGACTAGTCCAAACTCTTCGAAAAGATAAAGAGATACTCTTTTTTTCTTAGTGCGCAGGCTAAAAAAAATCTCCTGGACACTTGCTAAGTTCGGCCTTTGCCTATTTTGTAATACAATGTAATTCACCTTTAACGATAACTAGTTAACTTGGCCCCGGTCGACCTCGTCAAAATCAATGGCGTCATGGCGCTGTAGTGAGGGAACCTGAAAGCGTGACGCCACCGATTTTCCGTTTTTGCTTACCAAGCAAGCCTCCTGTTACGCTATGAGTGACTTCTTCGTTATTGTACGCAGGCAATTTATTATTAAAAGTGGACTTAATCCTTGTCTCTTGTGTCCTTATTAAAACAAGAAAAAAAAGGGGGGGGGGAGTAGAAAATGCCCCCGCAAATGTGCACATTAACTCGTTGTACACTAACTTGTCGTCACTGTCTCGCACACGAGCTCGTTGCTAAACAGTGACATAATACTATGCCACAGGGCATCGGCTTTAACGCGTACAGTGATCACAGCTGGGAACTTGCTATGTTCACATCATTTCAGTCACACTTTTTTTAAGTGAGCCTTCAGGCTTATCTGACGATATCAGAGCCATCATCAGATACGTAGCAGTGATGCAAGATGCGGCTTATGCTCGTGTGTTCGCCTAACCTGCGATTTACCCGCCGGGGTGGCTTAGTCAGCTAAGGCGTTGCGCTGCTGAGCACGAGATCGCGGGATCGAATCCCGGCCCCGGCGGCCGCATTTCGATGGAGGCGAAATGCAAAAACGCCCGTGTGCTTGCGTTGTAGTGCACGTTAAAGAACCCCAGGTGGTCAAAATTAATCCGGAGCCCTCCACTACGGCGTGCCTCATAATCAGAACTGGTTTTGGCACGTAAAACCCCAGAAAGAAGAAGTAACCTGCGATTTCGTAGAGTGCTGACTGAGTGAAGCCAGTTAAAGGTAACGTTTCGCCAGCCGACACTTTCGCGCTTCGCCAAAATGTGGCAGACATCACCAGAATGGCTAAACAGTATTTTACATGAAAGAAAATTTTGACTAGCTTGATCGCCTCCATTTCTCGCTCTAGGAGAGAACATTCGTTCACGAAGCTGTAAAATATTATTTTACAATTTAATTAATATAGTAATTAAAAAGGATTCTGGTTGTTTTGCTGAACTACTCCGAGTCAGAAGCTCGGCTCATTATATCAAAAGGGTGGGTTTACTTGGACAACTTCACGCTACCCAACCGGAAATGGCGATTTACACGACGCGATAGCTGCGCCATTTTTTGCGCAGGTGGAAGCAGCAGCGTTTACAGAGCGTAGCAAACTCAATTAAGAAGTGGCGAGAATCGTTGCCATCTGCAACTCACACGAACACTTAGATGTTTAAGAAGTGTGCTCGCCGGCATGCTGAGCTATTTCGGACGTTGATGGGGCGACTGTTTCGGCCAACTGGTACGCCCCCCGTGCGAAACCTGTAGAACCAACGCTATTATGGGCTTAGCGTTCATGGGCGGTAATCCGGGTTGACCAGTTTCATAGATTAATTGACATTTCTCAGATTCCGCGGGACTTGACACTGTACGCGTCGAGGTAGGCGGTAGACAGCGCTATTTGCAATGCGCATAGGCAGCGAGCATGCCACAGTGTCCGCCGTACACGCGGACGTTTCCCAGAGCCAAGTCTCGGTAAATCTCAAGAATCTATCTCTGAAGGGGATCGCCCGACATTACCGCCATAGTTTTCGCTTGCTTACAGTGAAATTTCGAATGAAAGCGTACCAAGAATGAGATACGTTGAGTATTTGTTGAGTGTTAAATGTTACAGGTAGGCTAGCGTTAAGGGTGGCGAATCCGTGCAGAAGTGGAAGTGAGCTATGTCCGCATCATCACCATACGGTGAGCGTGACGTGGAGGTCTCGAAAGAGTCCGCGGAGTGCGCACACGTACCGGCTGTGGTTAGTGAGTAGGAGCTCAAACCGTAGTGAAGGCCGCACCACGAAACGGTGAAGAGGACGTGGTAGATGAAGTCGAAGAGAAAGTGGGCGGAGATGTAATCGAAGCCGGAGAGGCCCGTCATTAGCTGCACGTCTCGAGCTCCACTCAACCGCTCGGCCAGTGGAAACGTGCAGTACTGGCAGAAGGCCCAACAGTAGGACATTGACGGGCCCATGACCCAGTAAACCCAAGAGAGGGCGTGTGCCATAAGGACGCTACGGAGTGCCGTTTTCGCACCGGTTGGCACGTAAGCGAAGGTGACGTTGATGTGCGCTGCCGGCTGAGCCGTCAGTGCTCGCAGCCAAGCCGTGTCCACCAAGTTGATGGTGACGGGAAGTGTCAGGGCGCTCGTCGGGTTGGGCACCATGCGGATGCTGCGCGCACAAGAGTTCAGATTGAGTTGTCAGTGCTTTCACGAAAATGAACCGCACAGCGATTCAAGGAGGCATCCGTTAGTGTTCCGTAATCCGGCTACTTCACTGGCTATTTAACATCAAACTTAATGAAACGTCCAAGGTAAATGTGAGTTCAATTGTCATGCCTGCCGACACGGCGAGCGGGTAAGGGCTCGGACTTTGTCCTACTGAATTATGGAAACAAACAAAAAAGTAACTGTTTTATGCTAGTTCTCTAAATCTGCTACACCTTTCGCATGGTAACCTAATCTGACAGCAAGCTAAAGAACGAAAAAAAAAACATGCACTGAGATTGTCTCAATGATATACATTTCAACTGTGAAATCTTCGACCCCTATTAAGGAGGTGTTAGCATAGACTTTCGCCGACAAGCTGCAAACTTGATGTTGGATCAAGATCTACATTTGCACTAAACAAATCTAACCAGCAAAGACATGGAGAGTCTGACAGTTCATTATATGCGGCGCGGAAAAAAAAAATTACATACGTCGCAACATAGATAGCTACAGCTTACTCCTCTAAACATCTTTTTTTGTCTACTATCATGTAATGTAGAATTATCATATATATATATATATATATATATATATATATATAAGAAGCCAACAAAGACACCAAGGACAACATAGGGTAAATTACTTGTACTTACTAATTGAAATAAAGAAATGTTAAATTATTGGAAATGAAAATGGATGAAAAAACAACTAGCCGCAAGTGGGGAACGAACCCACGTCTTCGCAGTACGCGTGCGATGCTCTCACCATTGAGCTACCGCGGCGCCATTTTCCCAGCCACTCTCTGGTGTATTTATGTTTTACTACTGAAACTAACCATGGGAGTGTTGAACATTGACGCCTTCAGGTAGCATGTGTGGGTTTACTGACCAGTTGCCTTCACCCAAAATGTTCACTTACTACGTCATGCCTGCGGCACAAAAGATGTTCCACATCCGCCGCCAAGATTTGTGAGTGGTGGCGCTGCCTGACACTCCCAGGGTTAGTTTCAGTAGTAAAACAAAAATACCCCAAAAAGTGGATGGGAAAACGGCGGGTTGGGAAACGGCATGTCGCCTTTCGACGGAGGCGACATGCAAAAACACTCGTTTACTTATGCTTAGGGGCACGTTAAAGACCCCCAAGTGGCCAGGAGTATACCAGAATACACCTCCACGGTTTGTCTAAAACGCCAGATCGGGCTTATGGCATCTAAAATTCCTGAATTTGATCTCATTTCTAACGTTCTCGGCGGCACGCTGACTCCCCCCCTTTTATTTTCCTTTCACCGCTACTTTCACTAGCCTTATTAGCCGTACTCTCACGAAATGAGTGAAGTAGAAAGTAAATACATCCCAATCATTACTGTTACAGATCGTGTTATATTCCCTTGGTTCAGCAAGACCCTGAAAGCTCTGAACATGTACCGACATTTTTCGAGTGCCAAATATCCCAACAAAGCATGGGGTAGGGAAAAATACAACGCGGCAAAAAAAAAAAAAAAAATGAAAGAAAGGAAAGCTTCCAGCTACTCGCAGTAAAAGCTAAGCACATTGCGTTCTACGACTTCACCCATAGAGTTGAGGAATAATCTAAAACAATTCTTGAACAATATCAGCCCTGACCACAATAAAACTGCCTCTTTATGCGATGATTGTCAAAGGTGTTTCAGAGGCGGTGTTCCTAAAGCACTCACCGATGCCTCTGTCTTTGTATTCAATGCAGTTATCTCACTATGCCCAACATATATCATTAATGTCGCATGCGATCAATAAATTCATTGATAACCTCAAACCACCATCTTCTGCCGGAACCGATGGAATTAAGTGTAAGGTGCTGACGAATACCAAATCTAGTGCAAGTGTCATCCTGTCCCATATCTTCAATCTCTGTCCACGTGAGTTGTGCTGCAGGGTACGAAGCTGCGCAAAAAAAAAAAAAAAAAACAGCTCTCAGCCCTTCCACTGGGGTGGAAATGGAAAACCAGAGAAGCTGTACTATGGTGGGAATTATGTATTTCAAATTATGACTATTAAGATGTGATGGTGTTATTGGTTATTAGAACTATTAAAGAATGAGAAATATACATGATCCGGTGGTTTCCATTTATTTAGTGACCACACGGACCATGGCCTTTTGGTCGCTACGGTACGCCGCCATAGGGTGTACGGCAAAGGTTGGCACGTTCTTCATAAACACGTCACCAACGCAACGTGCATTGGGTGCGAATGCGGGCAAAACGCCGCCGCCGTCGACAACAATTGTGCGCGTTGCTTGTGTGACCGCACACAACCTTTGTCAAAACGCTGGCTACGTGACGAACGGCTACACACCATTGTCGACGCTGTTAGGGGAGAGGCGGGCGAGAGCCTAGATAGAATCGGCGGCAGAGGCTGGCAGGGCTGCGCGCATGCGCCGCAGTGGGAGAGTAGGAGTAGTGATTTTAACACGAAAGTGTTTTATGCCGGGGTCCACCAAGACTTCACTGACGTATTTCCGTGACGGAAATACGTCAGCTTACAATGTACACGAACATAATACAAAGAAAGAAACCAGAAGAAAAAGTTCCACAAACATGCAAAATTTGGAAATCGAACCCACGACCTCTCGGTCCGCGACGATAGATCGCCGAGCGTTTAACCCATTGCGCCACAAACGCATTTGCAGAGAGCTACACAGAGCGCCTTATATATCTAACACTCCTCCGTGTACCCGCGCTCTTGCTCGGGGCGGTGCTGCCGCCTACGAGCAGAAAAGAGAAGTACTGCATTATGACACTAACGCGCACCGACAGTGAACGCTTCGGTGGTCTCAGCACTACGACGCCTCGATGCCAGCATTCGAAGGGACGCTGGCATCAAGAAGCACTACCAACGCCACCTAGGTGGCGGCGTTCACCGTACTCAGCACAGCGGAGCGTGGCCTCCGCAATTAGCTCTGAAAATGTTTCTGAAGTTGATCGCGGAGGCTGCAATTACGACGCGCTGTACGCGCTGATTTGACTCGGTGACGATTCAGTTACGTGCTTTGTCTTGCGAGTTGTATTAGTGTGTCAGTTACGTGCTTCGTCTTTCGCGTTGTGCTAGCGTGTGCAGCGTAGTGCAGCTTCCATATGCACGACGGTTGCTCATGGTCATCGACGTTGGTAGTCGTGATGGAGGAGACGTGCCACCAGGCGTCAGCGTGGGTGCATCAACGCCTAAGGGCGCTTTAGCCACAAAACACCAATAGACATTATATATCAATGTGCAATAAACATTACACTACTTCTGTGAAGACACGTTTCACTTTCGTGTTCTATACCGATTCCTATATAAGAGGGATCAACCACATTTTTTCATAGCCTCCTCTATACTTTTCGTGCCCGCGCGTTGGCGCGGAATACACGGGCGGCGTCCGTCCCTCATAGTTCCGGTGCTTGCCGCTAGAAGCCGCCCCGATCCCACAATAACAGCAGACGACGTGGCCTATGTGCACGCTTGCATTGGTGATCGTCTAGAAACGTCTTCATGGCATTAGACTATGCGTATACGCTAAATAGGGTGCACACATAAAATTTTTAACACAAACACTGTATGCGGAATGCAATGCGAACTTTTATATTTGATTTCGCGCTCATAGCTTGAGCACTTTTGGAGACAACGGTTTGGCGTGGAAATCTTTCGCAAAGTCGTGTTTGTCAGTCACGCTCGTAGCGAAGTTCACAAAAAGTGGACGGAGAAACTTCATAAACACAACGTCCAAGAGTTTTTCATGATGGCCTGGGGCTGACCACTTGAGTTGTTCACGTTTCTGAAGTACTTTCGCGGCGTTGTCAACGGCAACCTTTAGTGGCTGCTTCATCTTTCTCGCTTTTGCGAGGAAAACTTCCAGGTACTTCTTTAGCGAATGCAGAACCATTACAAGCTCAGCAGACGGATAGAGGAGTCCACCTCTGTCCTGGTGCCTAATTAAGGCATCCGATGGCGTAGAAGTGTTTGGTTTTGTTACTAGAGTGAAGCATTCATCACAGGAAATGGTTTCGTGGATTTTTCGTGCGATATATCCACCAACCATTGCTAGTGCAGCAACATCTGGTGTTGGGAGCAACGTCTTCCCCTGTCGAGATGCTCCTCGAGGGTCGTGGTACGCTTCCTGAGGGCTGCATCGCTTCTTTCGGTTTGCTTTCGAGGCTGCAAATATGATGGATACTCTTGGAAGACGCTGGGCACAACGCCTTTCTTCAGTCTTCGTGTCGTGCACCCTTCTTTAAAGTCGGACGGGACGAATTGTTATTCCACTGTTTGTCGGCTACAAACAGTGGAATAACAAGATGTGCTATTTGGGGTCCAGTTGTCTCTCGAGATTACCTTAAGCCACTTTTCGCGAAGTTCTTGGTCACTGGGAATTTCGTGGAATGATACTCCGGTTTCTTTCCGGCCGCTCCATGATTTGCAGTGCGGTACGCAGCAGTACGGCATTGTGCAGCATTCGGGGCGCAACCAAACTTTTGAGCTTGGACAGCTGCCTTTTCTCTTTATCGGTAGTGCTGCACACAACAAAAATACCACTTTTAGGCATGTTGCCTTGAAACAAGCGAATTTTCTTTACGATGTAACACATTTAGCAGAGAACTTACCCGAGTCGACCAAAAGTTGGAAGAAAGCGCACACAGGCACGGCTGTCTCAGTGAGTGCTGCAGTTAGCAAAGCACTTTGGGGACACGCACCACACTAGAAAGAACATCAACTGGCAAGCAGAGTTTTAGAACAAGCATGGTAAACTAATTTTGCACGCGGCGGGAAAACCGCAGCGTAGCGGTGTGCACCTGCTGTTGCAGCGAACGCCGAGTGAGCTATTATGGGACGCGAGCGCCCCTAGGGGAACGCCGAGGCGTTCAGGGGACGTCGGTGAGGGACCGACCGCGCAGGCACAAAAGTTATAGAGGAGGCTATGGATTTTTATTGAAAAAAAAAATCACAGCATATCCACGGGGTGAATGATGATGAGTGGGCGAAGCTCCGGAGGGAATCATCGGATCTCCCGCTTAAGGGGACGCTAGCACAAACGCGTTAGAAACGTGCAGTACTCTCTAGTAAGGTGGAGCGGCCACAGCGTCTTACGCTAGAGCACTGCACGGGCCGATTTTTGCGGCCCGGGCCCGGCCCGGGCCCGTTTTTACATTGGGCGGCCCGCCCGAGCCCGATCAAAACATTTATGGCGAGACCCGGGCCCGGCCCGGGCCCGGAAATATTCTACGTTACCCGCCCGGCCCGGCCCGCCACCCCTTTACCTTAAGCCCGAGCCCGGCCCGAGCCCGACTCGAAACCGGCCCGAACAACGGCCCGAGACCGAAAAATACATGTTTTTCAGAGTTGAGAAGCCCGAGAATAACTCGCAGAAAGCCCGAGCCCGGCCCGGGCCCGCATAAAAAAACCCGAGCCCGGCCCGGGCCCGGGTCAAAAAGCACACGCCGTGCCCGAGCCCGGCCCGAGCCCGTGAAAAAACTCCTCTACCCGTGGGCCGGGCCGGGCCCGGGCTTTCGGGTAAGCCCGAGCCCGTGCAGTGCTCTATCTTACGCAGCCATTTATACACATGCCGGAACGTGCACCGCGTTTGCCGACGCCATCACATGACTGCTGAGAGAGTATACCCCCCTTTTCATAAACGCTCCTCGACTTGAACTTGACTTGCCACCGCTTTGGGCAGCGCGTTCGAAACGCGTTGAAGGTAAGGCGGAGAGGCCACAGCGTCTTACACCAGCTTCTTACACGGGACGTAACGCGCTAGCACAAACGCGTTAGAAACGCGCTAGAAACGCTGCCTTTCGTTGATGTTGGGTATTTATTGCCATCGTAGTGCGTGTGTCCATGTCCGTTTCTTTGCGTTAATATTGTGTAGCACCAAGTGACCTGCTTTGTATTTGTACGGGTGTATGTATTGTTGCAAAGAAGGGAATAAAGAAAAAAAAAAGCTTCGTGGCAGTAGTGGGCGCCGCGCTCTCGGAAGCGAGGGGTCCCTGGTTCGATTCCGCGCTACGGACACAACTTCGGAATTTTTTTCCTCATTTTTCTCAGACTGGTTACACACTACTACTACGACGACGACGACGGGGACGAACGGGTGCCGCTATAAGGAGCTTCGCCCCTAAAATGACGCTTATTTCTGCTGCCCAACAGGAAGCGCGGCACAGCGTCAGGGGAAGGGGAACAAGGAGGCAAAGATGTTGAAAGAAAGCGAAGAGAAGGAGAAGCAGCAAGAGTCTCATCCGAACATGGAGGAAGCTGGTGACGGAGGCGGTGGCCTGATGGTGGCGAGCGCTTAGCGATGGGCGGTAACGCACACGCACAGTCTAGGGTGCCTCGATGTCCTCCTTGCCCAACACTCCCCTTCCACTGGGAAGTCGCGTTTGCTCTCCACCATGCATTCGCTCCCGTGAAAGCGCGCGTCCTTCGCCCACGCGCGCTCTCACTCGCACATAGGGCATACGGCCAATGAGAGTTTGTTTCTATTGCCGGACGCGACGATCGAAGGGCGAGTCCTTAACAGCTTCGCTGTAAAAAACGCGATATGACTGCTTTAGTGGTTGAGCAGGGGCGTAGCCAGCAATTTTTGTCGGGGGGGGGGGGGGGGGGGGAGGGCAAGCTTCCGCTGTTCTCTAGGTCACGTGATCGACAGTAAATATCGGTAGTTTAAGCAGACTCTATACATGTATATCACAGACATGGGACCGCCCCCCCCCCCCCTCCCTCGCGTGTGCGTGTGCTTGTGAAGAAATTAAGTAAAAAGTAAAGTAAGCTCAGTAAATACAGTAAGTACGACAGGTACAGTGGGCGTTTGGAGCAACGGTCTTTCATCGCGCCACTGAATGGACCAGTCTTCGAAAACGCATCATTGAGACGACCCGTGCGATCGGAGAAGACATCATTAATTGTTAATTTCCGTTAAGCGTAGATGGCGTCGTCCTCGTCGGGGCGAAGTGCGTTTTACGAGTCAAGGACGGCTATACGCGTGAAAATGCACGCGTGACCAGGCTATACCTACTCACATAGCAATAGCTTGTTCGCTGCGTCTTTTCGCTAGAATTAAATACGCGCAAAACGCGTAAGGCTTTTTTTTTTTCGAAGCTTTCGTCGCCCTGCTTCCTCATACGAGAGGGTTGCATTTCCTGCGGCAAGTGCATGGACCGCTGTGTCTTCCGCTGTGTGCGAGCGTGCAGCCGTCATTTGCCTTTACGTCAACAGATTCAGAATTCTACAGAATATTTCACCGCCCAGCATAGATATGGCATGTGTACGCATGTTAAGTAGTGCGTGCAACTCATTTCTGCTTCACTTACGCCGGTGCAAACAGGAAGCGGCCTTGTACCTCACAGAATCTCGACTGATTGGTGTACTAGTGATGCAGGAATGAACTCCGGTATTGTTCAGTGCATAGTTCACATAATAAATTTATCAGGACGCGTGAACTCCGACGAAAACTGTCAGCGCCTGCAACTAGAGTTTACTTACGCTGTACTGCGCACAACAGTAATTCATGCTTGTCGACTGTCTGTTTCGTGCATTCTATTGCGAGTCGGTGGAATTTCACTGCTGTCATCAACCCCTTCGTGTGTACATTGCTGGTTTGGGATTACACAACAAAACAGCAACTACCAGCCTTCCGTAATTGCTGGTTTGGGATTCAACAACACAACAGTAATTACCAGCCTTCCGTAGGGGCACAATCGCAAACAAGAGACGTTTCTGGCGCAGACTAAGCCTACGTTCACACTTGGGAAGCGGCAAGCGGGCGGAAAGGCCAAAGTGGCCGGAATGGCTTTGGCCATTCCGGCCACTTTGTCCAAGTTGTCCAAGTTGTTCACATTTGTTTTGCTACCGCCGCGGTCGCCGCTGCCGTTTTCGTCCAAATCCATCTAGTCTGCGTACGTTTGTCGGCGTGGTGGCCCTCATTATCGCATTATTTCGAGCGGTATGTTCATTCTTTGACCCACGTACCGTCATCAAAAGTGATCATTTTACGCAACTTCGCGTGTCATCTGCGACCTTCGGTAAATTCCTCGTTGCCGTTCCGTAATTCTCCGCACACGGGCGCGGAGCGCTGAGTCACAGGTTGGTGCCTAGGTGTGATAATATTTCTTAATAGCTTTTATTTACAAGTTGTAATAACATTTCATCATTTCGTATTGTCGGCGCCTCCAGAACACCAAAGGGGCAACGGGAACACCACAGCTAAAACCCGGGTTGACCCTTGTGTTGGGGCTCGCCAAAGCCTGCGCGTCCTACGTGAGACCTACGCTCCCAATCTATCGTCGCGATGAGAAAAGCACCCCGCGACTTCTGCAACATACCGTACACGTGCGATGAGAATGGAGCGCCAACGAGGAATCTGCCTAACTGTTGTCTGCCATGGAAGTGGAAGAAGAAATGGCTTTTATACTTCTAGCTACTTGTTTTCAAGAAATGGACAATGAATAAACGGAAGTCGCGGACACCTCGGAAACGGCGGTGGTGGGTTCGCCTGGCTTTGCAAAAGCGCGAGAAGTTGGGTCACGCCAAGGCTTCGTTGCCGCACCTCCGGTCGCGCGACGTTGAATACTATCGCGAGTATTGCTGACAGTACGTTTTAGTGCCACTCTTGTCGTAGAGCAAGGGCTGGTTCTTGATCGCGTCGATCAGCATTACAGCCTACACTTTTGGTGCCAGGTTCAATTTTACGACCGGTTGTTTACATGCTAGTGTAGCTTCCAGTGAATCAGAACGACTTTCCGCCGCGTTTCCGCTTCGCGATGGCGAAAAAATTGGCCCGAGACCGATTTGGCTAGCAGCCTGTTTTTCTGCCTGTTTTGCCGCCTAGGCGGGCAGATTTTTGCAATATTTTGCCGCTTCCCACAGCTTCGAGACCAAGTTCGAACGTAGCCTAAGATCCTGCACGAGCGTGGCCTAACCGGCACCTGAAAGGAAGCGGCGGAAATGTATACCGGAGATTTCGACCACCTGGGGTCTTTAACGTGCACCTAAATCTAAGTAAACGGACCTCGAGCGTTTTCGCCATCATCTAAAATGCGGCTGCCGCATTTATTGTTTCATTTGTTGCGCATTTGTTGCTTCAGAATGCGGCCGCCACATTCTCGCCCAAAACTTCACAGAGTGTCAACGCCTTGACAAACGCAGTGACAGTTTTTTCGATATGCAGACATGATTCGCTGTAAATTACCAACCCAAATGGAAGCGCCCAAGAATGAAATTGTGATAGTAGCACCGGTTTCCTGAATTATGTCAGCGCGAAGCGACGAAAACAAAGGGTGGGTAAGTGGGGGGGGGGGAGGGGGGTAGAGGGTTTGAAACCCCCCCCCCCCCCCTGGCTACGCCCCTGTGTTTGAGATCTCCCATTTAAAACTGATCGCCTTTATATTTTACGGCTTGTGTAACTTCCTCAGAAACAAGAAACAGTTCGTTTGTGCTAACAGACATATATCTTCGTTAACTACCACTAACACATCGTCGTGTACTCGTCTTTGTGCAGATGATTCTGCCCTCTACCACCCCATCAATAGCTTCCATGACAAGCAGCATGATCCCTAGTCGATGTTTATGTCAAATATGTCCCAGCGATCTCCAATCACCGTTGTACTGTGCAATCTGATTCCAAGTTGTGCCTGCAAATTTGCTAACTTCATCACCTCACATAATTTTCTGCCATCCTCGACTACGCTTCCCTTCTCGTGGCACCCATCATCATCATCATCTGCCTATATTTATGTCCACAGCAGGACGAAGGGTTCTCACAGCGATCTCCAAATACCTGTCTTGCGCTAGCTGACTCCAACGTGCGCCATGCAAATTTCCTAAATACATCTCCCCACCTAGTTTTCTGTCGTCCTCGACTACGCTTCCCTTCTCTTGATATCCATTCTGTAACTCTATTGGTCCATCGGTTTTCCATCCTACGCATTACATGGCCTTCCCAGCTCCATTTT
Source organism: Dermacentor silvarum (assembly GCF_013339745.2). Taxonomy (NCBI): domain Eukaryota; kingdom Metazoa; phylum Arthropoda; class Arachnida; order Ixodida; family Ixodidae; genus Dermacentor; species Dermacentor silvarum. Next base: position 31,972,167 of record NC_051164.1, read on the forward strand.
TTTCCCTCCTAATGTCAACTAGAATATAGGCTATCCCTTTTTGCTATCTGATCCACGCCGCTTCTTCCTGTCTTTTAACGTTAGGCCTAACATTTTTCGGTCCATGGCTCTTTCTGCGGTCCTTAACTTGTTCTCGAGCTCCCGTGTTAAACTCCAAGTTTCTGCACCATATGTTAGCACCGGTAGAATGCAATGATTCTACACTTTTCTTTTCAAATACAGTGGTAAGCTTCAGTCAGGATTTGGTGATGCCTGCCGTATGCAGTCCAACCCAATTTTATTGATCTGCAAATTTCTTTCTCATGAACAGGGTCCCCTGTGAGTAACTGACATAGATAAACGTACTCCTTTGCAGACTCTAGAGGCTGACTGCCGATCCTGAATTCTTCTTCCCTTGCCAGGATATTGAACATTATCTTTCGATTCAGCATATTAATCTTCAACGGCACTCTTACACGTTCTCGGTTAAGGTCCTCAAGCATTTGTTGTAATATGTTCCCATTGTTGCTGAATAGGACAATGCATCATCTGCAAACCGAAGGTTGCTTATATATTCGCCGTTGATTCTCACTCCAAAGCCTTCCCAGTCTAAGAGCTTCAATACTTCTGCTAAGCATGCAGTGAATAGCATTGCAGATATTGTGTCTCCGTGCCTCAACCCCTTCTTGATATGTAACTTTCTACTTTTTTTGTTGATAACAAAGGTCGCTGTGCAGTCCTTGTATACATTTGTCTATATATTCACGTATGCATCCAGTACTACTTGGTTATGTAATGCGTCTATGACTGCTGGTATCTCTACTGAATCAAATGCTTTTTCATAAAATACGAAAGCCATTTAGAGAGGTTGATTGTACTCCCCAGATTTCTTTATTACCTGGTTGATGACATGGATATGATCCACCGTAGAATATCCCTTCCTGAAGCCAGCCTGTTCTACACAGGCTCGGTTGGCTGAAGTTAAGTGTTGCATGATTTTATAGGAAATTATCGTGGTGAATATTTTATATGAGAAGAGGTTTATTGGCGGTGTCCTTCAAGGACACTACGAGTTCCAAGAACGGCGAGGCAGCGTGGAGCACCGTCTCCAAAAACACCAGCGACCAACAGCGCGAGCAGAGCGGGCCGAGCGTTGGCGATGCCGCTGGACGGAGGCGCTTCTTCTTCTTCACAATCGCCCCCGCAGAAAAAGGGCCATCCTGGCGACCTAATAGGTTGTTGGCCGAGGGTCATGGTAGGGCTTGAGACGCGCCACGCGGACGAGGTCACGTCCACGCTGGCGCATGTCGTCAGATGGAGAAAGTGACTCGATGAGAAAATTCACCGGGGACGTACGCCCTAAGACGCGGTAAGGCCCTTCGTACTTTGGAACGAGTTTTGAGGACAGGCCTGGAGTTTGGCAAGGAACAGCCAGCCATACAAGAGACGCTGCGGCATACGTGGGACTGGGCAGTGAGTCGGCGCGTCCTTCCTTCTGGCGCTGTTGTTCTTGTGATGTAAAGGTGCGCGCGAGCTGGCGGCACTCTTCGGCTTGTCGGGCAGCTCGTACGCAGGTGGGCACTCGGAAGCGTCAGGACGGTATGGAAGGAGAGTGTCGATGGTATGCAATGGCTCCCGTCCATATAGGAGGAAGAAAGGTGAAAATCCCGTTGTAGCTTGTATCGCGGTGTTGTATGCGAACGTTACAAACGGAAGTACGCGATCCCAGTTGCCATGATCAGATGCCACGTACATCGCGAGCATATCACCTAGAGTGCTGTTAAACCGTTCCGTGAGCCCGTTAGTTTGCGGATGGTAAGCCGTGCTCCTTCGATGAATAATGTGGCATTCCGAAAGCAGAGCTTCGACGACCTCGGAGAGGAAGACGCGACCTCTATCACTGAGGAGTTCTCGAGGTGCGCCGTGTCGAAGGATGAACCGATGAAGGACGAAAGAGTCTATATCCCGCGCTGTAGCACTTCGGTAGAGCAGCAGTTTCGGCGTAGCGTGTCAAATGGTCCACAGCAACTATGATCCACCGATTGCCATCTGGTGTCATGGGAAGCGGGCCGTAGAGGTCAATGCCTACGCGATCGAAGGGTTTGGCAGGGCACGGAAGCGGCTGCAAGGCGCCAGACGCACGTAAATGTGGTAATTTGCGACGTTGATAGTCAGTGCAGCACTGAACAAACTTTCTTACAAAAGTGTACATTCCCCACCAGTAGAAGCGATGGCTTATATGTTCGTAAGTCTTAAATACTCTGGCAAGTCCACAATGCGGATCGTCGGAAAAAGAGGCACAGATTTGGGATCGTAAGCTGCGGGGAATGTCTAGTAGCCTTCTACGGCCTTCGGCAGCGTAGTTGCGTCGGTGAAGCAGCTGATCACGAATGGCGAAATGAACAGGTTGGCGTCGGAGGGATCGGGATACAGGAGTGGTCGATGATTCAGAAAGATAGGCGAAAAGAAAAGCGATCCACGGGTCACGGCGTTGTTCGGTGCCAATCGAGTCAAGGTCAAGCGATGACAGGTGGTGAGCGCAAGTAGTGCCGCAGGCCGAGTCGGGAGGTAGAAGTGAACGGGACAAGGGTATCTGCGTCAGTGTGCTTGCGTCCACAGCGGTAGACGACGCGAATATCGTACTCCTGGATTCGGAGTGCCCAGCGTGCTAAGCGGCCAGATGGATCTTTCAACGTGGCGAGCCAACAAAGAGCGTGGTGATCCGTTACCAGATCAAATGGGCGGCCGTATAAGTACGGGCGGAACTTGCCAAGCGCCCATACCAGAGCCAAGCACTCTTTTTCAGTTACGCTGTAATTGGCCTCTGCTTTTGTCAGCGTACGACTCGCGTAGGCGACCACGTATTCGGAGTAGCCGGGCTTGCGTTGCGCGAGGACGGCGCCAAGACCGACCCCGCTGGCGTCGTGTATGCTCCTCAGTTGCAGCTGTCGGTTCGAAATGGCGAAGAATAGGTGGAGAGGTAAGAAGACGACGCAGTGTAGCAAACGCGGCGTCGCATGCAGGAGACCAGGAGGAGAGGTCCGTGCCACCGCGTAGGAGCTGGGTCAAGGGCGACATGATCGATGCGAAATCGCGGACAAAGCGCCGGAAATATGAGCACAGGCCCACAAAACTGCGTAGTTCTTTGACGTTAGTAGGCTTCGGGAAATGAGCGACTGCACGAAGTTTCGAGGGGTCCGGTAGAACGCCTTGCTTGGACACGGTGTGGCCTAAGATGGTCAGCTCCCGCGTGGCGAAGCGGCACTTCTTGAGGTTCAGTTGCAGGCCAGCGTTGGTGAGACACGTCAAAACATGTCGAAGGCGAAGCAGTCGGGTCAGAAAGTCAGGCGAGAAAACCACGACATCGTCGAGGTAAAAAGACACATAGACCACTTGAGGCCACGCAGCGTATTGTCCATGAGTCGTTCAAACGTGGAAGGCGCGTTGCAAAGTCCAAAGGGCATCGCGTTGAACTCGTATAGGCCGTCAGGTGTAATAAACGCCGTTTTCTGGCGATCGGCTTCAGCCATTGGAAACTGCCAGTAGCCAGAACGCAAGTCCAGGGACGAAAAGTATTCCACGCCCTGTAGGCTGTAGGCCTGTAGGCCCTGTAGGCCTTTGTCGATGCGCGGCAAAGGATAGACGTCCTTGCGCGTGACCTTATTCAATCGACCCGTCCTTCTTGCGAACGAGAACGACAGGAGATGCCCAGGGACTGTGAAATGGTTGGATAACGCCACGGCGTAGCATATCGTCGACTTGGTCGTTGAACGACATCGTCGAGGGGGCACGACGCCGATGAAGGGATGGGACGCTTACCGCTGCTGTATTTCCAGATTGCGTTCCTCGGTGCCGTATCTCCGTGGATTCTCGAACCTCGGCCGCGCAGTTCTGGTCAAGCATTTCCGTTCCTGATTCCAAAAGTGCAAGGATGGCCAAGCTTGGTTCCTTCGGCTACTGGCGGTTGGTAACAAGGCTCATTCACTGACGCCCCCGCAAGATATGAAGTGGGATATATAGACCAGCCAGGCACCACTTCGGTTGGCCACGACGCCGCTGAAGGGATGGGACGCTTACCGCTGCTGTATTTCCAGATTGCGTTCCTCGGTGCCGTATCTCCGTGGATTCTTGAACCTCGGCCGCGCAGTTCTGGTCAAGCATTTCCGTTCCTGATTCCAAAAGTGCAAGGATGGCCAAGCTTGGTTCCTTCGGCTACTGGCGGTTGGTAACAAGGCTCATTCACTGACGCCCCCGCAAGATATGAAGTGGGATATATAGACCAGCCAGGCACCACTTCGGTTGGCCACGACGCCGCTGAAGGGATGGGACGCTTACCGCTGCTGTATTTCCAGATTGCGTTCCTCGGTGCCGTATCTCCGTGGATTCTCGAACCTCGGCCGCGTAGTCCTGGTCAAGGATTTCTATTCCTGATTCCAAAAGTGCAAGGATGGCCAAGTTTGGTTCCTTCGGCTACTAGCGGCTGGCAACATGGTTCATTCACTGACGCCCCCGCAAGATATGAAGCGGGATATATAGGCCAGCCAGGCGCCACTTCGGTTGGCCACGACGCCGCTGAAGGGATGGGACGCTTACCGCTGCTGTATTTCCAGATTGCGTCCCTCGGTGCCGTATCTCTGTGGATTCTCGAACCTCGGCCGCGTAGTCCTGGTCAAGCATTTCTATTCATGATTCCAAAAGTGCAAGGATGGCCAAGTTTGGTTCCTTCGGCTACTAGCGGCTGGCAACATGGTTCATTCACTGACGCCCCCGCAAGATATGAAGCGGGATATATAGGCCAGCCAGGCACCACTTCGGTTGGCCACGACGCCGCTGAAGGGATGGGACGCTTACCGCTGCTGTATTTCCAGATTGCGTCCCTCGGTGCCGTATCTCTGTGGATTCTCGAACCTCGGCCGCGTAGTCCTGGTCAAGCATTTTTATTCCTGATTCCAAAAGTGCAAGGATGGCCAAGTTTGGTTCCTTCGGCTACTAGCGGCTGGCAACATGGTTCATTCACTGACGCCCCCGCAAGATATGAAGCGGGATATATAGGCCAGCCAGGCACCACTTCGGTTGGGCACGACGCCGCTGAAGGGATGGGACGCTTACCGCTGCTGTATTTCCAGATTGCGTTCCTCGGTGCCGTATCTCCGTGGATTCTTGAACCTCGGCCGCGCAGTTCTGGTCAAGCATTTCCGTTCCTGATTCCAAAAGTGCAAGGATGGCCAAGCTTGGTTCCTTCGGCTACTGGCGGTTGGTAACAAGGCTCATTCACTGACGCCCCCGCAAGATATGAAGTGGGATATATAGACCAGCCAGGCACCACTTCGGTTGGCCACGACGCCGCTGAAGGGATGGGACGCTTACCGCTGCTGTATTTCCAGATTGCGTTCCTCGGTGCCGTATCTCTGTGGATTTTCGAACCTCGGCCGCGTAGTCCTGGTCAAGCATTTCTATCCCTGATTCCAAAAGTGCAAGGATGGCCAAGTTTGGTTCCTTCGGCTACTAGCGGCTGGCAACATGGTTCATTCACTGACGCCCCCGCAAGATATGAAGCGGGATATGTAGGCCAGCCAGGCACCACTTCGGTTGGCCACGACGCCGCTGAAGGGATGGGACGCTTACCGCTGCTGTATTTCCAGATTGCGTCCCTCGGTGCCGTATCTCTGTGGATTCTCGAACCTCGGCCGCGTAGTCCTGGTCAAGCATTTCTATTCCTGATTCCAAAAGTGCAAGGATGGCCAAGTTTGGTTCCTTCGGCTACTAGCGGCTGGCAACATGGTTGATTCACTGACGCCCCCGCAAGATATGAAGCGGGATATATAGGCCAGCCAGGCACCACTTCGGTTGGGCACGACGCCGCTGAAGGGATGGGACGCTTACCGCTGCTGTATTTTCATTTTGGTTACTACAAAGATGCTTCCTGTCTAAAAAGCAGCCATTACTGCCTTGTAGCGGTGTCGTGCCCGACCGATTTGCGTGATATGATGCGTCGTTTATTGTTGTTCTTTTCATGCTTGCGCAAGAAATCTGCATGTCTGTTGTTGTTGCTTTCGGGTGACATTGAATCAAATCCCGGACCTAGCGTGGAACAAACACTTGAACTTGTCCTTGAAACCGTGCGTAGGCTAGAAGTGGGTCAGAATACATTAATCGGTGAAATTAAGTGGCTGAGAGAAAAGCAAGATGCAACCGAGAAAGAAATTAATGGCTTGATCGAGAGAGTGGTCACTTTGGAAGCAAAGCTTGTTTCATATGCCCCTTCACTATCCAACTTCTCGGATCATGCTGCTGGTTCATTTGCGAATCAACTTGAGGCAGTTGTGTCAAGGTGTGATGAAGCTGAGAACAGAATGCGACGGTGAAATCTGTTGTTCTTTGCAATTCCCGACGAGGAAAAAGAGAGCTGGGCAACTACAGAGGGAAAAGTTATTGCCCTGTGCACAGATAAGTTGGAAACGACAACTACTTGTTCTCAGTTTGAACGTGTACACCGGATGGGAAAATTTGCTTCAAATAAATGTAGGCCAATAATTGCTAAGTTTACGTTTTTTAAGGACAAGCTGGAAGTTCTCACCCGTGCACATAAACTGAAAATCTGGGATCTCTATTAGAGAAGATTTTTCGCTGGCTACACGACAGGCACGCAGGAAACTGCTTCAATTTGCCAGAGAACGGAATTACCCTTATAAATTGAATGTCGACAAACTTCGTATTGATAATATTACATATACTTACGACAGTGTTTCTGACTCTGTAGTAACTGCTCGATAGCTAGTTGCCGATGTGCGCAGTGCGAAAGTGCAGCGGCCATCAACTTCACGTGCACCTTCATTTTCAGTATCATTTACTAACATCCGCAGTGTGTTGCCAAAACGTGTCCTGCTTGAATCATATCTTGAAGATAGTAAGCCCGATGTTGTATTGCTGACCGAGACTTGGCTTCACGCCGATGTATGTGACTCCGAGTTACATCATACTTCTAACCAGTATGCCGTTTATCGCCATGATCGTGCACATAAAAAAGGTGGCGGCGTGTTGATAGCCATCAATAAAACTATACCTTCCTTTCTTGTTGACACTGACTCTGCTCTTGAAGTAGTCTGGGTAGCGTGTTCTACGTTATTCGGAAAGTTATTGGTGGGCGTATGTTACCGCCCACCTGCCTCTGACCGCCTGTTTGCAGCTGATCTTCACAAAACTATTTCCAGGGCTCTTGAACAGTTTCCCACTAACAAAATCTACCTATTTGGTGATTTTAATTTTCCTGATGTTAATTGGTCTCGCTTGTTGTCATCGAGCAGTGAATCAAGTGATTTTATTGAGCTGTGTTTAGAGTTTAATCTTACCCAGATTGTTACAGAGCCCACTCGCGGCACTAATATATCAGATCTTATCCTCACAACAGAGCCACATAGCATTAGCCCTGTCGTGCAGCTTGACGGCTTTAGCGACCATAACCTACTGCAATTCTCAATTAATATTCCACGGAATTTTGCTGGTGTTGAACGTAAGGTTATTAGGGATTATAATAGGGCAAATTATGAACAAATGAACACTGAAGTTGAGGTTTTTTTTTATAAAACGTTTCTTCCATCATTCACCAACAGGTCTGTTGAAGAAAATTGGAATTCATTTAAAAATATTATGACATTTCTAGTAGATAAGTACGTGCCATTAGTCGCAATATCTAACGACAAACATAACCCATGGTTTAATAAATCGCTTAGATCACTCAGAAATAAAAAGAAAAGGTTATACGCCTCTGCTAAACGGCTATCATGTCCTTCATCATGGTCTAAATATAAAGATTGTTTAAAGACTTACTGTCTCGCAATATCTGAAGCGAAAAAGAAGTATTTTTCCACCGATCTGTCCTCACTTTTACGCACTAACCCTAGAAAGTTTTGGCGAGCTGTTTCTCCTGACTGTGGCTGTAATACTGTTACATTACATAACGCCGACAATGTTCCTGTCTCTGCATCTGAGTGTGCTTCTACTTTCAACTCGTTTTTTTGCTGTGTTTTCACTAATGAAGACTGCTCCTCCATTCCCTGTGTCTCCGACCTTAATTATCGCTTCATGTCTCCTATAAGTATTAGTGTTGATGGCATCTCGAAACTAATACGCGATTCGAAAGTGTCTACATCGTGCGGTGTTGATAATATTAATTCTAAAATCTTAAAAAAACACGTCAGCTATGTCCAGTCAGATTTTATACCACATTTTTCAGCAGTCTTTATCGACTGGTCTTCTTCCTGCTGACTGGAAGATAGCCAAAGTCATTCCGATTTTCAAAGATGGAAACAGGCACTCTCCTGGTAACTACCGCCCCATTTCGCTAACATGCATTTGTTGTAAGTTTTTTGAGCACCATCATTGCCTCCCATATTTTCAACCATCTTTAATCTAATAACTTTTTCTTTCAAAATCAACGTGGTTTCCCTAAAGCGTTGTCTTGTGACACTCAACTATTGGAATTTACGTCAGATCTACATAATGGCATGAATAATAGCAAACTTATTGACTGCATTTTCTTTGACTATGCAAAAGCTTTTGACAGAGTCGCTCACTGTCGCCTAATAGCTAAATTAACTGCTCTTAGGATCGATTCATTAACATTATCCTGGATTCTTAATTTCTTATCTAATCGGCGGCAGTTCGTATCTGTTAATAACTTTAGCTCCTCCACATCAGTAGTAACGTCAGGTGTACCGCAGGGTAGTGTATTAGGCCCTCTTCTTTTCTTAACTTTTATTAATGATTTACCCAGCAACATTTCTTCCTGCATAAGGCTTTTTGCGGATGACTGCGTAATTTACAGAACCATTGATTGTCATGGTGGCCATTTAACTTTACAAAATGACCTTCACTTAGTTAATCAGTGGTGCGACCGTTGGCAAATGTCACTTAAGACATCTAAATGCTGCGTACTTTCCTTCACTCGCGCGAAATCAGCTCTTAATTTCCCGTACAAAATCTGTTCGGCTGAAGTTCCTCGTGGCTCTACTTACAAATATCTTGGTGTTCATTTCTGTACTAATCTTTCCTGGTGTACTCACATCGAGAAGATATGCGCTAAAGCTAACAGAGCTTTAGGGTTTTTACGTCGTCATCTGCACCTTTCCCCCTCTACCATTCGACAACAGGCCTACCAAACATTGGTACGCCCTCAACTAGAATATGCTTCACCGATCTGGTCTCCTCATCAACAGTACCTAATAGACAAATTGGAATCCATCCAAAATCGTGCTGCCCGCTTTATAACTTCTAATTACAGTCGTCAATCTAGCATTACCCAAATTAAACTTGACATTTCCCTTCCTGACTTGGATTCCCGCCGCTCTGTTGACCTTCTATGCCTCTTTAATAAATACTTCTATAACTCGTGGTCCAGCCGTTTGTGACTTGAAATTCCTTCTCGCACATCTAGTCGACTTCATAATCATCTCAGCTTCAGGCGCATTTTTGGCCGCACACAGTCATTCAATAATTCTGCATTGCCACGCGCCCTCGCACTATGGAATAACCTTCCAAATGATATTGTTTCCATAAAACATTCTGCCAAATTTCGTGAACAGTTGCAACTTCATATGTTCTCTTGACTCTGTATTAATATATCTTTCTTTTATGATTACCAGTGTTCCTATTTCCTTCACAATGTACAAATTTACTTGTTTTTTCCTGCTATGTAGTTATTTTTATGCCTTATTTATTGCCTTTTTTCTGTAACCCCCCCTACGCACTGCTCCACTGGAGCCTGTGGGGTAATATGAATAAATAAATAAATAAATGACGCGACGCTCGTCGGCGGAGACGTGGTACGGTCGTTGACGCAACGGCTGGTGCAAGCCGGTGTCAAAGTAGTGCTGCACTTCCGACGTTCGGCCCAACTGCGGCTGAGACACATCGAAGGAATCTCTGAAGTGGTGTAGAAGCTGAAGAAGCTCGGATTGTTCGGCAAGGGTGAATGTAGTGGCGATGGAACTGGAAAACATGTCACTCGACGACTCATCATGCGTTGAAAGGGCGAGGAGTCCGTCCGAGTCAAGAAGGAAAGATTCGTCTGGCACGGTAACAAAGAACGAAGAATCAAGCTGTTCCACGCGGCCGAGATATTTGCCGACAAGCAACGTAACCAGCGGATTGTACACAAAAATATTGCTGATGCCGGCGGTGATGTCAAGCGTTGCAAAAGACAGTGGAACGGCTTTGCGACTCATAAAGATGTCAGATGGCGTAAAGAAGACCGTCGCATCAGAGACGGCATCGCAGACGACCGGGACAAGGGCGAAAGAGCCAGGTGGAATGTCGGTGTCCTCACGCACGACCAATTTAGGAGGCTGATCAAGAGCGTCGTGGGATGGTGCGTCACACAGCGGCGAAATTTCAACTTCAGCTCGTGCGCAGTCGATGACGACATTATGACGGGACAAGAAGTCCCACCCCAGGATGACGTCATGTAAACAGGCAGGAAGAACAATAAACTCGACAATGTACAAAATGCCTTCTAAAAGCACACGGGCAGTACAGGCTGCGAGAGGTGTCACGTGCTGCGCGCTTGCCGTGTGAAGCGCCACTCCAGACAGCGGTGTGGTCACCTTGCGCAGCGAACGGCAGAGTTTGGCGGCTATAACAGAAACGGCGGCGCCGGTGTCCACAAGCGCAAAAGTAGAAGTAGCATCGACAGATAGCAGGAGAAGAGCGAGGACTTGGGCAGCTCGAAGATGGCCCAGTTCGTGCCTCGCGAACTGTGGCGCTTAGTTTTCCTGGTCGGAGGGTGAGAGTCGGCGACACATTGGGGAGAGTGATCGTCGACGAGGAGATGGGGATCGGCGCGACGGAAATTCAGGGAGGTCAGAAGAAACGTAGCGCTGGGAGGGACCCGGGGCTGATTGGCTCATGGGCTGACTGCCATACTGGAACGGCCGGGCAGTGGCGTCGGGAGTTGGAAGGCGACGGCAGCAATAGCGAGCGACGTGTCCAGGCGTGCAGCAGGCGTAACAGATGGGATGATTGTCAGGCGTCCGCCATGGATTGCTGTCTCTTGACCCGGCCCAAGAAGCAGTAGGAGCGGCGGGTGGTGCAGACTGTTGCAGGATCGAGAAAGGCGGCTGGGGAGGCCTACGCACTACCTGCGCATAGGTAGGAGGCACGGCAACAGGCTGCACTGCCTGCGCATACGTAAGAGGCGCAGCGACAGGCTGCACTGTCTCAGTATAGGGAAGAGGCGCGGCTACAGGTGGCTGGGGGTGAGCGACGGGAACAGCTTGTGCGACTTCTACAGCTATGACAGTACGGAGCGTCGAAGGCAGACGACAGGACGGCTCCTGAGTGAAGGTGACCAAGGAAAGTTGACGGGCAACCTCCTCGCGCACGAAGTCCTGAATCTGCTGAAGCAGGGAAGAGTGGTCGGAAACGGTAACCAGACTCACTAGCGAGTCGGCGGTAGACAGAGGCTGCCGAGTCAGGGTGCGTTGCTTCTTCAGCTCTTCGTAGCTCTGGCATAGCGTGACTACTTCAGAAAGGGTGCGCGAACTCCTGGCCAAAGGCATCTGGAATGTGCCGTCATCGATGCCTTTAAGGATGTGCTGAGCTTTATCAGCTTCGGGCATGGCGGCGTTGACACGTTTACAAAGGTCGACGATGTCTTCAATGTAGCTAGCGAAATTTTCACCAGTCTGCTGTGTACGGGCTCGCAAGCGCTGTTCAGCGCGTAGTTTGCGAACAGCAGGTCGACCAAACACCTGAGTGAAAGACGTCTTGAAAGTTGACCATGTCGGGATTTCGACTTCGTGGTTATAGAAAGCAGAGTTGGGCAACGCCAGTCAGATAAAATATGACGTTGGTCAACTTCCCGACGTCGTCCCACTTGTTATGCGCGCTCACCCGTTCATACGACGTAAACCAGTCCTCCACGTCCGTTTCATCTGTACCGCTGAAGACCTTCGGATCACGTTGCCGAGGAGCCCCGGTGCAGATGACGGGCTGGGGCGGAGGCGCCGGTGGGTCGGTGTTGTCGGTGATGATGGGTGGAAGCGTTCGGGTTCGAAGCTCCAGGGTGCAAGCGACGGGGGAAATCCAGCAACCTCCACCAATTGAGAAGAGTTTTATTGGCGGTGTCCTTCAAGGACGCTACGAGTTCCAAGAACGGCGAGGCAGCTTGGAGCACCGTCTCCAAAAACACCAGCCACCAACAGCGCGAGCAGAGCGGGCCGAGCGTTGGCGATGCCGCTGGACGGAGGCGCGTCTTCTTCTTCACATATTTAATACTGAAAGCAAGATAATGGGCCTATCATTCTTCAATTATTTAACGCCTTCCTCCTTGTGGATTAGTAGAAAGTTGGCGTTCTTCCAGCTCACTGGTACTCTTGAAAAGGTGAGGCATAGCGTATAGAGGCTACGGCGTAGTGGGTACGGCGGCCCGGAAGGCGGCATGTGGTCACGAAGTCACATTTTCAACTTTGTGCAGGCTCTTCTGCTCGGTCTCGCCGGGAGGCTCGATCCGGAATCTTGCCTCGTCACTGACACATGTTTCTCTGCTGACACGTGTGCTACAGTATCTCAGCTGGTTCACGGTGCAACCCCTGCCTTCGTTGAAATCGGGACAACAGCGCCATTTACTGCGACTACGTCATCGGACCTGCCTATAAAGGGTCGTCCGCAGAGCTACACCTTCGGTGGGTATGGCGGACCGGAAGGCGGCATGTGGTCACGAAGTCACATTTTCTACTTCGTGCAGGCTCTTCTGCTCGGTCTCGCCGGTAGGCTCGATCCGGAATCTTGCCTCGTCACTGACGCGTGTTTCTGTGCTGACACGTGTGCTACAGTATCTCAGCTGGTTCACGGTGCAACCCCTGCCTTCGTTGAAATCGGGATGACAGCGCCATCTACTGCGACTACGTCATCGTACCTGCCTATAAAGGATCGTCCGCAGAGCTACACCTTCAGTGGGTAAGGCGGACCGAAAGGCGGCATGCGGTCACAAAGTCACATTTTCTACTTCGTGCAGGTTAGTCTCAGCTACAACAGCTTTCGTAGTGATTATCGTGGTCTTCTGGTCCTCCCGTACCCTCAACAGTGTATTATGATTGCATATGACGTATTCTCTGTGTGTGCACTACTTTAGTGTGGTGAGGTGGAGACTAATCCAGGCCCTTCAACAGCAGAAATGCTGAAGGAATTGTTGGCAGGGCAAAATAAACTGGCTGAAGAAATGGCTGCACTTAGAGAACAACAGAACAGCATGGAAAAAATCATGCCTGATCTTACTGTGCGCTTTCTTGAAATAGAAAAGCGGAATGCCCACGTCGAATCACTAGAAAAATCAGACATTGAAATCTGAACTAACCGATCTGGAAGACCGCAGTAGACGATCAAATTTGGTTATTTTTGGAATGTAGGAAGATCCTAATGAGAACGACTCGGATTTAAAACAGAAAGTTCTAAACTTCTTTTCAACAAAACTACAGGTATCCTGCCTATCTGTTGGTAGAATTCACCGCTTAGGCAGATGAGGCAATACTAGACCAATTATACTTCAGTTTCAGGACTATAATGAGAAGCATGAAGTGTCTAAGAACGTACACAAGCTTAAAGGGTCAAAAATATCAATTCAGCATGATTACTCACGTGAGAAATTGCAGAAAAGAAAGCTATGGGCAAGTGCTAAGGCTGATAAACAGGGAAAGAATGTTTCGCTCATTAATGATAAGGTGCGAGTAAATGGAGAGCTCTTCATTTGGGACGAAGACGTGGAAATCAGAATAAAGGCTCCTTTGTTTCATCTTAATTCTAGAATGGACTGACCAGTACGTTCGTCTAGTAGTCAACTGAAGATTATTAACATAAATGCGCGTAGCGTCGTTAATAAATCAACCGATCTAGTAGCCATCCCATTAGATTATGATCCTCATGTTGTTCTTATCACGGAGACCTGGCTTCGTGATGACATTCATGACGTTTATGTTTCTTCGCCCTCATATCAGGTTTTTCGCCGTGACCGTCCTACTAGAGGCGGCGGCGTGGCTGCCTTGATAAAATATGGCATTCGAACACCACTACTACGTCAGATAGAAAATCACGAACGTCTTACTTTGAAATTGTTTTGTTCAGGGTGCACTTTATTGTTGCCTGCTGTTTATAGAGCACCGGATGCACCACCTCGATTTCTGGAGGATCTACACGATCATTTAGGGTCGTTTTCTTGTAAAGAAGTAATGATAGTTGGCGATTTTAATTTACCTTCTGTTGACTGGCGCTATCCATTCTCAAATACAGATCGATATTCTGATTTGGATTCTTGCTTGATATTATGCTAAACCTGGATATGCGACAAGTAGTAACAGAGCCTACGCGAGTTTGTGATGCGTCCTCTTCAATCTTAGATCTTGCTTTTGTTACTAGGACAATTGAAGAATGTACAGTCTCTGTGAATCCCAGTATTTCTGATCATGCAATGGTGTTGTTATCATGTAACCTTGAAAAACCTTGTATTGTTCCCTCCGAAATAGTTTCTGTAAAAGATTTTTCTCGTTCCAGGGATGAAAGTTCTGGAGTATCTTGAAACAAAATTCAACAGCTTTCAAGGCTCAGATGTTAATATACTTTGGGATCAATTTAAACAGATATGCACTTACTGTCTTAACAATTTCGTACCAAACGAAACAAAGAAAACAAGAAAATCGAATCCCTGGATCACGAGAGAGGTCTTACACCTAAAAAGAAAAGTTAAGCGCATTAAAAAAAGAGGAGCAGCCGCAAATATTGTTGAAGCCGCTCGAACGGCATTTAATGAGGCGTTGAAACGTCCCACATGGCATTATTTTTAACATAACCTACCAAAATTTTAAAAGAATCTCCTCAGAAGTTCTGAGACTTCTTAAATCAGAAGAAAAAGTCGATTGACGAGATACAGATTGATGGTATTCAAATTATTGACAAAGATGCGATTGCGGAACATTTTAACTCGTATTTCCACAGCGTGTCTTTCATCCCTTCTGAAATAGTCAGTCTTACCCCTGTATCTTGCTATCTCGGAGATATTGCGTCGCTACAAGGTATTGTGGCTATGCTTGTTAACCTGGAGACTAAAACATCACCCAGTCCTGATAGGCTTCCGTATGCGTTCCTTCGTCGCTACGCTGAAATGCTCGCCCCATTCCTTGCATGCATTTTTCGCGCATCGATATCTTCTGCGGATCTGCCGGTTGACTGGCGAACGGCGCGTGTGGTGCCCATACACAAGAAAGGTGACACTACGCTTATTTCAAATTATCGTCCTATATCTCTGACTTCTTCATGCTGTAAGATGCTTGAACATATTATTGCTAATCACATAATCACGTTTTTAACAGATAACAACATTCTGTCTTCATTTCAACATGGGTTTAGGAAGAGCTTTTCTACAGTCACACAACTAACCACAGTAATTCACAATTTTGCAAGTGTTATGGACAAGTCTGGCCAAACTGACGTAATTTTTTTTGGACTTTACAAAAGCATTCGACCTTGTTTCACATCAAAGGTTAGTTTACAAGCTAAAATACATTGGCCTCCCACCTTTCATAATAAACTGGATTTCCGCATACTTGGCAAACCGCGTACAGTCGGTTTCTGTTAATGGTCACCACTGGCGTCGTCTACCAGTTACTTCCGGAGTACCACAAGGTAGCGTACTGGGACCACTCTTGTTTTTGGTTTTTATTAATGATATTGTTAACGTTGTTACTGAACCAGTACAAGTTCGTTTATTTGCGGATTACTGCATTTTGTTTCATGAGATTGCTTGCCGAGAGGATCAGGAACTTTTGAATACTAACCTTCACAGCATTTATTCATGGTGTAAACAATGGGGCATGCAGCTGAATGAAGAAAAAACAGTATACATGCAAATAACCAAGAAAAGACATAGGTGGAAGTTTCCTTATAATCTTCCTACTCATCGTCTCGTTGAAGTGAATGAATATAAATATTTAGGTGTGACCATAACTAATAACCTAAGTTGGAATTCACATATCTCTAATGTATGTGCTGCCTCATTTCGTAAACTCTATTCTGCGTCATAAACTAAACTTCATGCATACAAATCACTCATTCGGCCAAAATTGGAATACGCATGCACATTCTGGGATCCACATAATAAACACAGTATTAATGCAATAGAAATGATTCAGCGGAAAGCAGTTAGGTTTATTTTTTCTAAGTACCGTATAAGCGACTTACGAACAACTATCATGCGCAATCAAGGTAGGCAGACATTACAACTATGGTGGAAAACTCTAAGGCTTAAATTTCTTTTCCTCCTCAAAAATAACAAACTCTCGATCGATCCTGCTCCATATGTACACACATTAACTGCAAGAGTAACCAGACATCACCACTCTGAATCTTTAACTCCCTATCAAACAAGAACTAACACTTTAAAATTTTCCTTTTTCCCCCGCACTATTGAAGAATGCACCGCAGTACCATTATCATTGCTAAACAGCACTGACTCGATAGACCTGATCAATTTTTTCATCTGTTGAAATCACGGCAGAGATGTGAGCGTTTTGGTTTGTTTTCTATTGAATAATTGTATGTTTGCATTGTATTATAATTCTGAATGCTCTGTTGTAATTTTACCCCTCCTGCTTGGGCCTACATGGGCCTGCAGTATTTTGTAAATAAATAAAATAACAATAAATAAAGGGGTGCAAACTTTTCAAGCATGATAGCGCATCCATCTTTGAATAAATTGACTGTTATTCCATCTTCACCAGCAGCTTTTCCCCTGGCCATGTTTAGCAAGGCCCGTTGAACTTCATCACTATTTATAGAAGGAGCCTCTGTATACTGTTCACCACTACTTCGAATGAAAGTAGATTGGCTGCTCTGGCGACTGTACAGATCAGTATAGAATTCTTCCGCTGATTTTACTATGTCATCGAAATTTCTGATGATATTGCCCATGCTTATCTTTCAGTGCATACATCTTGCCTTGTATTATGCGAAGTTGTTTTTCTAACTGATTTCATTCTGAGTCCATATTTTACTGCTTCCTCCATTTTTTATGTGTTATTATTTCGGATATCCCTTACTTTCTTCTTCTTCATCAGTTTCGACAGTTCAGCGAATTCTATCTGATCGCTCGAGTTTGACACTTTCATGTTTTGCCATTTCTTTGTTAGGTCCTTTGTTACTTTGGAGAGCTTACCTACCTGTTGCCTTGGTGCCTTACCTCCCACTTCAATTGCTGATTCTTAGATCAGCATAGTTACGGTTTCATTCATTACCTCTATGTTGTCTTCATCTTCCTGTTCTAAAGCTGCATATTTGTATGCGAGCACCAGCCTGAATGTAACTGCTTTTAACCTTACTGCGTCTAGGTTGACCTGTTTCTTCTTGACTAATTTTATTCTTTCTCTCTCCAAATTGAGAGAAATCCTAGACCTGACTAACCTATGGTCACTGCACTTTACCCCACCTAACACTTCTACATCCTGCACTATGCTGGAATCGGCAGAGAGTATGAAATTTATTTTATTCCTTGTTTCTCTATTAGGGTTTTTCCAGGTCCACTTCCTGTTGCTGCGTTTCCTGAAGAACGTATTCATTGTTGGCAGCCTATTCCTTTTTCGCAAGTTCTACCAACGTCTGAACTCTAGTGTTCCTAGAATAGATGCCGTAGTTGCCAATTGCTTGCTATGCTGCCTGCGTTTCTCCCACTTTTGTATTGAAGCCGCCCATGACTACAGTATACTGAGTTGGCACCTTTCTTATTGCTAATTCAACTTCTTAATAAAACTGTTCTATTTCTTCATCATCGTGACTGGAAGTTGGGGCGTAGGCTTGTACTACCTTCTACCTATACCTCCAGTTCAGCTTTATTACAATGACTGCTACCCTTTTGTCGTAATAAAGCTGAATAAGAAACTCGAATGGAATGAATAGGACACCTAAGATACTCGAATGGAATTGGTTAAATGCAATTGTAATAGACGCCAAAACATTATCCGTGTTCACAGAAAAGCTAAAAACTACTCCTTATGCTTAGTACCGTTGTCATGGCCGCACATGCTGTTTCAGTTGAGCACTATTTCTGTTTGCTTAGATTTATGCACTTATAGAAATATGTTCTCTTGTCGTAATACCATACGATGGTGGGCGGTCAATGCATATTGGTTTTCTTGGTAAAGGCAATCGCTTATGGTACTGCACTTTACGTCGTTCTTGCACCATTGTCATTTTTGTAACTGGTCGCAATCCTGCGCATGGTGCGTGCTTCCTTTTTAGTTTGTTTTTCGAAACTATATTCTGGTGTTTTCACAGGCGCACCATTCATATGGCGTTAATTATGTTTGCTTTGAAAGCTGCTTCTATTGTTTTGTTGTGCTTGATCTCGTGTGCATAGCACGCATGTTTACGAAACGTATTTTTTGTACGAGTTGCCACCGCGCCCGCTGTGCCAATGACGTCTTCCACTGCGCCTATTCTTATCTAGGTAATCCATCATCCGCCTTGACATATTTCATTTCATTTCATTCCATTTTATTTTCCTTTGTCAAAAAGGAGGGGACGGGACTAAAAGTAGCAGCAGCGACTTGACAGAGGTCCCGACTCCCTATTACATGGCAGTACAGCTGTCGCAGAGAACGAACATCGTTCATAGATAAATGCTTTGGACACTGATCACAGGCAATATGCATACAAGAACATGGTTTTACATTGCATAGACAAATAGAAAAAAAAACTTCATTCAAATAATGCCGTAAGAAAACACAGCTATTCTAGGACAGTTTGTCCCGACAAAAACACTTAATGGCTGTAGTAGAGGCGCACAGAGGATCAAAATCCTCCTTGAATAGTTTATTTATTAGTACAGGCACCGTGTAACGCAATGATTGTGTATAACCGTATATTCTGGGGGTGGGCACAGCCCATGGATCTTTAAACCTAGTATTCCTCGTAGAGGGATTTTCTTTCAAATTCGCTAACGAGAGAGAATATTTTTCGTTATAACGGAGGAAGCATTTGTATATCATCGTTATTCTGTAGTGAAATAAACAAAACACTAGTAAAATATCATATTTAAGAAAAAGTTTAGATGTAGGGTAGAGGTAAGGGACATTTGCTATACACCGGACAGCTCTCTTCTGAAGCATATGTAGCTTTTTTAGGTTTGTAACGCCAGTTGTGCACCATACAATACAACAATACTCTAGAAGTGAGGAGACAAGTGAATTATACAGCAGAATTTTAACTTTGACAGGAAGTATGTGCCTCAGCCGTGATATAATGCCGACAGCACTGTAAACTTTAGATTGAATGTGCTCAGTATGCTCATTCCAAGTTAAATGTTCAGAAAAGATGACTCCAAGAATTTTTACGGAGCTTACAAAATTTATAACGTCACTGCCTAGGCGAATGTTAATTGGCTGTGCTAATTTTTTTCCTTTAGGTCGGTATAATATCGCCTTTGTTTTTCCGGAGTTTATTATTAGGCGATTCATGTCTGCCCAAGACTTTAAGCTTTCGAGAACCTCATTGGTTGTTTTCTCTAATTTACCTTCTGATGTTCCTGAAATAAATACTGTAGTATCATCGGCGTACGCGACAAACTGTGCATTATCTGTGATGTGTACAATGTCATTTACGTATATGCAGAACAACAATGGTCCTAATACGCTCCCTTGGGGGACTCCTTTTCTAACAGGCTGCATGGAAGATTTCGCAGTGCCGATATCTACGTACTGTGTTCTGTGTGTAAGGTATGACTCCAGGAGCGCATGAGCTGTCCCACGGACACCAGTATTTCTGGAGTTTTGAAACAAGAATGGTGTGATCAATAAGGTCAAATGCTTTTGAAAAGTCAACGTACACACCTATTACGATTTACCTGCTATTGAACGCTTCTAGGATAATTTCTTTTTGCGTAGCTAGTGCCGTTTCCGTGGAACGATGCTTTCTGAAACCGTGCTGAAAATTTTGCAGAAGGTTATATTTATTAAGGTACGATATGATTCGAGAGTGCATTATTTTCTCTATAACTTTTGAGAATACCGGCAGGACTGATATAGGTCGGTAATTATTTAAATTGTTCTTGTCACCGTTCTTATATATTGGCACCACGCGTGCAATCTGCATCATTTTAGGAAAAACACCGCTTGACAAAATGAGGTTGTAAATATGGGTGACGACTGGGGTTATAATGTCAAGGACATATTTTACGGGGCCTGTTTGAATTCCATCTGCGTCTTTTGTTTTGCTATTCTTCATTGAATGAAGATAAGAAAAAACTTCTGCGCAATTAACTGGTGCAAAGAAAAGCGAACCCGGGCTACTGTTCCCAATAAAATGTTCACCACGAACCTGCTGTTGAACACTTTGGTCATTGCTGTCATTTGACTGGTGCGCAAAGACGCTGTTAAAGGCATCCGCGAGCGATTGCCCTGATAGCTGTATACCTTCGTTCAAGATGCTATCTGAGATAGCTGGCACTCTGGTTGGATAAATAAGCGCGTTTAGCTTGCGCCATAACACCTCCGATGTTTGCGTATTTTTCTCACAGAATAAATTGATGTAATACGAATCTTTTGCCTCTTTTAACATAGACGTAAGCCGATTTCTATGTGCTTTGAATTCTGCTAACAGCACTGGGTACCTGGTTTTAACAAATTTTGCGTACAAGGCGTTTTTATGCTGTATCATTTTTAGCAATCTGCGAGTGATCCAAGGCTTGCGTGCCTTTTTAGGCTTATTTATTTTCTCAAATGGGAAGTTAGCGTTATAGAGGCTTTTAAAAATGTTGATGAAACTACAGTAGGCAACGTCACTATCGTTTGATTCGTAGACAACACTCCAAGTTTCTTGACCAATAACTTGCCGAAAGGATTCGAGCTGCCGTGGCGTTATTGCCTGAACATTACGCGTGTTTGAAACATTTTGCCTTGGAAGATGATCTTTTGCTACTAGCATGAATATACCGAAATGATCACTAATGCTTGTATAAATGACATCAGCTGTTATTGTATCCGGATTAATATTTGTAATGAAAACATCAAGCAATGAGTTGCCGTCTAAGGAAATACGCGTAGGACTTGTGATCATATTTGAAGCACCATTGGCAACAATGATCGAAGCAAGTTCTTTCTGCTGACATGTAGATGCAAGCAAGTTCACATTAAGATCGCCGCCGAGGACAAACTCTAAGTTGTGGTCTGAAGCATAAAAAAGAAAACAATCAAGAAAGCTAATAAATTGCTTAAAATCACCGGAGGGTGGCCTATAACAAACACAGAACAGAGTTTCGGGACTTCTTAATCTAAGGACCTCATAGTGACAATTCACGGTTGTAAACTGAGGCACACATTCGACGAATACGTCTTCTTTCATCAGAAGCGCAACACCACCACCGCGCTTATTTTCACGATTTCTAAAGTAGCAATGATAACCAGGGGGAGAAAACGCACATGACGCTCCTTGATACCAAGTTTCTGTCAGCATTACTGCTGTGAAGGGTAAACCCAAATTTTCTAATAACAATGTCATTTCATCGTCCTTAGTTACAAGTGACCGTACATTTTGGTGAAAGAACGTCATGGCTGTTTTTTTTTGCATTACCAAACTGTTTGATTTCGGACGGCTTGAAGCCCATAATCTGTATAGTTTACAGATAGACTACCCTTAGCTTTACTGCTCAATTTTCACCAAGTCATCAGCATGACTGATGGATATGACCGGCGTTCCTTCAGATTTCCTCACAAAAATTTTTCCGTTCTTTGTCCAAGCGTATTTCCAGCTACATTGTTTTCGTTTTGAATTTGCTGCACCGAAGAGGCACTGTCTACATCATTCTTTGCACTGTGCCAACTTTTATCGCCGAGCTTCATACACCCACATCGCGAATCTTCAATATCGGTGCTTATCACGCTAGTCACGCGCATTTAAATAAAAAGCAAAGGTCAACACATGAGTCGCATGTTGATTTTGTTGAGTATGCAGGGTGACCAGATCTTATGGGGTTGCGGATTGAGTAGATTTGGCCCCAAGCCAAAGAGACGACACACAATGGTCAAGCTGCCATTTTGTTTAATAAAACAGTGCAAAAAAACGAGAGGGGGAAATACAAGAGTTGCGTTTCAAGAAGTGAAACGGCGACGGCGCGCCAGCGGATACATGTGCCATCTCGTGACTGGCCATTACACTACTGACACTCCCCCTTAATGCACTGTCATTGCGCCCACACTTTTGATGCCCAAACATTCACAGTGCTTGAGAGTCATTTTTTCATTTTAGGTCTTAGTGGAGAGGTCGGCACTGTTGTTCGACGATTCGACGTACTGGAGTGGTAGCATTTCGTCTTCGACCTTTTCTCTCAGGAAATAAAACTTGAGGTCAATGTGTTTGCTCCTATCTGAAGTAATTTGTTCTTCGCAAGCGAAATTGCATCCTGGTTGTCAGCCATTAAAATCTGTGGTTCATGCATGAATTCGTGCGCATTATGTTCCTTCATGAAATTTTGGAGCGACATCACTTCTTCTGTAGCGTGACGCGTTGCTACATATTCCGCTTCGACTGTTGACAGTGCAGTGCTTTGCTGCTTCCTACTACTCCAGGAAATCGCAGCACCAGCTAGCGTGAGCACATATCCGCTGAATGACTTCCTGCCAGCCTTGTCACTAGCCAAGTCTGCGTCGCAAAAGGTTTGTATGCACTTCCTAGTTCTCTGGTACACTAATGCATAATTCTTTGTTTCACATAGCGAAGAATGTGCCTTATGCCATTCCAATGTTCTTCTGTGGGATGTTCATTGAACTGGCTCATGTAAGTAGTCGCAAAAGCCAAGTCCGGTCTTGTGCCTCCGGCGTGGTAAAGCAACGCACCAATTGTTTGTCTGTACTTGCGGGGCAGATCCTCACTTGATGAGTTATTTTTGTCTCCTCTTTGGCACTCGCTTCCAGGATCCAAAGGAGGCGATGCTGCTATTGCATCTGACATGCCAAACGTTTCCAGTATGTCGTCAGCATATGTCGTCTGATAGAGTGTCAGTTTTCCATCATTTTATTTCGTCAGTCGTATGGAAAGAATGTGGCTAGCTTCATCCAAGTCTCTTGCATCAAATTGTTGACTCAAGTGGCGCTTGAAGTCGGCAATCTGTTTCTCTTCTTCTGCGATGATCAGCAAGTCATCAACGTGGACTAATACGATGAAGTTCGTGTTCTTGCTGACATAAACACAAGGTTTTGTTTTTGATCTTGTCATCCGTTCGGACATGAGCATTTTGTCCAAAGTAAGATTCCGCTCCCTTCCAGACTGTCGTAGCCCGTAAAGGCTCTTCTTTAGAAGACAGACTTCGTCCTTCTTACAGTCATTCAAAGACTGCGGTTGTTCCATGTAGATGGTCTCCTTCAGAGTACCGTTTAAGTATGCTGCCGTGAGGTCCATCTGGTAGATCTTCCTATTTCTCTCAACTGCTGTGGCCGGCAGTGTCCTGACGTACCTCAGCTTCACTACAGGAGAGAAGGTTTCCTTGTTATCAGTACCTTCCACTTGTGAATATCCACATGCAACCAACCGCGCCTTGTATCACTGTAAGTCGCCATTTTACTCGTACTTCTTGCGGAACACCCACTTGTCTGTCTTTTGATTGTGGCACTAGCTCCCATGTAGTGGACGCTTCGAGGCTGTCCAGTTCACTCTGTATAGCCGCTTTCCATTCCTCCTTGTCTGTTGCAGATAAGGCTTCCTGGAGAGTTTCTGGATCTGTTTGGCTGTTTTGCCTGGCTATGCAGCAGCTGTGACAATTACTTTGATGTGGTTTCTTGTTTGCTAGTCTTTCCGACCATCTTAGTGCCTGTGTAGCACAATCTGTCACGCTGGACCGTCGCTGCGTAGCGCCTTCGTCCTGCGTAGTTGCCTCGTCTTCATCAGCTGATGAGCCAACTTCTTCAGCATAGTTGTAATCAGTATCACTGCGATTTGAACTACTAACATCATGTGGCTCGCTCAAGCTGTCTTCAACTTGTAACGTGATTGTGCAATAAGTGTCGCTAGGTGCTTCAGTCTAGCTACTTGCAATTTGGGTAAGCTTGCATGGGAAGGACTCTTCTTCAAAGGTAACGTCCTGGCTTACAAAGAAGCGATCTTCCTTCTGGTTCCACAGCTTGTACCCCTTCACTCCTCCTGGGTAGCCGACCAGTATGCACTCCTCTGCTTTCGAGTCTAACTTGCTCCCCTTGCACCGTCTATTTCGCACGCTCCATGCTCTGCACCCAAACACTCTTAGGTGGCCTAGTTGCACTTCTTCCCCTGTCCACAGAGCTTCTGGTGACTCTCCTCCAACCGCCTTCGATGGGCACTTGTTTCTGATGTAACTTGCACTGACAACTGCGTCATCCCAGAGCTTTTTGGTGACACCTGATTCGATCAGGAGGCACCTCGTCATGTCAAGCGATGTTTGGTTCATTCTCTCTGCGACTCCATTCTGCTCAGGCGTGCCAGGAATGGTCAGCTGGTGCCTTATGCCATGCTTGGCCAGGTACTCGTTGAACTCTTTGCTTGTGTACTCTCCTCCATTGTCACTATACAGAAGGTCTTCACCTTCGTGTTGTGCAGATTTTCCGATATGCGTCTGTACTGGTCAAACTTCTGAAGCACTTCGCTTTTGACCTTCATGGGGTACACTACAGTGTATCTTGAGTAGTCGTCTGGGAAGGTTACAAAGGAACTGGAGTCCCCTTTGGTTGTTATTGTGATCTTTCCAACCCCATCTGAATGCACCACCTCCAGTAGAATCTTAGGCCTTGTTGCCTCACCCTTTGGGAAACTGCTTCGCCTTAGCTTTCGCAGACATGTGTCACATTTCTTCTTCACAGGTTCTTCACTAGCTCCACATAGGCGTCGAACAGCATTCTGGTGAAGGTGGCCTAGTCTTCTGTGCCACAAGGCTGTGTCTTTTGTTTTTGCCATGTTCGTCGACATTATCTCTTCTTTGACAGAGTACAGTCTTCGTTCTCGAGTTGCAGTATCAGCTCACCTGTGTCCTTTGTAACTTCGGCTTTGCCCCCAGCGAACGTCACGTGCAAACCTCACTCTTCAATTCTTCCGACTGATAGTAGGTTTCCGTTCAAGTCGGGCACATAAAGGACGTCTTCTAGCGTGATGAATGACTCACCGCACTCTTCAGATAGTTGAATCTGATCTCTTCCTTTCCCCATGACACTCATGGATTCTCTGTTTGCAGTTTCTACTCTTGACTCGCATGGCCTGAGGTCCGTGACCTTCGCCTTGTGCGATGCCATGTGATCTGTAGCACTGCTATCAATATTCCACACATGAAGAGGTGCTGTCATCGCATTTTTGGCACATAAAGCCATCTGTGCTGCAATCTTTGCCTGCGATGAGTTTATCTTCTTCTGGTCATCCCCTTCGTCTTGAAACTGGTCACTATCTCTGGCTATATGACCAATTTTGCCTCAAGCAAAGGATCGCACCTTCTTCGTTTGCATACTTGAGGGTGCATTGACGAAACTTCTCGTCCTGCATGACAGTGAGTTGATGATGCACCGTCTCATTGGGTTGCTTGCTCTCAGTCCTTAATCGAGCTTTAGTGATCAGGGCCCTTGTTTGACTCTCTTCGTCGCTTAACCGATCTTCGTCACGACGCAGCTTTCTCTTTTCTTCGATCAGCAGCCTTGTCCTCACTGCTTTGGTCGTGAGGGTTTGTTCGTCCTGCTCCAAATTCAGTATCAGCGGTTCGTATGTGTCAGGAAACCCCATTAACATCACTAATGCAACATCTCTGTCTGTGAATGCATAGACTGCATTTCACAACTTCCTATGCAGCACCATCAATCTTCCTAGGTAATCTTGCATTGACTCGTCTCTCTTCATTTTTACGTTGAAAAAATCGCGCATCAGCTGGAGTCCAAACTTTGAGTGGATTTCCTGCAGCGTATTCCAGGCTTCTTTTGCAGTTCTGCAAGTCCCGATGTCATCCAGGTAGTTGTCTTTGACAATAAGGAACAGAAAGGTCAGGGCCTTGTTAGTGTGCTTTTCTCGCTCGTTCATTTCTCTATTCGAGAATCCAGGGCCGATCGCTTCCAAGCATCCCTTCTGTACGAGAGCTGCTCTTGCCCTTATCGACCATGTGTGATAGTTATCTGATGACAACTTCGGCAGTCTAAACACGTCTAATGCCGACATGTTCACTTATCCTCGAACGCAAGAGGGACAACACACTTCTTTTTCGGAACTGTTTCTCAGTTAGCGTGCGTGAAAATGGTTTGTCGGTCACTTCTTCAAGAACAATTTCGCCCCTAACATCCACTGAAAAACTTTGTCAGTCACTTCTTCCTGACAGTTGTGCCGCACTTGCGCCGGACTTGTCTAAGCGTCTTCCGTACACATCCAAGATGCAGCCTGCAGCAACGCCGGCGTCTAGTGACGGTCCGTCTTTCTCACGAAAAAATACGCACTTCTCACTTTTCTTCACGGGCACACACCGCTTGTCAGTCACTTCTTCCCGACAGTTTCACGATACTCACGCCTGTATAAACTTCTAAAGACATCGGCGCGACGTAGTGTAGGCGGTGTAGCTTGAAGGTTTTCTGCTTCAACGTGGTCGCACTTTTTCATCACTCAATAAAGGCAATGCGTGTCATTTCTTCCAAAAAATGGTCGATGCTTCGGCCTGGGCCCATAACCTGTTGGTTTTATTCAGGGTGACCAGATCTTTTGGGGTTCCGGATTGATTAGATTTGGCCCGAAGCCAAAGAGACGACACACAACGGACAAGCTGACATTTTGTTTAATAAAGCAGTGCAAAATAAAAAAAATCGAGAGGGGGAAAAACAAGAGTTGCGTTTCAAAAAGTGAAACGGCGACGCGCACCAATGGATACATGGCGCCATCTCGTGACTGACCATTGCACTGCTGACATCGCATTGTTGCATTTTGAGGCCACCCATCACGCTTTGTACTTATTGTGCCCACACTTCCAGAAAATATACAATGCCAGTTTCCTGTTTGCCACTGATATATATACTTTCACTGAGGCCTTTACTGAGTGAGGTCCCTGCAAAAGGCCGAAGAGTCTTATAAGGGTAAATTTAATTTTACACTCTAAGACAAATGCCGAGGTGATAAGTTCACCTTCTCTGTCGTTTTGCGTGTCCCGTATACGCTCGCTACACATTCGTACATTTTGTAATGTCTCATCGCGTAATCGCGCAACTGTCTTTGTGCAGTCGTAAGGTTGCAAGTACACGCAGCGTTAGACTGTTTCCGCATGGCATACACAAAATGCCGCGTCTCTTGCATTGACGCACCTGCGATCGGATGCTTAACCTTGTCTCAGTATGCAGCGTTCGGACGTGTCATCATGTGCTCCCTTGTACAGGAGGTTTCAGCCGCCCGTGTGGGCAGCGGTATCAGGTTTACTGAAAAGCCGGCTGTAGATTACCAGGTTGTTCTGCCTCATCTTCCCACAGGTGCGTCTGTTTTAAACACGGTGTTTTTGCATGGTGACGTAAAAGCCAGGCTATATCGAGTGGAGCATGTCCGAAACAGCCTTGCGCGTCTCTCCCTGCTGCTGGAAGTGGTTTCCCTCGGGGCATACCAAATGAATCACCTGTGGGCAGTGACGTTTAAGGATGAGGAAGGCAAGAAAAAGGTATCAGCGGCAGATGCGTTCAACGTTAAAGATCACCGCTGCATGGTCATCGACCCACGCGATCAAGGTGCCCGACTGAAGCTTTACTGGCTGCTTCCCTGCGTACCGGACGATGACGTGCGAATGGCTTTGGCGCCGTTTGGAAAAGTTACGGAAATAAGCAGAGACAAGTGGAAGGCCAAGGGATGCATCGACAAAGGATCAACAACCCGCTCGGTGACACTGAAATTAAAGGTGGGCGTTACAGTGGATGACCTTCCACACCAGCTGCGTGTTGCTGAAGACATGGCGCTCGTCTTCGTTCCTGGCAGAGCACCGCTCTGCCTCCGATACCGTGGCACCGGACACATCCGACGACAGTGCCGCTTTCCACAATGTGGGGTCTGTCGGCGCTTCGGCCGCGGTAACTCCCAGTGCGTGTGCTCTTATGCCAGCGTTACAGGCCTACTCCGTTGCGACGTTGTGTCAGAACACCTGATGGACGCCGCAGACACCGAAGAAGCTAACAGGGAATACAACGACGGTGCGAAGACTGCTGCAACGCCCCCTGAAGCTTCTTCAGGAGTTCTACAGGGAGTGAATGGTGGTGCCGAGCCCTCGGCTGCAGCATCGGAAACGATGCCAGACACTACAACAGATGACGCAGAAACGAAGGCCGCCAGCACGTCATTGTCAGTAGCGCAAGACGCCGACCAGGAGGTAACGGACCGCGAGATGCTCACGACCGGAAGCGTCGCTGCAAAGCAGGCTGATGCAGACTCCGACAACGAAGCGAGTGCGTCAGGCACCGGCGAGCCTCCAACGAAGGCATCGGCGGGGCGGCGGTCTTCGGTTCAACCGAAGCCAAAGTTGCCGCCTGACCGTAGGATGAACACTACAACGCCTCCGCACTAGCGGAGGTAACGTTCCAGAGGCCTTCAACGAGGACCACAAGAAACCCACTGTTGCGATGCGAGTAGGACGCCTGGCCAAGCAACCTCCATGAAATGGCGACTAACTTTAAATCTAGCCTTCGTATTGCGGCATTGAATGTGAGAGGACTGTGTTCGCGCAGGAGGCAATGTCAGATTAGTCGCACTCTTTTGGAAAATGACGTTGACCTTCTGGCTGTACAAGAAACAAAAATTGCAAGTGAGGAGCTAACAGTACAAATGGTTCAAATTTTTCGCTCTAGATACAATATATGTGTTTGCCATGCTGTTGGACTGGTCAGGAGGCTGCGTCATTTTTATTCGCAATGGCATCGCGGTTGTTCAAAAAGTGTCTGCCTGCGATAGTGGGAGACTGCTTGCATGTGATTTTGTTTTTTCTGGATTGCAGTGGCGTGCTGTGTGCATTTACACACCAAACAAAATGCATGAACGTGAAATTTGTTTTATGTATGCTGAAGGGTTTTTGAAAACAGAACGAAATGTTGTGGTTCTAGGGGACTTTAATTGCGTCTGTAGAGCTGAGGACAAAACAACGGGCCTCAATGTGCGCGATAGAAGCGCTGAGCTTTTGAGTGCCGTAGTGATTGAGAAAGAGCTTCAGAACATCGGTTATGTCATGACACGAGATGGCCAAGCACGGTATACACATTTTCAAGGTGACTCCCATGCGAGGCTAGATAGAATATTCGTGCCGGCGAAGTTTGTACCACTATGCTCCTCTTATGAAACACAACACCTTAGCTTTAGTGACGATTGTTTGGTCACGGTTACCATTGGCGAAAAACGAAATTTTGTGAAGTTTAACTGGTTCCTATAGAAGTTTAATGAGAAACTGCTGCAAGATGACGTATTTGTCTCAAGAGCCGAAGAATGTCTTTCAAATGCCCTGCATACTGAAACTAATAGCTTCATCGCAGTGTGGGAACAGTTTAAATGTGGTATAAAAATTGCTGCAACTGATAGAGCGTGTGTATTACGTCAGAAGGAAAGGCTACAAGAGAAACAGTTACGCATTGAGCTGGAGTATATCTTAGGCGTAGAAAATGAAGTGCCTGGAGCGTTTAAAAAAGAAATAAACGAGGTGAAAGCAAAGCTCGAGTTGATCGATGAAGATGAGTACCGCAGTGCAATGATAAGGGCGCGTACTGAAAGATTGTGGCTGGGCGAAACGCCCACTAAGCGTGTGCTTAGTGAAGAAAAGAAGCACCCAGCAAATAAAGCGATAAATTAAATTCGATATCGTAACAAAATTACCCAAGAAAGCAAAGAGATAACACTTGCATTCGTACACAGAGCTTCTTGGCCAAAAAAATTGATGACCCCAAGCGCTTCCAAGTTGACTTTCTGTCCCTTATGCCAAGATTAGAAGACACGGTTAGAGTCACTAGAATCTGAAATTACCGTGGCGGAAATTGAAGCGGCAATAGATGAATTAAGTAACGGCAAGTCACCCGGGCCGGATGGATTGGGTGCAGCCATATACAAGTTTTTTTTTAAACACAGAAATGACAATGGCTTTACATCGAGTGATCACTGAATGTTATGAAAGAAAGCAAGCACCCCTCTCTTTTAGGACAGCACATGTAGTACTGAACCCCAAAACTGATGACCCTGGAAAGTTACTTTCAGTCGCGTCTTACGATCCCATTAGTTTGACCAATACAGACTACAAAATATACATGAAAGTGTTAGCTAGACGGCCCCAAAGTGCTATTCAGTCCCTTGTTGGCCCACATCAGACGTGCGATATTAAGGGCAGAACAATTTTTACAAGCACACACATAGCGAGAAGTATTCTGGAATGTTGTGACGCAATGCTCGGCTACCGCGTAGCCATGATTCAGTTAGACTTACATAAAGCGTTCGATAAAGTTGTACATGAAGTTTTGTTTTTACTGCTGGAGCATGTGAATATTGGATCTGTGCTTACTGAATGTGTGAAAATGGTGTATCATGATTGTACAGCCAAATTAGTGATTAACAAAGAATTAAGTGATTCAATTCCTTTGCGGTCAAGCGTGAAACAAGGATGTCCTTTGTCTCCTCTTCTTTTAGCGATTTACCTGGAACCCTTTTGTTTAGGTTTACTTGCAACACCGCGTGTTCAAGGCTATACATTTTTGAGCAGTGAAATTAGGGTTCTAGCGTATGCGGACGACATAGCTGTGTTTTGTACTGATAAAAAAAGCGCGGAAGAAGTTGTCAAAATAGCTATACCTTTCTGCACAGCAACAGGTAGCGCGATCAGTTGGCTGAAATGCCTCAGATTTTGGCATGGCATCTGGCAGAGCACACCCGATGTGTACTGCAATATGAATTGGACAGCTTCCCCAGGAAAGTGCCTCGGAGTTCCACTAAATTATTACCGAAATGCGGAAGAATATTGGTCTGAGGAAAACAAACGCGTTAAAGTTACTACCGATAAATGGGGTGGCCATAAATTTTCAGTATTTGCAAGAGCTTCCGTTTTCAATATTTTTTTTATTGCCAAAGTGTTTTCTGTGTTGCAAGTGATGACCATGAGCAGAAGTTTGGTCCAAAAAATCCACCAAGTATTTTCGACTTTTATATGAGGATCGCAGGGGGAGCGCACCAGCCGGTGCAATTTGTTTCATAAGGTGAAAAATGGGGGTCTAAGGCTCTCGCATCTGTTCTTCAAGCAGTTGGCGAGCAGTTTCTTCTTTATGCAGGATCAAATTGATGTATTTTTGAGAACTGTGATCCGAGCACGATTGCGGCATTATCTATCTGATTTTGTTGTATTATCGTTTTGTTTGAAAGCAGGACCGCTTAGTTCTTATTTGCGTGAAGTGGTTATGCCTATACGCTTGCTCAAGGCAAGATTTTCATATGAATACTTGTCTGATGTTACGAAAGAGCGTTTGTATTGTGATATTCTTGATGTATTCATACTAACAGCTGTCTATCGAGCTGTCTACTAGCTAGGTCTTGAACGCAATGTATTAAAGCGTGTTAAAAAAAATGCCGATCAGGCCCTCAGTTAAAACATTCTTTTTTCAACTACATACCGACACTCTCCCTGTCAAGTCATGGTTACAAAGTAAAGGTCTTTTTGTACCTTGGTCAGTAAACTGCAGGAAACCGGAAACAATGGAACATATTTTTCTAGACTGCCACGATGCCGTATTCCTGTGGGATGTCTTGCAAAGAACTCTTAAAAAAGAATTGCCATTAAGCCCTTTTGGAATCCGGCTTCTTCAATGTGCGGATACAGGGGAACTGCCGAGTGGTATGCTAATGTTGCTTTGCATGCATGGCGTATGGAAGACGAGGATGGATATTAGGCATGCTCATATACAAACTCACTCAGCAAGACACTATTTTGTTGAGAGTGTGATCTACACCCGAGACTTGTTCAGAGCCCAAGGTGAACCCCCAGAATGGCTACCTATATTAAATCAATTGGCTTCTGTGAAGCATTTTTAAGCCACATACACCGGCCGACTTGTAGCTGGTGTATTTAGAATATGTACATGTGTATCCGATAATTTTTGTTTTTGTTTGTGAAATGGCAATAAATAAGAAAAAAAAAAGCTACCGTGGTGTAGTGGATAGGGTACCTGACTCGTGAGCGCGAGGATCTGAGTTCGAATTCTACTTTGAAGCGTTCTGCTTTCTTTTTTTTTTGTCACCTCAAAATCTTTTTTTTCTTATCAGCGTATAAATGGCTAACTTGGTTAATTACATCCTTGCGTAGCATCGGGAAAAAAAATGTCCGGTATTCCCTTGAGGAGCATCGGAAAAGAGCAACTGTTAGTCCTTGATGGTGTAACCGCATGGGGAGTAGCAGTTCATCGCCTCGTAGTTACTCCCAAAAAATGACGAATGGTTGTGGAAGGTCAGTTACTCCCCAAAAGCACAAACCTCGATACCCCATTTCGTCCTTTTTTTCTTAGAGCGTAGAATCCGCGGTGCACAATCAAAACGCAGACTGGCAAAAAATGCGAAGGCAAATTTTCTTCTTATGATTAGATAGTGAAATAACATGCTAGAGCACGGGGGACAGGTGTAGAGGATACGATGTATTGATTTTCCGTGGTTGTCGCTTTAAGTACACGCTTGCAATTGTGCGTATATATATATATATATATATATATATATATATATATATATATAATGTGTGCGTGTGTGTGTGTGTGTGATTCCTGAACAAACCATTAATTGCTAGCGCTTGTATGGTCACTTTTCATGGGTCTTCCCTGTGCCGTTGCTTGTTGACGTTGCGCTAGGAAGTGAGTCCCCACCAAATATCGCTCAGTTGACCATAGCTTTACGCATGAACTAAAATGAAAAAAGTACTCCTTCTAACGTTGGGAAATGCATGAACCCCGTAAAGGTACGACCGGACCAGTCCGGCCATCTCTTTGCATGGTTTCACGTTGTTTTCTCATTAAAAAAGTAGAGACCATCTAGCTCATTTACAAGTACTGCGGCAGTATCAAACGGCATGAATGGAATGAATGTACTCACTCATTCGACTCAAACGCCACGGCCAATGCGTAAGTGGTGATGTAGCGTGGAAAGTCTTCCTCGGCATATTTGCGAAGGTCTTTCTCCACATCTTTTGAGGAGTGCACACTGCAGCCTTGAGCCTCCACGAGTGTCCGTAGGTTTCGGCTCAAGTCGTTGGACGATGACTCGCCGATCACGGTGTGGGATTTCGGGAAGTGGACGCCTAGTTCTATAGGGATGTCGTAAGTTTCGTTATACTGGCGCACCGGGGTAGCCTTGTTTTTACCTTCCAGAGTCAACTCAGTCATCCCCACCAGTGCCAATGGAACCAGGAAAAAGAATATGAACCCATCCCAGGTGCGCACCAGGCTTATGAGTCGCTTGACGGTAAGGGCAAAAAACGACCTGGCCATCGTGCACCGTTTTGTAATTGGCTTGCAGACACCGTCGATGTCTTTGCCTGCAAGTAAAAAGATAAATTATGGTGTTTTACGTGCCAAAACCACGATTTGATTGAGGCACGGCGTGGTGGGGGACTCCGAAAAATTTGGACCACCTGGGGTTCTTTAACGTGCACCTAAAGCTAAGTACACGGGTGTTTTCACATTTCATCAGCATGGAAATGCGGCCGCCGTGGCCGGGATTCGATCCCGCGACCACGTGCTTAGCAGCCCAACGCAATAGCCACTAAGCAACCACGCGGGATCTTTCCTGGACGCGCAAGAATGAGCACGCTGAAGCATTAGTGACAGTACTGAGTGTTTACACGAAGACAACGTAATATTTAAATATAGCCTGTCTGAAAGCGAAAGATGCTTCCTTCGGAGACTAGTCGTCAACGCCGCCGACTATGGGGTGATAGATGAGACGCGGTAATTAGTCGCTAACTAGCAGAGAGTTACAGTGAAGTTTCACTGCACGAACGCAAGTGACACACAAGCGCATAGGTGCTATAGCGCACACGAATTCGCTATTGGCGTCTCTGTGTGCCAAGACGTCTGGACTGTACGCATCGCAGATTGCTTTCGAAATACGGCTAGCGCGGCCACCCAATACGCAGCAGCTGCCGGAGTAGAATGCCCTAATCTACCCCCCCCCCCTCTCCCAGTAGGAAGAAGGCGCGCTTCCTTTTTGCTTTCCTTCCTTGCGCACGCGCGATAGAGCCGCCATTTTACGACGCGCGGGGACGCTGTTATCACGAGACGAACCTGGTACGCCAATACGCACACAGCACCTGCAGCAACTGGCAGAGGAGGCCAACTCAGCGCACATCCACCTACTCTCCTCCTCCGCGACGTGTCGCCTCTTTTATTGCGGTACCAATTATGGGGACGCTCCGGTCGTTGTCGGCGGTCGTCGTCGTCGCCGCATGCGGTCGTCGTAGCAGTGATGTTCTATATAAGTCCAATGACGATAGCATCGTCAACAAGCGCCGTATGCTGTATGTCCGCGTGAAAGTGTATGAGTGCGAGCAGACAATGGTGGCTCAATCTCCCCGCGCGCATGGGAGGAAAGCGGGGCGGAAGCGCGCCGTTTTCCGTCGCGTGCAATGCTCCGGGGGGAGGGGAGGAAGCGGGGTGTTGTACTCTGGGAGCTGCAGCGTATGGCTAGGCCGCGTGCGTTCTATCTTGGAAGCAATCTGTGACGGGGACAGACTCCGTCGTGCGTTGTTTTCGCCGCTCCGCGTTTAAGCGAGAGGGAGCACGAAGGTCAAATCGCTCGCTGCTGCAGCCGCGCTTCCTCACTCCACCGTTTCGACAGCGAGTTTCCGCGGTCATCAAGTGACATGTGCTCATGTTTGCTTCTGCGCGCGTGGCACCATGCTTGTTACTTAAGTTAGTAAGCGAACGCTTACAAGTTACACCACCTAGACTTTTCTCTACGTGGCTTTGCTTTGCCGTGAGCTCAGAAGGCCGTGAAAGAAAGACTTCGAGCAGCCGAAGAAAAACTGAACAGGGCCGCCATCATGAACAGTAATTGCCGAGACCATCGAACACCGTCTCCCGGCGTAACAGGACAGGGAGTGTCAACAAGGCACGTGGAAGATGGGGTGTGGGCAGCTGGACAGAGGGTCAGCTACCTTTAAGCGGATATAAAGAAAAAGCAGGAAAGCACGGGTCAATGCCCCTTTTCAAATCCGAATCACATGGAAAATGTTCACAAATCGAAGCAGCGAGAGGCGTTGGCAGTATAACAGATTGAAAGGGTGAATATCGCCGGTGACTCAAGCCTTGCAAGGTGCTCAGAGACAATTCTGGAAAGTGTGAGAGGCGACAAAGGAGCGGCAGTAGAGGACATTTTCAGCGCGGACATTGGGTTCTGTCATCGAGTGAGCAAAAGGAAAGCTTGCGGATTATGCCCAGAGACGCAACCATCCAGTAATAGCAGGTGCGCCAAATAATGTGATAAACAGAAAATAGGCAGGAATAGCTTGGCGTTTGGCGAAGGAGGTGGATGTCTTGCGCGAGATTTCCCCCCAGATGTAGAATGCGATGTGTGAGAGGCCGGATGCACCTTTACGTGAGAGTAACGTACAAATGGCTGTTGTGGCTGCAAAGGAGGATATATCGATATTGAGCCGATAGCAAGGTTTCGAGGTTGTAGAAGTAAACAGGGAAGTGAAAGGGTATGGTGGTTTTCAGCAAGACAGGTCCCACTTCAACTGCAGCTTGTATGAAAAGTGGACTGGCGACTTGCTGGTGGTTGCGCAGTTGCTTTTTTGGGGAGCCCACGAGTGCTCAAAAGGCCAGGGTAGGTAGTAATGAAGAAGGGCCCCTACGGGAACCTCAGACTGGCATCGTCGTCAATACCAAAGAAAGCCGGAAAACAAAAAAGAAGAGAGCTCGTCATGCAATAGGCTGCACAAACATGCGGGGTGACAGAAGAAAGGAAAAGTGGGTAGAGACTTAGGAGCTGCTAAATAGAGACCAAAAAGGGGTGTTTGGGGTTACAGAAACGCACCTTATATACTCGGAAGAGACACCAGTGATTGAGAATTATGTTTTAGAAGCGTATAACTGAACAAAATAGGAAAGAAAGGGAGGAGGAGTCGGAGTGCTCACATCTGGCAGCCTAATTGGAAACTTTAAATTCAATATGACAACAGCATCTTAGGTTATCATGTACAATGAGTGGAAAAAAAACTTGGTTTGGCGTAACGTATTTCTGGACCAGAAATAATTGCAAAGGAAATAATGAAGAGTTAATGAAATGCTTAAGTGCTGATATTAGGAGTTTGGGAAATGATGCCTAAATTATCCTATTAGGTGACATGGATGCCCACATACAGGATATACATGCGTAGATCCAACACTGATAAGTAAGTAAATGGTAAACAATTGTAAGCAAATGTGAGCTCCTTCTTAGTGAGCAATATAACCTGGTTATACAAGGCCTAAGTGTGATGGGCCGACCAAGTGGGAAGTGGGAAACCGGTAATCTATCATTGCTTACTGTCTGAGGACAGTATGATGAGTTGAGAGAAATGGTCAATGATGAGGAAGGGTATAGCAGCAAAAGAGTGACCCTAAATGCATCATTTTGAAAATAAGATAAGTAATTGGGAAAGAAAGCAAGGAGCCCAAAAGTCCAGTTCAAAATGTGAACGCGGAACAAATAACAAATACAATCGCAAGAGTAGAGAAAGAGCTTGGCAAATGGCCCTCCACAGTGGGGTATTAAATTGAGCTTCTAAGTAATATGACTACAGAAATATGGAAACCGAAGCAACACGCTTGTTGGAAAGGAAAGAGGAAACAAAAAGCTGGTGGAAAACGGAGATACCAGAAGCGATCGACGAACGACAGAAAGCATCACGAGAGCACAGGCAGCCAAAAAAAAAAGCGCAGTCGCCGCAGGATGAAGTAACCAGAAATGGGAAATATACCTGGAGAAAGAGGTAAGGTTCAGATACTGGTTCAAGCAAAGATGAAAGGTGAAAGTGAACGTTCGTTGTGAGAAATACGGGAGAAAAAGAAGGCCGCGCCAATAATATTTTGGAACCACCTAAACGTATTAGGCAGGAAGTTTGGAACAATACAGCATATCCTTGATGGAGAGGGAAACAAAGTGGAAGGGGACAGGGCATTAAATTACACCAGAAAAATAACCGCCGAATGTTTCCAAGCCAATGAGGTGATGGTATTTGAGGGAAAAAAGAAAGAAAGGGAACAAGATGGGGAAGAAGCTGGTGCTGGCAAATTTTAACTGGAAGAAACCCGTAGAGAAACCTCCTAAGCGCACAGCCATAGGGCTATAGAGGAGATTCCTGTTAGGCTGATTAATGAACTAGGACCAAAATATTGGAAGCTCTGTTGAAAGCAGCAGAAAAACCCTTCAAGGATAGATGAATACAAGACGGTTGACGACAGAATAGAATGGTATAAATTTTGAAACGTAACGGGAAAAAAGAATACTCATATAGACCACTGACCATTATATCGGTTATATGCAGGTTAGTAATGCAGGCGATTGAATTAAAACTGAAAACATGCGCAGAACATAACGGAATATTGGGAGAACTTCAGAAAGGCGTCAGAATTGGTAGGTTTGTGGATGATAACCTATTTGTGCTTACTGAGTGAATTCAAATGTCCAGAGAGCAAGGGAGACCGTTATATGTGGCTTTTTTTAGAGATTACCAGAACGTATGACAGCGTAAGTCGCAACGTATTGAGGGATATTCTGAAAGGGGAAGCTATAGGCAGAGACTGTACACAGCTTTTGAGGGAGCTTTAGCAAGAAAACACAGTTTGCCTTGAATTGGAAAGAATGGGGAGCGATGCGGCAAGTTGATGTCAACTAGAGACACAGACAGGGGTGTGCTCTATCCCCGCTGCTGTTAATTATGTAGATGGTAAGGATGGAAAGAGCGCTAGACGGTAGCAATATCTCGTTTAATCTCTCATGTAAACAGCTGGGTACAATTCTAGAGCAGCAGCTTCAAGGTTAGTTTTATACGAGCCACATTTAGGAGTGAAATTCAGCGCTAAAAAAGCAGGTGTTATAGTGTCAAAACAGGGCCAGAAAATCCCTCCGGTAAAGGAACATAAACACCTTGGCATATGAATAAACGAAGGCAACAGGAAAGACAAGAAAAAAAAAACATTAAACGCAAAGGGAAGACAAATGCGGCTATAATTGAACACAGAGCGCTGGAGGATACAATTCCCACTTCTTTCACATGGCGCGATTTTCACACAGCGACACAGCGAATTCCGTCGCTCAGCGACCGCCGCGACGTCGCGGTCTCTCCGCGAGATTCCAACATGTTGGAATTTCCGTCGCTGAGTCGCAGCGATCGGCGCGATGTGGGCGGAGCAACGTGACGTAACAGCAAGCGCCGTCGAAATAGGCGCTTTCCTGTTTTACCGCGTGTGGAAGCTCAGCGGAGCAATGTAGTTTCAATGATGTAACAGAGCGTATCCACCAGCGCCTGTGGCTCAGGAGCTTCATGAACAATTTTTGCTTTCTCTAGCTCACACAATTCGTTTAAATTGAGAAGCTGCACGCTAAGGTCAGGAGCAGACGCCGCCTTCAACATACGGCAAGTACCCACTTGATCGTCACCGTCATGAACCTCTTTATCGCTACAAATTGTGCCAGGTGCTTACACATTCAATGGTCGCTTCTTCTGCAGAAGCATATACTCCTCCAGGAGAAGAGTTGTGGCTTCGACTTCTGCGTGAGTGGGAAGATGTGTTAGTTCCAGGAGGTAAATTTGGAAATTCGGTTGTTTAGTTGAAGGACGTCGGTTAAAGTCACGCGTACAATCAGGACTCGATTCGATGGCGACCAAAGGTGAGTGGGACGCCTCGCATTGGGCACCGAAGGTAAGAGTACGAATGAAACTTTGCAGGGTGATAATTTTAAGTGAGGAAAGGTGAGAGTAAAATTGACTAAGAACGACTGTGGAATATGAAAGAAAATAAATGGGCTGGGAGAGTGCTCAGATATTTGTAGGGGAAAACATTGATTCACAGTTGAGGAAACAAACTAGGAAGCTTACCGGCAACTACGGGGCCGGTACAGTAAGCAACGTGGCAACAAAGAACGTCAAGCGCAAAGTCACAGAGGCTGAGACAACCTCATGGGTGGCTGCGATGGAAAAGGAACCTGCTATGATTAAGTACTTAAGAGGAATACACGAAATAAGGAAAGAAACAATTTATAACATAAAGGGAAGCTCCTTGCTTTTTGAAGCGAGATCAGGATGCCTTATAACGTGACTTATATTGCGAGGTACATCAAAAAAGAAGCATGTGCTTACTGCGGTAAAGCTAGGGAAACGATGGGGGATGTTTTATTAGAATATTGACACGTATACATGTTTATCTTTCACCAGTGGCCGCTTTCAACCGGCTAACAAATGTTAAACGTTATCGCTCGGCGCAGGTCGCGCCTGCATCGGAAGCTTCTCGAACGCTATCGATGCTTCTATCCGTCGTCTGTGGTCACCGACGCTCATGTAGTCTGATTGTATGAGCAACGTGAATTGTCTAGAACTTTCTGGAAGACACGCGGGCACCAGGGATTAATCTGGAACTTTCCATGACTCTGGTATAAAAGCCGACGCGTCGCGCCGCTGATCAGATTTTCGACGATCGCCGACTGTGTTCGCCGCTATCGTTGTGCTTTGAGTGTAGCTTGCTTTTGTAGGCACAGGTTCGCCCAATAAACAACCAGTTTCGTAATACACAGTGTTACGACTTCATCGTCACTACTACGTGACATCTGGTGGACGTACTAGTGCGTTAATGCAACGAACGCCCCCGCAAAGCCGCGATCCAAGTCCGAAACCAGAGGACAACGCCAACGTCGCCAAGGACCAGTGAGCTAGCCGTAGGCAGAAAGGACTTCTACCAGAGTACGGACTTCTTCCCGAGAAGACCACAGCGATCAAGGTCAAGTCAACGACCCCAATGGCAGCCCCAGCGTCCCCCATCCTGCTGCAACAAGCTCGGGAGCCACCGACTTTCCGCGGATCATCGGCGGAAGACCCTGAAACCTGGCTGGAGACATACGAGAAGACCGCGACGTTCAACAAATGGAGCGACGACGACAAGCTGCACCATGTCTATTTTAAATGCGAATGCATTTCTTATGGTATCTTCGACTGGTCGCAACCATCCCCCGAAGCAGAGTCTTGCAGATCCGGCGTTCCCCGAACTCAGAGGTAGAGGACAAGCGCGCAAGACGAACGTGTGACTCGCTCTCGGAGGGGGTAATGGTAGATGCGAAACCACGTGACTACTGCTAACGTCCGATGTTTCGCCTATCCAAAGCTAAACCGGCGGATGCGCCGGTGGGACGACCGTTCGTTGAGCCGCCAGCATGCTGTGGCCTAGGTTGCCTATAGGCTACGGTGGACCGTCGCCAAGAACGGCGACGCTGTGCTGTGATGACGTTGCTGGAAACGCTCTCATCTCGACGACTGCTCCGACGACAGGGCGCGGAGCGCCTCAGAGCGCTCGAAGATGGAGGAGAGCGATCGAAAAGAACCAGCCGAACGCAAGGCGCGCACCCTCTTTCAACCAGCCGAAGACAACGCCGCTCGCGAGAGCGATCTAGAGCGCTCCGAGACGACCAATCGAAGATACCATTAGTCGGGGCATGTCAGGCGTCTGTCGGTGTCCGCGCGCCGACAGGTGTTATCTCTCCGCTCTCACTCCCTCTCCCATAGCAACAGCAGCGGGCGCGCGCGCTTATCCTCGCCCCTAGCAACCGGAGCAAGTGGATCCGGGCGGAGTATACCCGAGAGTGAGTGGAGAGGAGGAGCGCGCTCTGGCCTCTGCGGGCGCTCGCATCGCGGGAACTCGGCGGAGCTCCCGCGTGTGTGGAGAGAGCGTAGGAGAGGGTAGGTGCAGTGCTTCGCCGCTCCTTTTCTCGCCGTTCGCTCTCTCTCCTCCCTGCGCCCCACTCTCCCGTTCGCTCTTCGAAGTGATCATGAACGTGCTCAGGGACAAGCGCTGCTCTCCGTTCAGGCCGTACGTTGTGCGAGACTACTTCAAGCGAGTCGAGTTTAGCAGCGCGGCAGCGCGCATGTGCACGTCATTCTGTGGCTGGAAGACGCGCCCGAAGACGAGGAGCTCAGCGGAGCCGAAGGGGCCATGCCCAAGACGCTGGACTGCCGGTTGTGCCGTCAAACAGGACGTGCGCATGCTTCTCAAAGACGCTTTGACTGTACACTTTAGCGACCACAAGGCTGTCATTATGGCCGTCAGGTACAATGACAACACAAACAGGTGCTGATAGGTGCTGATGAATGTGTAAATAAATGGTTACGGTACAAATCCTCGTCTCATCATTAATTTACGCCATTAAAATTACTACGCCGTGTACTCTCGGCGCAAGAAATGCATTCGCATTTCCTCACGATTCCCTTCGGGGAGGTGGGGGCAATTTCTTTTGTTGGATGACGCTGCTCGGACCTGGTTTGAGAACAGAGAGACATGGGACCTATTTCGTGAGAACTTCGTGAGAACCTTCACGAGTGTCAGCACGAAAGGACAGGGCTGAAGTTCTCTTAGAAACCACAGTTGAATTGCCGAACGAGAGCATCGCGATCTTCACGGAGGAGATGACTCGCCTCTTCCGCCATGCCGACCCCGTCATGTCTGAAGAAAAGAAAGTTCGGTTCTTGTTGCGGGGTGTCAAGGAGCAACTATTCCCCGGATTGATGCGCAACCCGCCCGAGACTGTCGCAGAATTTGCTTCGGAGGCCATAACGATTGAGAAGACGATTGAAATGCGCGCCAGGCAATACAAGCGCCGTGTCGTGACCAACTACGCCGAAGCTCAAGCGCTAGGCGCCGACGACCTGCGAGAAACGATCAGAGCGGTCGTACGGGAAGAGTTACAGAAGTTATGTCCAAGGTCGCCGCCTCAGGTGGCCTCGATCGCTGACATAGTTAAAGAAGAGGTTCAGCGGTCACGGGAAGTGCCAGAAGTTCCGGCATCGCCTCAGCCACAACGGGAACCGATGACCTATGCCGCCGTCGAGGACCCCCTGCGCGCTCGCACCAGGGCCCTGTAACAACACAGTTCCGTCGTCCACCGCCACCGCCGCCGCCAGCACGCCCACCCGTCGCCCAGCGCAGCTACCCGAGAAAGACAGACATTTGGCGCGCCCCCGACCACCGCCCACTCTGTAATCACTGCGGGGAAGCCGGCCATGTCTACCGCCGATGCCCATACCGCGAGATGGGCCTACGAGGGTTCGCCGTCAACGCGCCGCGTCCACAGCTTGGCAAGCGGCCACCGTTGAAAGATATACATGTATACGTGTCAATATGAAGATGTCTGCTCTGCGGTCGATTAAGGCTCTTCTGGCTTCCTTGAAGCCTTCGGATCTTGCGAAAGCAGGGAAAATGTAAACGTGTCCACAATAGAGACTAGTAAGGGGCAGTTGGAAAGATTGGTGGAAGAAAAAATACGGAGACGGCAAACAACGAAGGCGTACAAAAGCAAAGTTCCCAGCAGGGGTTCAGAAAGTTTCCCGACAGGAATTCTTCGGGTTTCTTGCTTAGGTTGGTACGACATTGGGCAAAATAATAACAAGATCTTTGTGACGCCTCCTTACAAAGGGGACGCTCATAGCACTCGTTCTCCATCCATCCTCAGCGCGCTCCTTCGTACTTTTCGCAGCGCGCGTTTCGCTTCTCCACCTCCAGGTGCATTCCTCCTCCGACGTCCGCTTTCTTCGCGGCTTCAAACTGTCGCCCGTTTTTCTGGAGGGGCCACTTACGCTTGCGCGTAATATACAGTAATTACCTTTTAAACATTTAGTCTTAGCGGGCTCGTTCCAATTGGAAAATAGAAGCAAACTCTCCGTAAAAGCCATTTCGACTTTTGTATCTCAAAAAAAAAAAAATGTCACAGTTTCGCCCTAAGGGCGGAGCAATGAATGAGATAGCAACACAGTCACGTCATACGAAGTAAGGTGAGCGGCTTTGGTAGCAATATGAATTGTAGTAAACATGAGCTGATTAAGTAAGCAGGTGTACTGCGGCATAAGTAGACCGACATGAAGAGAGACTCGATGACTACGAGAAGGCGCGTGTGAAACGGTGGTGTTGATGAGAAGCGCTTCCCGTGGGCAGCGCGTGCGAAGAGACACACCTGTAGCGCTGCACTGCCGATCCAGGCAGCATTGCATGTGTAGCGTGCGTTGGAAAATGGGGCCCGACTATTACTAACTGAATGAACAAGCGAGGTGTGAACGCGCACAAAACATGAATAGATCACACTGAATGACTGCAGACGACTGTCAAAACGCGGGCAGCAAGCGCATACGCCGCAGCGGGCGAAGGTACGTGCGGTCTATCGCTTCAACGGAAACAGAGCGGCGAATGCACAGTGCATACAAAGGTCAGAGCCGTGTGGAGATAAGAGACGGTGCGGGCGAGCGATGAGCGCGGTTGTTGGCAGAGTAGAAGTGCGCCCCCCCCCCCCCCCCCCCGTTCCCTCCGGCGCTGGCTTCCCGCTTCCTTGCTTGCGCGTGGGAGATTGAGTGCGTTCGCTCTCCGTGATAGCGCGCGTACCCGCACGCTTCCGCTCGGGCATACGGCGCGCGGCGAATATTTTATCTATACGGAACCTCACGGCGACGGCGACGGCAAATCCGGTTGAAGTGTCCATATAATTGCTATGCAATAAAAGGGCCTCATCTATGGAATTGTGGCATTATGAAATTCGACTATCAAAGTGCACGAACCAGGAAGTAGGAAGTTGCAGGGAGTCTAAAGCAGCGCCCCTCGCGTTGTCCTTCCGCTTACGTCAGTCACCTCGCAGCGGGAAGCCAGCGCACTGCACCTCCGTGATCCTAGTTGTCGCAGCACGCTGGGTGCCCGCGGCTGGGTGACGTAAGCAGAAGGTCACCTCTAGGGGTGCGGCGTCGTGGTTGCTGCAGTCTCCCAGTTTCAGTTTCGAACTCTCTGATTGCCGAATTTTGCCGTTTCTGAGTTCCGCGGTCAATCGCATTCTTCCAGGTCCAAAACTTGATATGACTTGTACGGATAGCTCGCTTCAATTCGCTAATTAGGATTAGCCTGTAGAAACTAGATGTTTAAACGTTCATTATTGAACTTATGTTAATCAGCGACTAACTTACCAGGCATCACTGGTCACCCATGGTCACCACCACTGACGGCATGGTTCCGAAGGAACCGTCAGCGTATATCCAAACAGCTATTTTAAATAGTACTTACTTAAAGTCTTCGTATAATCTCCCCGTACAACTTTAATTTATGCCACAAATGTCGGTAGTTGGTAGAGAAAAACAAGAACCTACCTCGATATTAACTTGATTGACGTTATTTCATTAAGACAAACACTAATAAACACTAATAAACCTTGTAGTGCTACCGTCGTGCCTTCGTAGAGCAAACCATTAGGATGGCTCACAGGTACCACTATGGTGCTACAGAATTTTACAAAAGGCTATCTTCCGTGGAAGAAATGACGCGTTGCTCTTCTCTCAGGTCTATATCGAGAAGCGAACAAGAAGCAGCTGAAGAAAAGAGAGAAGAAACTTTTGTTAAAGCATTCTAGTCCCTTTCTTATGTTGATATTTCACTTGGTGTAAAAAGCTTCTGTATTCTTTTGGTGCATTATCTTTATCGGCTGAAGTGTGGTTGTGAAGACGGTGCTTACCAAAGGCTTGGCGATAGCGATATCAGATGTAGTGAGCATTCAAAAGGAAGAAACACCGAAGAAAGAACGAATGGAATCATGAAGTTTCATAGAGAGAACTT
The DNA here is from genome assembly GCF_013339745.2 of Dermacentor silvarum. Lineage (NCBI taxonomy): Eukaryota > Metazoa > Arthropoda > Arachnida > Ixodida > Ixodidae > Dermacentor > Dermacentor silvarum. The sequence continues at coordinate 32,016,959 of NC_051164.1, forward strand.
TTTTGAGAAGCTACAGCAGTGGCCTCTAGCCAGCACAATATGTCACCCGCTTGGCGCAAATTCCACATATCTGAAGCCGACAAGTGACATTCGTCTGACATACATTAAATAGGCGCATGTAGACGGCCTGAAAGGGATGTACTGTTAGCGTTGACTACACCGACGGAAATGGCTCTATGTCGAAGTCAATGCTTCAAAATATCAGGTGTCCTACCTGGGACCTCCTATTGTCATTGCACCTGGACCCTTTTGGGCACGCAGATACACACAGCCTCCAAGATACTCGATATTTCAGTTTCCTTGGCGAGGAAACGCGTTTGATGACATATTCCGTTTATAAGTCCAAAGTTATGATGCGCACATCGCGGTTAGCCTGTTTTAATTGTCATAGTATTGGCTTTGAAAGCTTTAATTTGCCGAATATCACAGTTGTACCAGCCAGAGGGCTTTCAGAAAGTTAACGTGCCACTGGCGCTTTACTGTTTGCCCGTGCAGAACCGCTTTATGCGGCCTTGCTGCTTAGGTGCTGTCCCTGTCACACACATTTCATGCTGCATATTGCGTCGTTTCGTAGCGTGGAATTAGCTTCTCGCGTGATATTTGCCGAAAAGAACATGCATAAATGCGTTTGATGATTCAGCAAGTAGAAATGAGATTGATACAATTTCCTGGACTTTTCACTCAAGTAATTAGAAACTCGACCATTCTCGATTTTCGACTTTCTGGTTTGTCATGAAGGGGAAGAAACCGAACCGAGTGGCCTCACTTTTGTCAGTAACAAACATATGAAGTCGACAGATAATTAAAGGAAGGAAAGCATAAAGTAAACTAATTGTATTCTTACTTTAAGTGTAGAAATGATAAATGAAAGCGAATTGTAAGTGTACGAAAATTCAACTTGTCGCTGCTGTGGGCCAAGCCCACTACCTCCGTATTCCATCCGGAACATGTTCATCTCTGGTTGCCTCATAGACGGGCATCCTTAAGTTAGCGAGTTAAGGCTAGGGGTCATGCAGCAGCCAGGTGCAATAAGAACCAGCTGCGAAGGTAAACAAGACGTCCGCAAGATCACCAATAAAAATGTGCTCTAGGTGTCGAATTGCATGAAAATGCTTTTCGGTACTACAATGACAATTTGCCGACCTCTGACGGCAGTTATCCAAGCAAAACGTACTGCTCGATTCAATACGGTATTCAAACGTGCATCGCCGTAAACATATATACTGTAGTGTACGTAAGATGCTCGCGTAGATACGAGATTTTGCAACGTTTTTGGGTCGTGCGTGGACCCAAAGGTGTCCACGCAGACGTTTTCTTTCCCAGACAATTTTTTTCCACAGACAAAGTGGTGACCTGCTAAAAAATTTAGAAATGCTCGTCAAAATACGATTCAGTTGCAATTATTATTCAAGTGCAGTAGAAATACAAGTATGAGCAATATAGCAGGACGCAAAAGATAATATGATGCACATCGTGTAAATCAGTGTAATTTGAGACAATTCTACAAAATATACAAATTTTCATTACAAGGTGTCCTACAGCTGCATAATAAAAAAAATCACGTAAACTTTTTTATTCACATTTTCTATTTCAAGCTCCTTCTCATACAGATAATTCAGGAGAACAGGGAGAGATTGTCGAAGGATCTGCGCACCATAATATGTTCGGGAATGCGGCACGCTTCAAACATATCTATGATGTATAGGGTAAATGCGTGTATTCAATGTTTAGTGAGCAATATCATCTAGAATCTTTTCAGGGGAGATAGCATTTTGTTTGTACTTTATTGCCAGCGTATATGCGTAAAGACTTGGAACGGAGATAAGGCTAAAGCACTTCAAAATGGGTTCAGTATGTGCGTAGAAAGGCTCGCCAGCTGTGTGTCCAGTGCTTTCTTTTGATGCGTATGCAGACGGTTTACGTTTGTTAAAGTTGTTTTACTCCAAACACGCAAGCAATAATTCAAGTGAGAGGCAAACGTCGCATAGTATATAAACCTTTTAACACTAGGCGGTTGAAAGAAATGGACTTCTGCCAATATGCCGACAGCTTTTGATAACTGAGAATTATATGACTGATGTGAGTATCCCAGGACATCTTTTTATGAAAGTATACTCGAAGTGTTTTAACTGAGTCAACCGCTTCCACGGCAGTATTTTTAAGAATGAGATTTCCTGTTAACCCGGTGGTCAATTGTCTTGGAGTTAAAAGAGTGACTTTGATTTGTTAACATTCATTTCTAATTAGTTCAGAATACTCCATGTGCTCACATTTTCAATTCAATTTTTCAAGCAATTTTCAATCAATATGATGGAATAAAAGGGTTGTTTCGTCTGCGTGCATGACATATGTCGGTTTCCGGTTTATGCAACTAAAATAAAACACAAAACATAAAAATTGAACACCAATGGCGAGAAATACTTCCTTGGCAATGTTTATCGTTTTTACTTCCTTATCTTGCTGTCAAATTGGTGGCAACGTTTATAAAGTCTGCAAAAGATCCTGCGCGTCTTGGGCCTGAGCGTTAGGCCGCATGAAGACACTACTGTTTCTGCCAATTCGATCATTGACAATAAATAAAACAACTCACGCGCCCTACTATTTACCCCGGCGATGATGATGATAATGATGAAGATGATTTATTGGCATCCCCTTCCAAACGAAGCGGTGACAATTATTCACGTAGTCTACTTGAGCAGCAGTGCATAGTCTGGTTAGACGTGAAGAGGGATTAAGAGTTAAATTTGCTAAAGTGCGAATGTGGCTGCCTTTCTGAATTAATTCGGACCTAAAAGCTGTCAAGAGGTGATATTCGTATAAGGTTGTAACTTTTAAAACATTGAACTTAGCAAATAATTCGGACGTGTGCGCAGTGTACGGCAAACCTGCAATGCAACGCAAGGCATTTTTTTGCAATGTGATTAAGTTGTGCAAGGAGTTCTTCGTACCGGTAGCCCAAACTAGATGGCAGTAACGCAAATGAGGAGAGAAAAGAGCGTTATATAGCATAAGCTTTTGTGGCACTGGCAGTATGCGCTGACATTTTCGCAGGATACCTACGGTTTTACTCAGTTTATTTCTAATGTAGTCTGTGTGGTGTTCCCAAGACATATACTCGTGAAACACAACTCCCAGTGTCTTTGCAGATGACGAAATTTCTATTCTAAGATTATTTATACTTAGGGAATTAAGCGTTTTGCATGATGTAGATTTGATGTAGATTTGTTCATATGCCAAAGCAATATGAACAAGCAACACGACAACCACGTTTTTGTGGTATCGTCGTAAAATAAGGATACAGAAATGTCGCGAAGGATATCGTGCCACGTCTAATTAGCGCGGACCACTAAACAAAGCAAACCGGTTTATCGTTCGAGCATCGAATGTCACCGTAATATAAATCAGTGTAAAATGCTCGCAGAGCAAGAGATCAACGTAACCAGTTCCTCTCCACGCACTGAATCTCTCCTCATTTCGCAAAGTTACTTCAACAAAGTTATTTGTACTCTTCAGAATTTAAAGACCAAAGTTTTACCCATAAGTTTGCCGAGTGTCGCAGGAAAACACGCTTATCAGTTTACTATATGTATATTCTGTTGCGCAAAAAGACAAAAAAAGATATGTGAAAGTAGTCTTCTAAATAACAGAGAAAAAAATGCAATCTTTGCCCCAAATCTGGCTTATGTTTCTTTTCGGAGGACTGACAAAAATTGCTACGTTGATGTACTCTGTGCAGAAAGGTGCGTTTAGCTGCTGTTATATGAGATACATTCTTGTGAACTTCTTTCTATTGAAATGTTCTGCGACAAACTATCAGTAAAATAAATTAGTTCTTGGTGTTTCATTATGGCTAAACACATTTGCTTTCAACAGCAAAAATATTCAACTGATCAACGTCCTATTCAGTCACATAAATGCATTGCTAACACAGATAGCCGGTGGCAACAAATCCTTGCTTACCCGCCGTGGATGCTCAGTGGCTGTGGTGTTGGGCTGCTGAGCACGAGGTCGCGGGATCGAATCCCGGCCACGGTGGCCGCATTTCGATGGGGGCGAAATGCGAAAACACCCGTGTACTTAGATTTAGGTGCACGTTAAAGAACCACAGGTGGTCCAAATTTCCGGAGTCCCCCACTACGGCGTGCCTCATAATCAGATCGTGGTTTTGGCACGTAAAACCCCATAATTAAATTTTTTAAAGCCTTGCTTACGTAAGCATCAAACTCTTATACACATTTTTTATCCTTGAAGGCATTTGGTTGTGCAGCTGACATATAATACTGCTCTTATAAAATTCTTTAAATAGTGGTATCCGCAGTATCTGGAGAAAACAGCATGGCACGACTTGTGTTAGATGCTGGTGCGAAATTTCACGAGTCATGAACAGCAGAAAACATTCTTATACCAGCTGGTTAATGTTTTGCGCGAATATGAAAAAAATGTTTAAGACCCTTCCCTGAATTGTGAATGTACTTGCCCAAACAGAATAAACAGCGGTAAGATAACAAGAACTAGACCAACAGGTCCTTATACATAGAACGCTTATGTGCTGCGCGTGCCCTGCAACATTTATGGGTATGTATGTGTTGAGGCCTTCTAGCGTCATTATGTAAGGAACTCCATGACATGGGACAAAAAGCACACTGAAGCAATGTTGTGTCTGTTAGCATTCAATCCGTACCAGCTTTTATGAGGAATATGTAATCATGTGGCATCTAAGATAAAAGCTAAAATGCGCTGATAGTGCCGATATTTCCCTTGCTTTTTCGGCTCGAAAAATTACCTAAGTCAATCTTTTGCTTAAATTTTATTAATTGCAATGTGGTTTATTGCCGATTCGGAAACACGACCGTCTCTGTCGAACGTCAGACGCCGAAAGCGCGAGCTCCTCGTTGTCGGCGGGCCGAGGATGATAGGGCACACCAGTCTTTTTCGCTACAGAATATAAATGCCTATTCGTAAATTCGAAACTATCTATGCAGCATGTGTGTCACTGAAGTGAAACAGCTCCAAGAGGAATCCAAGGCCCCAAAAGTAGAAGTTGGAAGAAGATGCGAGAGGAGCATGACAGTGTTGCTGGTGAGAGCGTTGTAACGCTGCCACAACATAATACATGATCTTTAAGAATGCTTACCCTGTGAAGCAGTTACTAGCTGAAAATGTATGTAGCAGTTCAAGCAAGACAGAGCTTGCACAAGAATATGGAGGCTTAAAGAGATGAATAGTGGTCGCACAAAGAATATCCTTGGAACCAATATTTTGGCAAGAGCAATATTTTTGCCTTGCTCATGTCAGCAGTGGCTTTCTGCTCCCCCACCTTCGACGTGTTCAATAAAATGACTTCTCTGCTACAGTCAGCTTTCACACATCGCTCATTGCTATCACAAGATATCGGTCAGCCGACTCATGCTAAATTCAAGTCTCACCGTGACGAGGACCATTCCAGCCATACAACGATGAAAAGCCTCATTATAATTATGTGACACCCATGAAATGCATGAAGTTCATTTGATTGAGCAGGTTTCAACGACCGCAATATATTCGCAGCATTGTCTTAGTCATAAAAAACTTATACAGAAAGTAGAGCATTGCAAACAGAGGTAATATATTCAAATGTGCTTTGCAACCCTTGTGCTGACATAATGACCATAAGTTAATTTAAAAATTAGGTAATTTGTGATAATCATATAAGCAAAAGCGCAAGAATGCTTGAGTTATCATTATTTGTATGAAAAGAAGATTAGAAGAGTTTATTCTGCATAGAAGTTCATTAAGGATACTGTGTCGCAGCCGAGATATAGCTTTTGACACATTTGCCATTGCTGATTATATTGTTCTAATAGCTTAAACAGAAGTATTTCCCCTGCAATAAATCGCACAAACTTCAAGTAATATGGATTGCTTTCTTTTATCACCTAAATAAGCACAATTTTCCCCTGCTAATGTAACATGTATGTTGATGACAGATGTTGGTTATTTTCCTGATAAAACACTCTGTTGATAAAACACTCTGTTGGCATTGATTTGTATGGGCCACTTCTCTTTGCGTCGGCAGGTAGCTGCTGGGCGATTGTGGCAGTAGATCACTTTACATGATACACCGAAACCGCCGCTCTCCCAGCAGCTACAGCGCGCGATGTTGCCTCATTCCTGCTCCGCAGATTCATTCTGCGGCATGATTCACCTCAAGAACTTCTCTGCGATCGTGGACGCGTCTTCCTGTCGGAAGTAGTTGAAGCGATTCTCAAGGAGTGTCACGTTGTTAATCGTAGGACTACGGTGTACCATCCTCAAACGAACGGCCTCACAGAATGCTTCAACCGTACGCTCGGGGACACGCTTTCAATATACGTCACTTCCGACCACACTAACTGTGACGCCATTCTGCCCTTCGTAACCTACGCGTATAATACCGCTACGCAGAGCCCCACTGGATTTTCACCCTATTTCTTATTGTATGGTCGACACCCTTCGCACACCAACGACACCATTCTACTGTACCAGCCGAATGCATCCGAATGCGTGCCTATTTCTGCCACGGTCAGGCATGCAGAGTGCCGCGACCTAGCACGGGCCTTTTCTTCTGATGATCAAGAGCGCCAGAGGAGCGCTCGTGGTGACGCCACTTCCACGGTCACCTTCGATCCGGGAGCGCTGGTGTGGCTCTCAGTCCCTTTCACTGCCCCTGGCCTCTCATCACAACTGGTCCCGAAGTATGAAAGCCCTTATCGTGTTCTCGAACGCGCATCTCGTGTGAAATATGTATTAGAACCAGTTGAGCCATCTTCAGACATGCGCCACCGTGGACGAGACATTGTCCATGTCAACCGTCTAAAGTGTTACTTTACTAAATCGTGACGAGCTGTTAGGTCGCCGGACAGCTCCCTTATCGCTCCCGGGGGTGCTTGTAGCGAAGAAGACAGACGCTAGTGGTTTCAGCGCTACTTGCTCTGAACGCTAGGGGTTCGAGCGCTTTCGTGCTTGGAAGCTTTGACTGCCCCGCCCGTCGACGTTGCGCTGCTCCGAGCTCTGCCAAATAAACACCTTGAGAATATATATATATATATATATATATATATATATATATATATTTAGTGTGGGCATTTATTGCGCACTTCTTCATCATCTGTACATTATCATCATCATGCGTGTGCCCCTCATCTTCATCGCGCGTGCGGGCGCATAATTATCAGCGTGGACTGTCGAAGGCTGTTCAGGCTGGTTGTGGACGCCGCCCTTCTTCGCCGTGTCGTCTCTCGGGCTCAATAAAGGTCCGCCCTTGCTGTGACCTCACAAGTGGTGGAGGTGCTTCTGGGTTCCCCGTCCTCTACGCCCCTGGCCTACTCCCTGGAGCTTCGTTCGGGTCGCCGCTTGTGCCCACTGTCCGTCAGCATGTCGCAGGACGAGCAGCCTGGCGCTTCTACCCTAACCATCCCGCCTCCACAAGCCGCACCTTCTGTGATCATCAGCGGCCACCAGCGCGATCCCCATCTGTTCGCTGGTCTTCGCGGTGGAGATGCTGAGGACTGGCTGGATCATTACGAGCGCGTAAGCTCTGCTAATCCGTGGGATGATCCACACAAGCTCCACCACGTCTCGTTCTACCTGACCGGTGTGGCGAAGACCTGGTTTTTCAACCATGAGGTTGATTTCACCGATTGGACGAACTTCAAGCAGCAGCTACGGCAAGTTTTCGGCACGCCGGCGGTTCGCTCCGCCCTTGCGAAGAAAACTCTGGATGCTCGCAAACAACACTCCGGCGAGTCCTACACATCGTACATCGAGGATGTGCTTGCACTGTGTCGCCGTGTCAATGTTGCCATGGCGGAGTCAGACAGGATACGCCACATTCTTAAAGGTATTGGGACTGTGGCCTTCAACGCGCGCGCCGTCAAGAACCCGGCTACCGTCGCTGACATCGTCTTGATGTGCCAGCGCCTCGACGAGCTCGAGTCCATACGCTTGCAGCCGGACTTCAGCGAACACCATTCTGCGGCAGACCCCGGCTTGCGCATGATGATCCGGGCGATCATACGCGAAGAACTGCACTCACTTGGCTTGTCATCTCCGTTGATGATTCCTGCTCAGCCTTCTGGTGCAGCATTGCGCGACGTCATCAGAGAGGAACTTGCGTCAATGACCTGCTCTGCGAATGTGGACCCTCCGGCCCCTCGCACCGTACCAATATACGCGCAGGTTGCTGCCGCGCCTCCAACTAGCGTACGTCCAACGTTGCCTCTACCCACATACACGCACATTGGTGTTGCTCCTCCGGCCAATGTCCCCTCAATACCAATTGAGCCGTCATTGCCCCATCTAACCGCACTATCTCACAGCGCACCGAGCGCCCCTTACTACCCGCCTTGGCGACCCTCTCGTCCTACCTGTCGCGGCCATATATCACGTTTTTGCCGCAAGCGCCAACAAGATGAGCGTCGCGGGTACGACCTGTGTGAACGCGATGCGTATTCTGGTGGGGCCTCTTACCAAAGCCGACGTTAGGCTTCCCCTCCGCGCCGTTCCCCATCTCCGCCCGCAACGACCGAGACGCCGAACGGTTACCGCACCACCAGACGCCGATCACCTTCGCCCTTCCGCCGCTCCTCGCCACCGCTTCGGCCTGCCTCATTCACCTTTGAACGCCGCCCGGAAAACTAAGTAATGCAGTTTTCGGAGGAAAAACTGCATTCACCGACAGGACTACAATTCCTCCAGCGCGCCCTAGTGATATGATGTCAGTGTTTGTTGAAGGTGTGCACGTTGAAGCTTTGGTGGACACCGGTGCGACTTTATCTGTTATGCATTCCGATTTGTGTAGGCGTCTCAGGAAAGTTACGACGCCTTATGATGGACCCGCGCTTGTTGCAGCTCAAGGGAAAACAATCCACCCCTCCGCGTTTTGTACAGTGCGTGTATCCATCGATGGTATCGTCCACTACACACAATTTGCTGTGCTGTCGCCCTGCTCCCTCCAGCTCATTTTAGGATGGGATTTCCTTGCCTCTGCTTCTGCTGCTATATGTTGTGGGAAAGGCGTCGTACATATGACCGACACCGACTATTCGCTCAGCGATGAACCGTACGAGCCACTTCGTCTACTCGCTGCAAAAGATACCGAGCTACCTCCAGGCTGTCAGCAAATTCTGATCATCACGTCCGACGCCATCGACCATGGCGATGTGTTAATGTTACCTTGTTCGCGTTGGCTCACAAGAGGGATAGCCATTGTTTCAGCCCTAGTTAGGTTTGATCATGGTTCTGCGCTTCTCGAAGCAAGGAACACAACACCTGAGAAAATTCTACTTCCTAAAGAACCACTTTGGCTTGCGTTGCTGATTCAGAGCCTCTCTCTGTCGTTCCCCTCAAGGCTGGTCCCTCTGAAATCCCTCCTGCTGGACATTCTGCCTCTGTCTCCGCTCTTGCTGCTGTAATCAGCTCGGACTTGACCCTTTCGCAGACGCAACAGCTCCTTGCCTTGTTGAAGAAGCATGAAGGTTCATTTGACGCCCATTCTTCGACATTGGGGCAGACGACCGTCACAGCGCATCGGATTCAGACAGACGGCAGATCCATCGTGCGTCGCGGGCCGTACCGCGCGTCTCTAGCTGAGCGCAAAATTATTGAGCAAAACGTCGCCGACATGCTGCAACGTGAGATAATTCGCCCCTCTGATAGCCCTTGGTCGTCTTCCATTGTTTTGGTCCGAAAAAGAGATGGCTCCGTGCGTTTCTGTGTAGATTACCGAGCGCTCAACAAGATCACGCGCAAGGATGTGTACCCCATGCCTCGCATTGACGATGCCCTCGATTCTCTGCAAGGTGCCGAGTACTCCTTCAGTCTTGATCTGCGTTCAGGTTACTGGCAAATGCCGATGCACGAAGCCGACAAAGAAAAAACAGCGTTTGCAACCCCAGATATTCTTTACGAGTTCAACGTCATGCCCATCGGCCTCTGCAATGCTCCCGCAACTTTTGAGCGCATGATCGACACCGTTCTGAAGTGGAAGACCTGCTTGTGCTATCTGGATGGTATTGTTATTTTCTCGTCGACATTTGCACAGCACCTGCAACGTCTCGATGAGGTTCTCACGTGCATAGCCAGTGCTGGTCTTCAGCTCAACACCAAAAAGTGTCATTTTGCAACCAAGATGATCAAGGTCTTAGGTCATATTGTAAGCAAGGATGGTATTCGACCTGATCCTGACAAGATTTCGGCGGTGCTTCACTTTCCTCGTCCAGAAAAGATCAAGGACCAACGCAGTTTCCTCGGCATCGCTTCCTATTTTCGCCGATTTATTCGCGATTTCGCCTCTATAGCTGCACCTTTATACCACTTCGTTCTGGTGCTACCTTCGTGTGGTCACCTGAATGCGAAACTGTCTTTGACCAGCTAAAGGGCGCCCTCACATCTGAACCTGTCTTGTGTCATTTTGATGACACTGCTCCCACAATCTTGCACACGGATGCTAGCGGCCATGGCATCGGTGCTGTGCTCCTCCAGCGAGACAACTCTTCGCGTGAGAGAGTCGTAGCGTATGCCAGCCGCGTGCTCACACCTGCCGAGAAGAACTATACCATCACCGAGCAGGAGTGCCTCGCTGTCGTTTGGTCCGTCCAGAAATTTCGCCCTTATCTCCACGTTCGCCATTTTACCATCGTGACGGATCACCACGCCTTATGCTGGCTTTCCACACTCAACAACTTGTCAGGGCGTCTTGGCCGCTGGATTCTTCGTCTCCAAGAATACGACTTTGAAATCATCTACAAGTCTGGTAAGAAGCACCAAGACGCAGACGCTATTTCTCACTGCCCGCTTCCTACAGCCGCACTCGTCAATGGTTCCGCCACCGCCTCCAGTGACGCACTCATTGACGTCTCTTCTACGGCGGTTTTGTCCTTCACCACTCTTGATCATCTCACTTCGCACGACCATGAATCATTTTAGTCTCAACAACTCGCTGACTCGTACTGTCGCCGTATTATAGACCACCTTCGTGGAGCTTGACTCCCGCCTAACGCCCGGCTTCGTCGACAGCTGACACAATTTAAGCTTGAAAACTCCATGCTGTACCGCCGTATCAACCATCAGGATGATGGACGACGCTGGTTGCCCGTGCTACCTCGTTGCCTTCGTGCGCGTGTCCTTCAGGCCTTTCATGACGATTTGTCTGTTGGCTACCTTGGCATCCAGAAAACTTACGACCGCATAAGAAGTCGCTTCCACTGGCCTGGCCTGTCTACCAGTGTGGCGCGATACGCCGCTTCCTGCGCCATTTGTCAGCGTCGCAAACCTCCAACAACAGCTCCTGCCGGACAACTACTACCAGACTCATGTCCTGCGGAACCATTTGAGGTTGTTTGCATCGATCTATATGGGCCACTTCCCATGACTCCCGCCAATAGTCCATGGATAGTGACCGCCGTCGACCACCGGACGCGCTATGCCGAAACAGCCTGTGTAAGCTCAACATCGGCTTCCGAAGTGGCTGCCTTCATTCTTCAATCCATCATCCTGCGCCATGGCGCCCCTCGTATCCTTCTGAGCGACCGCGGAAAGACATTCCTTTCCCAACTAGTAGGCGAAGTGCTCAAAGCCTCTGGCACCACTCACAAGACTATACATCAAGTTATCATGCTCAGACTAACGGCCTGACTGAGCGGTTTCATCGTATGCTCTCTGACATGATAGCCGCCTATATTCAACCCGATCACAGAAACTGGGACACAATTTTGCTATTCGTCACCTTCGCGTATAACACCGCCGTTCAACGCACAACCGGTTACTCGCCATTCTACCTTTTTTATGGCCGTTCACCCAGTTCCTTTCTCGATGTTTCTTTCTTCTCTGCCCCTGTCAGTCCATCTCGATCTTCCTGCGAAGAATATGTTTCCCGCCTCGTCCATTGTCGCCAGCATGCCCGCGTCAACACCGCAGCCAGACAGCGGGACCGCAAGGATCATTATGACGCATATCATCGCGTAGTATTCTACCAGCTTGGCGATGAAGTGCTGCTCTGGACACCAATTCGCACTCCTGCAGGTTGTGCGAAAAGTTTCAGTGTCAGTTTATTGGCCCCTACACGGTCCTGGAAATGACTTCTCCAGGTAATTATCGAGTGACCCCTGTTGTTTCCTCAACTAACCGCCGTTGCCGCTCTACCGAAGTGGTCCACGTTTCTCGTATGAAGCCCTTCACGCGGCGTTCCCCGTACCTTTAGGCAGCGGCCAGGATGGCCACTTTCGCGCGAGGGAAATTAGTGTGGGCATTTATTGCGCACTTCATCATCATCTGTACATTATCATCATCATGCGTGTGCCCCTCATCTTCATCGCGCGTGCGGGCGCATCATCATCAGCGTGGACTGTCGAAGGCTGTTCAGGCTGGTTGTGGACGCCGCCCTTCTTCGCCGTGTCGTCTCTCGGGCTCAATATAGGTCCGCCCTTGCTGTGACGTCACAATATATATATATATATATAAACAAGAAGCCAAGAAACAATGACACCAAGGATCACATAGGGGAAATTGCTTGTACTTAGTAACTGAATTAAAACGAAATGATAAATACATGGACAATGAAAATGGATGAAAAAACGACTGGCCGCAGGTGGAGAACGATCCCACGTCATCGCATTATGCGTGCGATGCCCTTACCATTGGGCTACCGCGGCGCCGTTTTCCCATGCAGTTTCTGGGACATTTATGTTTTCACAACTAGAACTAACCCTGGCCGTGTAACAGTGGCTAACACTCTCAGGCTAACACTCCCAGATATAAATTTCATGTAGTGCAATAGAGTGACATGAAATTAAAAATTTTTAATTGTACATATCACGCATTTCGTTGCGTAAATCTTGCTTCTGTAGTAGACTGTAACCCCTACTTCGAGTGGCATTACTTGTAAATTTTCGTGCAGACGACGGTTCTTGAATGTCTGAGGACAATCTACAGCATGGAATTTTGTACTATTTTGTTAGCACTTGTAGCATGTGATTTCGTTACATATTTCGTAATACATATTCATGTGTCAACCTGCTGCCTGACTGGGAAACAACCACATTGTGACTTCGCCAATCAAATGAATGCTCTCTGAAACAATTATATTTGAAATAAAATTTGTCAAAAAATTACGTACCTTCTACTGGTCGTTCTCGGGCTTTTCCTCCTGGTGACCAGTCCAGGTTTATCCTGTAAGATAAAACAGGACCACCATTATGCGAAGAGGCCACTGGGGAAGATGTCGAATTTAATATTGTAAAATGTTTCGATCTTTTTGGAACAGACACATGTCTCGCTGTGTTCTTCTGTAAATTGCATCGCGTGGATAGTCTAAATCTTAAAAAATAATAGCCACCTTTACTGCTCCTCAAAATGCACCCAAGCCTACGACGTTCCAGAAGGGGCGCATAAAACGTAAAAACTCTATGGTAATCTGCAAACAATTATGTCATACCTGTACATTAAAAGCACGAAAAAAAAAGCCACAGGCCTGCGCGGCACACACAGTACAGTCACAGCGTAAGCTGGTGGAGCGGCTCAAGAGTAGCTCCAATTTGGGCACCACGCACAACAGGGTCTTCGTGGCAGTCTGCCCGCCTCGTTTTGACGAGGACCATCTGAACTGTCCGTCCGGCGTCGACGGCGAGCTGCGGATTGTAATGCTATCTGCACAGCAGTCTGCTGAGCCTGATCAAGCCTTACGTAAATTACATGTCGGGCACGCCGCGTTTGCGGGCACCTTAACTAGATGGCGCCACCATACTGGCGGAGGCTCGGCAGCTCGGGAGCGCGTTGATTGCGCGCCTCGTCTGAATCCCATATCGTCGTCTGCGCCTGCGGGCGCTGCGTTTGCAGGCACCTTACCAAGATGGCGCCACCATACTGACGGAGGCTCGAGTCGTCGGCCCCTGCGCGCTTGCCTTATAGGGTATTTTCCGCGGCCCGATAGCAAGCGCTTGCGATGCTCAGTGGTAGAGTATCTGAGTCCCAAGCAGCGGGCGCTGGTTCAATCCCGGCGGGAATCGGGTACTTTTTTCGCGTTTCCGGCGATAGCGGTTACGCGGCGGACGCCGTCGGCGGCGGCATCATCGCGACCCAAAACGGCTATTGGAATGAGCCCATAATAGCTTGAGCTGTAAAAATGGAAACCAAGGTCCTTGATTTTTTGTTGATAACAAGCCTACGAAGCACGTGTTGGCATCCTACGCTTGCCCAATAAAGCATTCGTTGTAAGTACAGAGCGCCTAACACAGAAGAAGCGAAGTGCATATGTTCAACAGTGTAAACACCACAACTACGCACAAGTGACGCGAAGTGCGACGTGTATTTACTGTCAAGAATTTAAAACTTGTCCTTCACTGTCTCGAAACGAACGGGAGAAATCTGAGCATTTTACTGACGGGTCTGGATTACCTCCCCCAGTTACCTGTTGACGGGCCAAGGTTAGCTAGCCAAGGCACTCAGTCACGTTCGTCAATAGGTATTCTCAATTCCTCAATTTAATAACAGTATTCGTAAACTGTTAATTCCTATACGTGCTTCTGACTGTTACTGCATTTGAATTTGATTGTTTTCTTTCATATTCTTGTACTTTTTTATTTTGCTTGCATCATACCATTGCTTACGCTCATCGCATATAATGATAAAGCGTTGTTCTATATACGCGTACTTCGCATGATCCCCTTATTTCCTAATGTAAAAGAACCATTTGAGTAACTGCTGCTAAGGAGCGTCGTCGATGGAGCGTAGTCAAGTTTACTCTACACTGGCGTTTTTTACTTTCACCGCTCATGCTCGCGCACACAAAGCGCTTTGTATTTCAAGTTCTTCTCTATCCTTGTCCAGTCACGCTCTAACGGTCATCATGAAATAAACTTGTGTTGCACTCTTCTGGTCTCACTAAATCATTGCCGTGATATGTTCATTGATAATAACATACTGTCAATTATACATTCATTCATTGATATGCAGAGCAACCTACTTGAGGTAGACGTCCTTCATTGATGCAACTATCACTCCCATGCTTGCAATGCCGAGCCGTTGGAAGGAGCTTTCGAGCTTCTTGAACATCGCCGGGAACTCCTTGTTGTCCAAAGTGCCCAGCGCGATAGACACCTCTTCTTGCTTCTCATCATCGATGACCGCCGCAGGTGTAGTCTTGCGGACGATATGCATAACTTCATCGAGATTGAAAGCATTTGGCACCTTGGAGAACGTGAGCTTGTATCCGACGCCTGCGTACAAACAAAACGCTGTTAGGGACGAATCGTGCCCACACGGTTCGTGTACAGCAACATCGTTTAACCTGCCAAATTGGCTCAGGATAGCGGGCGGGGTTACGCTGCCGAGCACGTAGTTATGTGTTAAATTTACTCGTGCTATGACCGCATCCCTACTGGTGAAAAAAAACGACATAATATATTCCTTCGGGGGTGTATACAAATCAGACAACTGATAGATATAAACGCAGCGACTCCATATAAGTCACTTTTCGTAGCCTTGCCAAGTACTCGGGCTTCTGGCTCACGGTCGTGCCGGACTACTTTCTGCGGCAACGAAGCGAGAGCTACACGGGCGGAGCTGGTGCACGCGTATTAGTGCACCAAGTAGTCCGGCAGCGTTTCACAGAAGCTTTTTGTTTATAGAAGCAGCTACTTAAAGAGAGTATAGCTTCCATTTATGACGGTTTCGCATTTTCCCAAGTGCGCTAAAAGTAAAGCAGTAAATAATGGCTCGTATATTTAACACTGATTGGTGTATATTGTCTTATTTTGTGGTTGTAAAGGATGTCTATCGCCTCCCTAGCTGAAACTAGCAGTCACGAGAATGTGGAACTATTTTTCCCTCAGGAGCGCTCTCACTTGGGTGCGTTTTCCTTTCGTAGCGTTCCATTTAATGCCACAGAAAGTTGTCCGCAAGCTGGAGTGAAGGCTCTGACGCATTCTGCTTTGCAGCACCAAGGCGTCGGTTTTCACGACCGCCTGTGCTAGCTGACTTCCAACTTGAAGCCGGTATAACACGGACGCGAGAAACGAACATTGCAAGATTGCTGGCTTAAAAAGTCGCGCAAACAATGTGTTGTCTATTTAGTTGAGGTATATATGAAAATTAACATGTACTCTGTAGTCATTGTTCATAACATTTCTAAGCTTATTCGAATTTCCGACAAATGTTGGGGTGCGTTTGCATTTCATATAAAATGCGCCGTGGAATACCGGCCTTCGCTGCCACACAATAACTTCACAGAAAAATTTCTTGATTTAGGTCGAAGGTAAACAAGCATCAGTTGCCCCATGTTATTATGGGTTGCAATAATGAGGTGTCCCTCGTAGGCCGAGGCTCGGCGCTGCGACGTAGTTGTCAGCTAAGTAGTATCGCAGGCAGAGAAATTTAAGAGTTATGCATAATGACCAAATTTTAATCGTGTCCTTTATGAGACCGTGCTTCTCTAATATATGGTGATGCGTATTGTGAAGTTATTGTGACGGTGAAGAATAAGAAATTGAGACAAAAAATGTCACAGTTTCGCCCTAAGGGCGAAGCATTGAATGCGATAGCAACACAGCAATGTCATACGAAGTAAGGTGAGCGGCTTTGGTAACAATATGAATTGTAGTAAACATGAGCTGATTAAGTAAGCAGGTGTGCTGCGGCGTAAGTAGACCGACATGAAGAGAGACTCGACGACCACGAGAAGGCGCGTGTGAAACGGTGGTGTTGATGAGAAGCGCTTCCCGTGGGCAGCGCGTGCGAAGGGACACACCTGTAGCGCTGCACTGCCGATCCGGGCAGCATTGCGTGTGTAGCGTGCGTTGGAAAATGTGGCCCGACTATTACGAACTGAATGAACAAGCGCGGTGTGAGCGCGCACAAACAAACATGAATAGATCACACTGAATGACTGCAGACAACGACTGTCAAAACGCTGGCAGCAAGCAGCGGGCGAAGGTACGTGCGGTCTATCGCTTCAACGGAAACTGAGCGGCCAGTGCATAAAGGTCAGAGCCGTGTGGAGATAAGAGACGGTGCGGCGAGCGACGAGCGCCGGTTGCTGGCAGAGGAAAAGTGCGCCCCCCCCCCCCCCCACCCCGCTCCCTCCGGCGCTGGCTTCCCGCTTCCTTGCTTGCGCGTGGGAGAGATAAGAGACCGTGCGGTCGAGCGACGAGCGCGGTTGTTGGTACAGTAGAAGTGCCCCCCCCCCCCCCGCTCCCTCCGGCGCTCGCTTCCCGCTTCGTTGCTTGCGCGTGGCAGATTGAGTGCGTTCGCTCTCCGTGATAGCGCGCGTCCCCGCACGCTTCCGCTCGGGCATACGGCGCGCGGTGAAGATTTTATCTATACGGAACCTCACGGCGACGGCGACGGCGACGGCTACGGCGACGGCGACGGCGACGCCGACGGCAGAAATCCGGTTGAAGTGTCCATATAATTGCTATCGCAATAAAAAAATTGCGTGTATTCTCGGATTTCTCTCGCGCTCGGAAACCTCTTTTATCTAGCACGTATTGAGCAACAAAAAGTTGTGTCGGCAGTTTTTCAACATGGCCTCAAATTTTGTCATTGATACTTTCATCCAACTGTAATATTTCAGAAGTTGATTAATTATTTATGGAAATGCTATAATTAGGCGGAATGCAAAAAGTAATCTGAGTATCTCCAAGCGACGGCAAACATTACCTAAGTTCTGTTGGTTCTGTCCAGCTACGGGGCATTTGGATACCTTTTAATCTGGGCGCATGCAAGTTGGGACACCCTGTATATGTCTCGCGGTAAGTTGTAGTATATCATGAGATTATTGTCGCGTACCTTTAGGAGTCTATGTCACCATTAGCAAAGCGCGCAATGTGTGATCCGATGCATCCTTTTTGCTGTATGATATGCTGCACATGCGCACACACACATGCACACACACACACACACACACACACACACACACACACACACACATACACACACACACACACACTGTGCACGTACTCACACAAACACACAAACGCACACACAAAATGACGCGCACACGCACACCACGCATGCACGCAGCAGCACAAACACACAAGGACGCACATGATCACGCACATGCACGCGCACACATACACACGCACAACGCAAGCACGCACACACACAAACACACAAGCAGAAACATGATCACCATACACGCGTGTGCATACACAGACACATGCAAACACACAAGCACAACCCCATACACAAGGCAAACACATAAGCACGCACACATACACACACGCAGCACGCATGCGCACAAACACAAAGACACCACACACGAGCGCACGCACACACGCAAGCACACACACGATCCCGGACACACACACACATACACGCACCATGCATGTTTGCACGCAAACGAGCACAAACACGATCACGCAGTGGCACGCACAAACTCATATACCCATACGTACGCACACAAACACACGATGACGCACACATACCATACACGCGCGCACGCACCCACAAAAGTACACACGAGATCCCGCACACGTACATGTACATACACTCACACGCCGCGGATGGACACACACAAACACGCAAGCGCATACACAATCACGCGGACAATCGCTGTCAGAACTGTTACGTAGTTACGACACACGTGGCGTGTGTGCCGAATAAGACAGCACTCAGCTGGAAGGTTGGAACATGAACGCTTATTGCTTCTGTGTGGGAGGTAGAGCACTGCACGGGCCGATTTTTGCGGCCCGAGCCCGGCCCGGGCCCGTTTTTACATTGGGCGGCCCGCCCGAGCCCGATCAAAACTTTTATGGCGAGACCCGGGCCCGGCCCGGGCCCGGAAATACTCTACGTTACCCGCCCGGCCCGGCCCGCCACCCCTTTACCTTAAGCCCGAGCCCGGCCCGAGCCCGACTCGAACCCGGCCCGAACCCGGCCCGAGATCAAAAAATACATGTTTTTCAGAGTTGGGAAGCCCGAGAATAACTCGCAGAAAGCCCGAGCCCGGCCCGGGCCCACGTCAAAAAACCCGAGCCCGGCCCGGGCCCGGGTCAAAAAGCACAAAAAAAGCACAAAAAGCACAAAAAACCCGGGCCCGGCCCGGCCCACGGGCCGGGCCGGGCCCGGGCTTTCGGGTAAGCCCGAGCCCGTGCAGTGCTCTAGTGGGAGCGTATATATATGAAAATGAAAGGGGGGAAGGGAGGGCAAGGGAAACGATAGCAGAAGAAAGTGCACGCGCCACCCGCGCTTGCGAGGCAGTTTGATTGTGACTGACGTCACTTTACAACAAGAACGCTGGCGTGATGAAGAGCGATAAGAGCGGCGAGTGAATTCTCCTTCGTGCAGCCTCTCGCTTTAACGCGAATTCATCGTGCGAGTACGCAGCGTGCAAGAAGCCATCAGCTATCTAGGGCCGGTGAGCCTTCAAACCCACCGCCGATTACGCGCGCAGCTGCGCTCAGCCGTGCCACAGTGAGCGCTCCCAAATCTTGCCGCTCCTCCCCCCCCCCCCCTCCCTCGGCCTTAATTGCGCGGAAGAAATATCAGCGCGAACCCTGCCCACTATCCTCCCTTGCGCGCTCGAGAAGACACCGTGGCACTAAGCCTCTATCATCGGCTCACGCTCGTAAGCTTTCCTTCACATTTACAGCATACGGCGCGCAGCCGCGATATTACCGCACTTGGACTTATACGAAACGTCACGGCGACGAAGGCGGCGGAAGTTCGCCTGTAGTGTCCATAAACCTGTTATCGCAATAAAATATGGCTACAGCCACATTCTCGACAATGAGTCGATAGATATGAAGCAATGTTGCCTCTCATATACTAATGCTACTGGTTTGAAAGTATTCAAAGTTTCGGAGTAAGCATAATAGTATGACAAAGCGGAATGGCATGCAAAGATGTACTTGTGTGAAAACTTGTAATGCGAAAATTCGGAATTGTATATCAAGTTCGGGTGTATTGCGGTAAGGCGCATGGTAAGTGATACGTATTTCTTTCAGTGGGGTGTTTTCTTAAGTGCCGCATGGTTTTACTGCCGCTTTGATTTTTTTTTTATCGTGGCGAAATTGTTCTGGGGAGTTCTGCGATGGTTTTTCTGTTGCGGCAAAGGCTGTCGTTTGGCATGAAACGTAACGATGAGTAATTATAAAATAAAAGTTACTGTGTGTATACGTCCCTGGAATACACAACAACATTTTATTGAGATAGCAATTATATCGACACTCAAAGCGCATTTCTGCCATCGGCGTCACCGTCGCCGTGACGTTCCGTATAAATTCTCAGGGCGACGAAATCTTCGCCGCGCGCCGTACGCTGGGTGTGCGAGTGAAAGCGTACGAGGGTGACACGGCAATTGCGGCTCAATGTAGCGCATGCGAGGGAGGAAGGCAGGCCGGAAGTGCGCGGTCTCCTCGCGGGCGCGAGGCACGGGGTTGAGGCGTGGGAGAGGGGGGTGCGTTCTCCGTCGGCTGCTGCTCACAGCGCGGCGGCGTGGCCGCCGTATCTTGAAAGCAATCTGCGATGTGGGCGAAGTGGGCGCCCGCGCGGGCCTCATTTTCAAAGCGGTCTGCGATGGGGACAAAGTGCATGCGCCGAGTGCCCCGTAGCTTCGTTCGCGCTGCACTTACGACGTTTAGTTCGTGTTAAAGCGAGAGACAGGGCAAAGGCCAATTTGCTCGCTGTCGCTGGCGCGCTTTAACACCCCAGCGTTTTGACGAGTTTCCGCCGTAATCGTGCGAGATGTGTCCACGTTTGCCTGTGCGCGCATGACACCGTGCTTGCTTGTTTACTTAGTAAGCGAATATTTACAACTTTATATGGCGGATAAAAATACTATTCTTACATCGTATAGCTGTCGACTAATTGGCTATCGCAATCTATTCGCGTTTCGGGCGAAACGACGACTTTTTTATTTATTTTTGTTTAGTTTCGTTTTTTTTTACTCTGGTTCCGAGACTTAGCGCTGCTGCGCATGACCTGTATTGATGCTCATGTCGAGTGAATCCCGATTTGCCTCATGTCGGTTACGAAGGAAATTATATATGACCTCCGCATGCGATGGCGATGTATTCATCCCTATTAAATGTTGGAAATTATTAGAATAGTTTTTTTTAGTCCTTAGCATTGCCTACTGGAAAGAGAAGCAATAGTGAGACTCATGTCATTCACGTGTATTTCAGACGCCGTTGATAAAAGAGTCTGCCGAAGGGGTCGCTGAAGGTTTTTTTCAGGGTCAGAAAAGCACGCAAAGCAATTTGAAGCAAGATGAACATACGCGAACACATTTCGTCTTTAAGCATAGGCTATCTAACAATAGAAATAATTGTTACTCGGCTACCTCTTTCTCTTTCAAAAATTTGAAAAGCTTCGCCCTGTCTATATATTTAAACATATCGTGTCTATGTGGACATTTAAGAAGAAATGTTGAAATGAAAAAAAAAATACGCATGAGGTAGCCGCCGCTGGTGTTTCTAATGCGCTTGTTCCCCTATTCTCAGGATAGGTAGAAATAAATTGAAAGTATAAATTAAACGTCGTGCACATCGACGCGAACAATGATGCAGTAAGGTTTTAGCCGCAATAAAATAATAAGAGAAAAAGTAGAGACAACTCAAGGGAAACCTGAAACGATGTGGGTAACTGAACCCTGGTAACGACACTTTATGGGTTGGGGGGGAAGTTAGGCTTCGGCATGGCCCGGGGCCGGGGGGGGGGGGGGTCGTTGCGCTGCCCCAGGAAAACCCCAGGAGGGGGCTCAGGTCCCGGAGCCCCCACCCGGTAGTCGGCGCCTATGTCCGCGTTGGAGGCAATCTTGTAGTTTCTACGGCTGTAGCAGTGAAAGGTTTTATCCGGCGAGGCCACTTGTGTGGGAGCCTAAGAGCAGCACGTCTGTGACGAATACTCATATTAACCGCTAACAAACAGAGGCTTAGTACTTCCGTAGGGTGTGCGAAGGCGCTTACGCTGCTTCGCCACCTTTAATGTGTCAGTTGCTAAGAATGACATGCATCTGCGTAAGGATTTTCACTGTGTGTTTTAAGGAAAAAAATAGCTATTGGAGTCAGAGATGTTTTGATGCTGTGGCCGGTCGCAGGACTGGGTTTCTGCGAAAGTTACGTGTAGAGTGAAGCTTCCTCTGCAACGTCCGACGGGTTTAGATGGTGTGGTGGTGCTTGGAATGTGGAGACGAAAGTGCGGGCGGTGATATGAGGAAGGGAGGGGGGGGGGGGTGACTCCAAGAGAAGAAATGCTGCAGGAAAAACTGCCATGTGGGCCATTTGGTGGACGCAAGCCGGGACGTCACCAGGCTAAAGAGTGCAGACAGCAAGGGCACCGGCGGTGCCATGATGCACTGGCGCTCAGTCGGCCGCAGACGTTTATTGGATGTTTGGCTTTATTTGCTCTCCACCTCTGGTAGAATATCTTACTGTACTTTTCTAAAAGTATCAGTTAAGAGTGCGCATGTGCCAGCCTTGGTGCTTTTGATCTTTTGTCTAGGCAGTGAACGCTGGAAAGAAAGCAATGCCCACTATGCAGACATGCGGCAACAATTACGTTGAGCAGCTGGCCAATCATGGCATCGGAAGTTCCGAATGCGGCAGGTTGGATGGGACACTCACACCATTCGGAAGAACGTGTGCTGATCTCGAGCTCGTATACGAAGCGGCCACCGCATTTTTGAACGACGCTATACTGTGTGGGCGGAAGAGAAGGGCGAGTTAGGCGCAGGTCGTGCAATGGTAAAGTCCCATAACTCGTTAAAGCATCCAACTCTGCCCCAAGAGTAGGAAAACGCATGAACCCAATCGAGGGTAGCATTGGGTACGGCAGGCTGATTGATAAGAATAAAAACCGTCAGACATAGGATGAAGTGATGACTTGGGACATTTATAAGCGCCAACATATCTGTGTGAAGCCTTCGGGCATAAATGTGGGCATAAAATGCGCGGCTGCAAATGGTGAAGACACCTTAGGAGTCAGGGTGGCGAAGAAATAGAAGACGATCTGAGAGCGAAACACATTGATCAAATCGCAGGCTGTTTTGCAGAACGTCGAAGGGATGGCAGTCATTACTAATAATATTAGTATCGTAATTATTGTAACATTTTTTAGCAGAAGTCGTGTTGCATGCATATATTCTATATACCTAGGACGCCAATAGGCAGCCGGCAGCATTGATTAAAGCAATACAAACAGCTAACCGGAGGCTGGAGAAGCTTACCACATGCTTTTTTCAGAAAGGCTGTCGATCCGCTGCAGACGGTCCCACCGGACGCCATGATGATTATCTGGTCGGCGATGGCATCAGCTTCCTCCATGTCATGAGAGGAGAGTAGGAGAGTTCTTTCCTTCGCCACGGTTGTCAAGGTATCCCACACAGTCCGCCTCGTCTCCGGATCCATGCCCGCCGTTGGCTCGTCCAAAATGAGCAGCTGGAATACGAGTGATTCAAGTGAGTTCAAGCATTAAAGCTGTAATACAAGGGACACGTGCACGATCTGGCTGGATTGCCATAATCAGTAGCTTTAGGCTAAATTTGGCTACGTGTGCTACTCTAAAGAGAAGCTGAAAGACAATATTGGCACTCAGTTTCTGGATTTTAATTAAACACCTATTATCGGGCTTACGCATTACATAACGTGCCAAGCACCACGTTTTTTTACTCTTTATGCCAACAAGCGCTTCGGCTGCCAGCGTTTGCACTCTAATTCCCACCGCTCTGTCTTACTGTCTCTTAAAGCTACGCCCTAACACTTTACATCGTGGTGTTGATTCTATGAGAAAGGCAAAAAACTTCATATGATTGCTTTGACCGTTTTATTAAAAAGGTAAACAACTCAGAGTCTATATTTTAGGAAACGTGGCAATTGCTATCGGCAATAGGCAGGCAAATTTGTCGCTGTCTGTAAATATTGGGCTCAACGTTGCACTTACAGAGACTCGGTTAAATAACGCGATCCCAGACAATGTCGTTTTGGTACGTGACTCCGTTTTTAACTTATTTCGTTGTGACCGCGGGGACCGTAGGGGTGGCGGTGTACTTCTTGCCGTCAAGAAAGAGATTACTGCTGTGATTATCGATGTCATGTCGTGCATAGAGTCAGTGTGGGTTCGTTTGAAATGCGGCCCTACAGATGCCATTATTGGGGTTATTTACCGTCCTCCTAACATGAACGCATCATTCTCAAGTAAACTCTGTCGTGTGTTAAGCGAACTTACAGTTCAATTTCCCAGTTCTAGCTTACTAATACTAGGTGATTTTAACTTTCCTGTAATTAATCGGTCCTCATTAACAGCTCCAGGTAGTGATGCCGAAGCTCAGGCTTTCATTCAGTGCTGCCTTTATTTCTCATTGCAGCAACTTATCTCTGAGCCCACACGTCGTTCCACCACTTCAGCCAATGTTCTCAATCTTATCCTAACCAGCAATCCTTACATTTGCTCTAATATTGCGCACTTAGAAGGCCTTTCAGATCATTACATATTCACCCGAAATGTGAACTTTGTGCCTCACAGAGAATCAACGCGTACTAGACAAATAAGGTGCTACAACCGAGCAAACTTCGATGAAATAAACGCTGAGTTGGCAGTCGTTGCTGAACACTTTCCTTGCGATTTTCGAAAACGTTCAGTGGAGGCCAACTGGAACCTGTTCAGTAAAAAACTTGCTGCTCTTGTCGACAAGTACATACCTATCATTAGCGTACCATGCACCAGCACGGCGCCTTGGTTTAATAGCCATCTACGTCGCCTTAACAATAAGAAGAAACGCCTCTACAGACAGGCCGTCTGTAGAGACAGGCAATCCGATTCCTGGCAACGCTACAAAGCCTGCGATAAGGAATTTCAGTTGGCGCTGATATCTACTCGTCGCCATTTCTTCTCACACGATCTACCATCAATGTTAACAAAGAACCCTCGAACGTTCTGGCAGACAATCAATCTTTCTAATAAACCCGATATAACTCTCACCGATGCTGTAGGAGGCTGTATTCCTACGGCTGAATGCGCTGAAATATTCAATAAGGCATTCACATCATTTTTTACCAGAGAAGAGGCTTCTTTAGCCCCTATCACACTGAATATTTCCAACACCTTAATGTCCGAAATAATTATTAGTGAGACCGGTATCTTATCTTTAGTAACGAAACTTAAAACTTCATCAGCCTCTGATAACCTAGGTTTCAACAACAAAATACTCATGAATTCATGAGAAGGTATTCATCGCATTTTGTCCGCTATTTTTTCAGCCTCTTCCATCTGGTTTCGTTCCAAGCGACTGGCGGTTAGCTAAGGTCGTGCCGATTTTCAAGTCTGGGGATCGTTCATTGCCTCTCAATTATCATCCCATTTCATTAACTAGCACAGTTTGCAAACTGCTTGAACGTGTGATTCACTCCCAGGTTATTGACTATTAAGAAGAACATTACATCATCTTTAAGTACCAACATGGTTTCTGTAAAGACTACTCGTGCGAAACGCAACTTGCTGGATTCATCCAAGACCTACATTCATCTGTCGATGCTTGTATTCAAGTCGACTCGATATTTCTCGATTTTTCAAAAGCTTGTGATAGGGTACCTCAGAATCGGTTATTAACAAAATTAGCACTGCTTAATATTCACCCTCTTGTTTTAGCATGGGTAAAAGATTTTCTTTCTTACAGGTTTCACTTTACCACTGTCAATACCCATAATTCTTCTTTCAGCCAAGTACATTCTGGCGTCCCACAAGGAAGTGTACTTGGTCCCTTACTTTTCCTGATCTTTATTAACGATTTACCTAACTCTGTTTTGTGCCAAATCAGGCTTTTCGCAGACGATTGTGTAATTTACTAGAACATTTATTCTAATGATGATTGCCTTGCCCTACAATATGACATTGACTCAGTAACAGCATGGTGCTCTACCTGGCTCGATCATGCAACTTAACCCTTCTAAAACAAAATCAATGTCTTTCACTAACCGTAAGTCTCAAATTCCAACCGCATATACCTTAAATAATAACCCACTTGAGTTGGTAACCAATTATGAGTACGTCGGTGTTCACATTTATTCCAACCTAATATGGAACCATCATATTAACCTTACTGTTGCATCCGTTATTCGGTCATTAGGTCTTTTAAAACATAACCTAAAGCATGCCCGTTATCACCTCCGATCACGTGCTTATACCACTCTAATCCGACCTAAAATCGAATATGCTTCGGCAATTTGGGACCCCCATCAAGCATATTTATTAAATAGCATTGAATCACTGCAGAACCGCGCAGTTCGTTTCATCTATTCTGATTATTCACGTCATACCAGCATCACAGCATTGAAGAAACGTGCTGGCTTTCAAGAACTATCTCTCCGCCGTAAAATTGCACTTTCATCACTTTTTCATAAATTGTATCATCACTCAAATCTTGATAACGACTTTTTTTGTTTGCCATCTGCTATTTTTGATTGACGCGACCATCCTTTCAAAGCCAAGCGCGTGTCATGTCGTCCATTTAACTATGCACATTCATTCATTCCACGCACTATAACTGACTGCAACGCTTTTCCTCCACTTGTTGCTACCACCACAGATCGCGATAAAATTTTAAATCTACTGTCTGCTAGTACCACAGCGTAATCATTGTGTAAACTGTTATCTAGATGTACATCGGGTTTTTTTACTTATTGCTTATACTTCTATGATGATTCTCGTTTTTTTTTATTTAATATTTTTTGTAGGTTGTATAGCTGTTAATAATCTGTATAGTGTTGCATAGTTTTATGACGGTATAACGAAATTCTAACTTGTTAGTATAGTGTCACATGTGTTCCTTTTGTCGTTATATTTGTGCCCCCCCCCATGTAATACCCTCGGTATCGAGGTCCTTTAGGGGTATTTTGTGTAAATAAATAAATAAATCAATAAATAAATCAATAAAATGAAAAAGGGTCAACCCTCACCCTTGGGCCGTTTTAAGTGTTATACAAAACGCCTTACACGTTATTCCTCTTTCGTGCGAGACCCATAAACGGCACGTAATTCATATATTCAGCAAATGTTGATTTTATAGGTGACGGGCACAGAAGGTTTGTAGTGTCCAGAGCATTTACATGCTGCAGAAAAAAATATTGAACTGTTGTATTCTGCAAATTTTATAAAATATACACGGCATGTAGTTTATATTTGCCGGTCTCATTGCTGAACTGCGCAATCCAAGGCGTTTATCGTTCGTTGAAGTCGGAAGCTTGTCGCGCGTGGCGAACGATAAATGTTCAATCTATGTAGCTTAATAGAGGCTCTGCAGAAAGTTATTTATTGAACCATTTAATAGTGTCACACTGTGGCTATTCAGTTTATTTCCCAAAATCCTAAGACGCCATAGTAGGCGCAAACTTCAAACTTGGTAAAAATAGTGAAATGTGTGCGATGTGAAACTTTTGTGTTCTTGGTTAACATCATCATCATCATTAGCCTATTTATGTCCACTGCAGGACGAAGGCGCCTCCCTGGGATCTCCAATTACCCCTGTCTTGCGCTAGCTGATTCCAACTTGCACCTGCAAATTTCCTAACTTCATCACTCCACCTAGTTTTTTGCCGTCCTCGACTGCGCTTCCCTTCTCTTGGTATCCATTTATCTATGTTAACTTGGTTAGCATAGAAGCGTTCAAAATAGTTACTGAACCATCGGTATTTTGTTTATTTTTATAAGTAATGCCATGCTTACAGTTAGTTTTTCCGGTATACTCAGTTAACTAGACAAGACACTCTTATATAAATTATATATAAGGGACAGGTTATGAATAATGTGTACGTAGAGTGGAAAATATATCAGGTGATTCCGTAATTTTCCATAAATTATGTATTCAAGTGTGGAGCTTTAGGACTGCTTTAGGAGCAGTCCAAGGTTCTGGCCATGGCCGTGACATAGGCACGTATGCACCAAGATCAAACTAAGTCAAATTGGGCAGAGCTCTACGGCAAACGTGTTTCAGAAGCTAAATGCGTGTGGACCAAATACAGCTCTTACAAAATGTTTTCTTTTTCTTTGCAACAGAGCAGTTGTCACGTTTATGGCTTGATAAGAAGCATTAGAAACAATTCATGAACTCTCATTTTTTCGCCATTTCCAGATTTATACAACCTTTCCCGGCGTCCTCCATTAATGAAGTAAGACATCTCATTAACCTTTGCGGAAAGACAAGACTGCGAAATGGGTGATTCGTAGGCAAAGTACAAAGAGTGTCGGTTAAATGTGTTCCTTGCAAAAAATTTTCTATGCAAGATCTCCGGAGCTTTATCATGAGTGTTTTTTTACGAGCAGTGCGAAATTAAGCCCAATGCCCTGACCTAACTAAAAACGCAACCAAGATCAAATATCAGAAACATGTGAGAAGACAAATTAATGCATGACGCAAAAAGCCTCTGCTTAAATACAACATTTGCAGGAAAAAAAGTTCTTCGGCATATGCTCGAATGCGTTATGTGCACATTTTACGCTATGTTTACAATCTCCCGAGGGAATCCTATGTTACATAAAGTTTACATTTAAGGAAAATAAGGGTCCCTTTAGGGGTCATTCGCAGGCGACATTAAAAATGTTTCGCTTACTCACGCCGCTTGCAACAAACTGCTTGACCAGGGAATATATGATTGACTTTTAGTAGCGGTGCAAAATATTGCAAGTAACACCGAGATCGAAATTCCCGACTATAAGGGAATCCCAATGGCAAATCTGTGCGTGAAGATTAATGCGTGAGCATAAGTTAGATAATTTGTAAAACGAGATTTCTAAATCAAGTTTTCGCCAGTCTAACGCTGCGGTTGGGAGATGCGTTTCACAACGTCCCAAAAAAAAACACTGCGTTACACAATTTTCGATTTACCAGAGATATCTACCATCTGATGTGCGATGCGACGCGAAAAATTGTCATTAGTGACCTAATTAGGGGCGTAACAAGTAATTCTTGAACCATTGTTTTTTTATATTCCATGCGTTATACGACGATCATCTGGTGTAGTCGCTTAACTGTAAACGATGCCCTTGTTTCTGTTTTGTGAATTGGCCAAGTAAAGGGAGATATGTAGGCAAAGTTGAAAGTGGGTGTGCTTAGTGCTTCTTTTGCAATAAGTTCCCTATGCTAGAGCTTCGAAAGGGTATATGTTTCACGAGCAGCGCAAAATTTAGCCTGCTTCCCTCAGATAGTTTAAAGCGCCACCAAGATTACATTTATCTAAGATGTCTAAACAAATTGCCTGAGGTTTAGGCCTTGTAAACCAAGCTATAACGCGCGAAAAGTTTATTTGACTTAGTTTTGCATAGACTATGCACACAGGTTTTCATTACTGCACGCTTCCGCGCTTGGTAAGCTTCTGTACAATGTGCTAATCTGGCCTCCCTTTGCTTCGGTGTTTCAGCAGCTAACTTTGCCTTTGCTTGAGATTTCGCAGCCTGCCGTGTAGCTATATCTGCTGGATGATTGGATTCAGCCTGTCGCTTGTGCTGAAGCGCACGCCCAGATGGCCCAGCCGAAGCGCCCTCCATGTCGAAAGTGAGCGACCAAGCGCCGGCGCAGCAGACGTTATACCCTCGCCTAGTCACGTGGTACTGCACGTCACACCTGCCACACGTGCGCTCGGGCGGCTCAAGGTCATTGCGACGCGATGAATCACCTTACGAGACATGGCGTAGTAGAGCTTTCGCTCTAAAACAAGGAAGGAAGTGTGCAAAGAAAAAGGCCTGTCCATGAAATAAAAGTTTAGCAAAAATATTCCTTCAACGTGTGCTTGAAAGTGCTATTTGAACATTTTACGCTAGGTGTAGCAGTGTTCCGAAGGAAGTCGATTTTACACTGAGTTTACAACTGGAAAACAGAAGGGGCACTCTTTTGGTCATCTGTAAGCAACCGAAAATTGTTTTGCTTGTGCACCTCTTCACTTATGCAGATTTAGTGAAACGGCTTATGCATGTTTTGTCTAATAAATTGCGTAATCACAGCATATATGATTGACGAGAGTGGCGAAGTGGGTTTTATTGTTAGTCATCATGGAATTGTTATCTAGTACAGCGCAGCAGAACAAGGATACAAGAAGAAACCACAGAAGGACACAATGCTAACAATTAACAACGAAACTTTCATCCCTGGAATGGTCGTACTTATGCGCACACAAAACTACGCGCACAACGATATCTACTTTCTATAATACATGAACGGCATCAACGCATTCTTAAACTGATAAGTCATAAATACCCCGAGAAAACGTAAATTATTTATTGCAAAAGAAGTCAGGTATGAAGTCGTGCGCAAATAATCCCTTTCTTTCACGGACAATAATAGTGAAGGTTTGCTTATGCATTAGATGTGTTCAGTTTGTATTATTATTCTTACAGACTCACGCTAACTCCTGTCTATTATAGTGGTGCCTCCTAGAAGAGGGCGAGAGGAACAAGCTCTGCAACAAAACGTAAAAGAACCCTCACCTGATGCACTTCTCACTTTGTCCTTGTGCTCTCTCAAGCTTTCATTGATGAATCATCCGGTTTGATCAACGTAGCATTTACCGCAGGAGAGCGGAATACGGTAGATTATACCTACAGCGCATGAATTGATCTTTGTGTATCTTATCACAGACCAACTTTCTTCTCCTGATCAGGTTATCAGTTTTACGCAGAGTGCCTAGCTTGTAAGGAGTCGATATTGCGCTTCGGTATCGTGACGTTCACTTTATTTCAACTGATAGTATGACTTGCTCCGCTTACAGCCCACGAGCTAACAAACCGCTCTTCCAATTTCACGCAGATCATTCAAAAGAGGTGAAGAGGAGCATAAATAACTTATGTTTCACAAATGCGCCTAAATATTAACGTCCACCTCTTGTCCACACCTAATAAAAACCGGTTTATAACAGCAGAGTGCGCACCTTAACGTAGCTGGGCATATAACCTTGTGATGGTGTCGGCGGCGGAATCGCTGCTCAAATAGGAAAGATCGAGAAAATCGACTCGTGAAAAACTACTCTGTGTAAAATTCTGTATAAAACTAGTAAGCCGATGAGTACAAGAAAGTCGGTCTGTGACAAGAGGCACAAAAATCAATTGATCGCACGGGCTACAGGTGTAATCTATAGTATTCTGCTCTCCTGCGCGGTAAATGCTACATTAATCAAACCGGTTTATTCATCAATTAAATCTGGAGAGAGCACAGAAACAAAGTGAGAAGCGCATCAGGTGACGGTTCTTTTGCATTTAGTTGCAGAGCTTGTTCTTGTCACCCTCTTTTAGAAGACACCACTATCATAGACAGGAATAAACGTGAGTCTGTAAGATTACCAATACAAACTGAAAACATCCAATCTGCCGCTGAGCAATGCATCAGCAACCCTTTACTATTATTGTCCGTGAAAAAAAATGAATTATTTGCGCACCACTAGATACCTGACTTCTTTTTCAATATAGAATTTTAATTTTCTTTCGGTTTTTTTTTCTGCTGTATCGGCTTGACAGATAGCACTTCATATATGACTGACGTTTGCGAGCGCACAAAATTTAGTCCATGGCCATAACGTAACTAGATATGCTCGCGAACATCACACTTACAAAAATGAGTGGACTGCTTTGGCGAATCTGTGAGAATCAGTGGAATCACTGTGGTATAGGAAGTTCCTTGGTGCTCTCGGTGAACTGAACGAGACACCATGTTTCTGTTTGGCGAAAGCAGGTAGCAGATAATACGTGATGTGTAGGCAAAGTTAAAAGTGGGCAGGTTTATTGCGACGTTTTTAGTGAGTTGCGTAAGCAAGTGCTTAGAAGCTTTTGGGTGTTTTACGAGCGTGAACGACTCAACGCTTTTTCCTGGAAGAAAAACAAATGCCACTGAAATTAAATTTAGCTATAATGGGCGGGAGGTTATGGCAAATTTGTGTGACAAGTTGAAAGCGTGTGAAATAAGCACTCCATTTGCGAAACAAGCAATGTATGTCTTTCGAAATTTCATACTGGCGTTATCATTTATGCTTCCGGATAACTCGAGACGATTTATCTTTCACCATGGTTATGCTTGCAAGAAAGTGGGCGGGGTCGTGTTCAGTGCAATGTGTGACCAAATGGTAACGCTCCAGACTTAATTATAAGAGTTATATATCGAACGATGTGCTATATGGAAATCATAGTAGGTTTCCTTGGTGGCCCGGATGAACTACAAAGGACATCGTGTTTATATTTGTTTAAATCTATAAGCAAGTTATACTTAACGCGTAAATGAAAACCATTGTGTGTGGACAAATTACAGCCTTAGTAGTAAGCTACGTGTGTGAGCTGCCCGGAGCTTTATAACTGCGTTTTAGGAACGACGCAGAGCTTTACCTGTGACCCTGAGTGAACTGTAAACGTGAACAAAATCCCACTGAGTGACAATAGGGGTACATTGCGGCTTAAGTTCTCGCGAAGCAAAATGTTTGTCGATGAATTGCAGCATTTGCTAAATTTCTTTACGAAGCTCCCGAAGACGTTATTTGCTGGCTAGATTTCAGTCGAAGCCGTCGTATAGGAGAAACCTATAAAGTTTGTGGTTTAATGACAGACAAATCAAATGTTTATTTCCATCGCTGGAAAGAATATATATAGCTTCACCGGAAAGTGGGTGGTGATTCTGGAAGGTCACAAAAGTCTGCTCGTTGGTCAAATTAGAAGTTCTCCTGAAGCTTCTTAACTCCCAAGTTTCTGCCTCAGATGTTTGTACTGGTAAGATGCAATTTGTGTAGACGTCGTTTAAAAGATAGCAGTTAGCTGCTTGTCATGAATTGGCAGCTAGTGTATACCTTATGCCCTGAGCCCTTTTTATTCTTCTGAAAGGTTCCTTCTCATGATCTGTGTCGCCTCTGAGCATAGCTAAACGTACTTTTCCGGAGATTCTAGAGGTTGAACGAAAATCATGAATTCTCGTTATGTTGCAAGGCTATTCAACAACTACCATCCAATATAAAATGCATGAGACAAACAGTCTTTTTTTTTCAAATTCACGTTGTGCGGCAGTATTACAGTATGTGCAGTAGTACGCCCTAATTTGGGGCCACGCCGGGTAGAAGAATGTGAGTCAATTTGTAACTGCACTTATCAGATAGCCGCCGAAGTTTCAGATTACATGCGGAATTTCTAACTACAAATATGTCGACGTCGAGCATAAATCAACTCGGGATTTACGGTTCGACACACCAAATAGAGCCCGATACTTGAAGGCCTGGTAGAACCAACGAAAGCTTTTCTTAGTCGTGAACTAACAATACCTAGAATTAATGCAGGGGAGTTGCCTGACAAAACGACAATATCAATGTGAGGCGCGCCGTGGAGTGGTACTCGGGATTGATTTAGACCACCTTGGATTTCATTAACATGCATCTAATATTAAGCACACGAGCATTTTGGGATATCGGCCAGCCCCAATTAAAATGGAACCGGGAACAGAACACGCGAACTCCTGCTTAACAGGGCAACGCCGTAGCCACTAATCCATCGTGGCGGGCGATGGCGAAGTTACCTCTGGCTCAGAAACAAGGGTCATAGCTATGCTCAGTCTTCTCTTCATGCCGCCACTGAGCGTTTTGGGCAAGCTTGAAGCCTTGTCGTCCAGTCGGACCAAACGCAGGGTGTCCTTGATGGATTGCGCGAGCCGCTCGTACTTCACTCCCTTGAGCTGCGAAACAAATGAAAGACAGCATTGTGGGTGGTCTGTATTGTTATCGTCTGAAATATTACAGGCACAGTAAGAAACATTTACAAATCCATTGAATTAAGTAGACTCCAATTCAGTTGATGCCTACGTAATGCAATTTAAGCTTGGTGTGGAAGCGAATGGTTACATTGAGTCATATAAATGTCCTGATAGGTATATATATTTATAAGCGCATACCCAGGGGTATTGGGAATGTGCTCCTCTATTACAGAAAGATTTGTTCATACCAATCATATGCACATTTCCCCGATACAGCGTCGCTAGAAAAAGGAAGTTTATTCAGTGAGCCTATAGAGCCAATGTGCAAGGACTTCTGAAATATCTAACTCTGGAACCCTTGACCATCCAAGTTTTCGGAGTTTTTGCCATGGCCGCAGGTGTGCGATGGCCACGATCACCACCATTTTGATCATCCCGAAGCCTCGAACCAGCGCTCTCGCGTGTCGATGCACTGCCACCTTTGGCAAGCCGTAACCACCAAGGCCAGCCGTAGCCACCGTGGCAAGCAGCATCCACCGGGGCCTGCCGTAGCCACTATGGCTACGGCTTTATTATTGCGATAGCAATTATATGGACACTCCAAAGCGGATTTCTGCCGTCGCCGTCGCCGTCGCGGTGAGGTTCGTTATGACGTCAACGGCGATGAAATCGTCGCCGCGCTCCGGACGCTGTACGTGCGAGTGCAGGGGCGCGAGGGACGCGCGCTTTCACAGGGAGCGAACGCACGTCGAAGAGCAAACGCGCGTTCGACGTGCGGACGTTCGACGTGCGAATTCTGAAGCCCTGAAGGGCTTCAGAATTAAGCGTCTCTTTCCTCCTTTCCATATATAGAGAGCGAACGCGACTTT
This sequence comes from Dermacentor silvarum, assembly GCF_013339745.2. Classification (NCBI taxonomy): domain Eukaryota; kingdom Metazoa; phylum Arthropoda; class Arachnida; order Ixodida; family Ixodidae; genus Dermacentor; species Dermacentor silvarum. Next base: position 32,051,477 of record NC_051164.1, read on the forward strand.
TTCCGTCGCGCGAAAGGCTGTGGGGGGACGGGAGGGAGAGAGGGAGGGGAGGCGGCGTTTAGCTGCGGCACCAAATGCATATTTATATAAAAACGCCGCGCGCGTTCAGTGCGAGCACGGGCAAAACGCCGACGGCGTCGACAACAGTTCTGCGCTTTGCTGGTGCTGCTGCATGTCCAAGTTTATACTGCTGATAAAACTACTATCCTTACTCCGTATAGCTCTCTACTAATTTGCTATCGCAATTGATGCTTCGCCTTTCGGGTGAAACTGCAACAATTTTTGTGCCTAATGCTACAGATAACCTGATATGACGGTTTTCCACTGGCTAACAAATGTTAACCGTTATCTATCGGCGCACGCCGCGCCTGCATGTGTTGGAAGATTCCTCCAATACATGCAGCGTATAGAATGATCAATGTTATTGATGGCTCTATCTGTTGACCATTCTGACCGCACCTTGTGTAATCTGATTGTATGCGTTACGTGAATTGTGTAGTGCACTCTGGAAGGCGCGCGGGCACGCGATTACGCTGGAACCTTCGAAGAATCACCTATAAATGTCGACGCACTTTACCCTCTGATGAGATTTTCGACGATCGTCGACTTTGCTCGCCGCTGTAGTTGTTTGCGTTATTCCGAGTGTGAAAGGAGCCCTTGAATACACGCCGAATGGCCACGTGACTGCTCGCTCGAGCCACTTTGCACTATTGTTCCACTTCCTTTTTTTTACCAAAATGCTGTTTTATACATCGAAGCACAAAAGTAACTGAGACACCCATGTATTTCGTCCCACACTCTTGGAAATAAAATCCCAAAACTGGTGTTATCCTGGAAATTAATTTCAAGTGGATGCGTCTTGCAAACTCACCGGCTACAATTCGTAAATTGCAATATGTGTCGTAAAGTAACGAACCAAGAAGTTCAGTGGTCAATTTTTCTGAATTAGTTGAATATGTGTTTCGATTTATCTTGGTACAAATGTCTGCCTCTTCCAATAACCCAGCTCAACGATAAGACTTTGCTACCTGCCTTGAGTGATTTAAAAAAATTCTGTAAAACTTAAAAATGAGCACCCTGTATTTACAGGATAAGAAGCGCCACTTCCCCGCTACCTGGTTTATTTGCTCAGCCCATTTGATTGGTGCACCAATCTGTTTTTACACACACACACACACACACACACACACACACACACACACACACACACACACACACACATATATATATATATATATATATATATATATATATATATATGCAGGTTTTTTTGAGGCGGTAGTTTGGCCAACGTTCACTGACAGATTGGGCGAACACCCTGGCACAACCCACGAGAATGATGAGTACACAAAGGCGTTGAAGAATTCATACGTTATGAATTCATGAAGAATTCATATTGCTTATGGAAAAAAGTGCGTAATAAATGCATATACCAATTTTACTCTTAAGAGGGCAGCCATCTGGGCCACAGCCTAAAGCAACGGGGAACGCCGCGGGACAGTGTTCACTCGGGGATACGCGGACGGCCTCGGTACATTGGCAATGCTGGTAAGGTGGGCAATATCCTGTCGCCCAATAATTAGAAGTATATTATTGGACTGTGTACGGGCCAAGGAAGCGGGACTAACTTTTCACGCAAGCCTGGGGTGTGGACCGGTGCACGCATGGAATGCTCCCTCAACAGGCTCATTACAAGCACATCTCGTAGCTCAAAATGAGCTTAGTGCGCAGAGACCACGTGTGCTCTAGATGCCTCAGAGGCTAACTCTGGTCACGTGATTCAGTGGAGATACGAGCAGTCAGAGAGGCATTGCGCAATCAAGGAATACAGGAGTCGTTTCTGGTGAAGTGAACTGGGAAGACTGGCATGCAGAGTACGAACGCTTGAGTGGTAACAATTGCTGGGTCCTTACCCTGATGCTGGAAAATATTATGATCATCACCAGCCTATATTTATGTCCACTGCAGGACGAAGGCCTCTCGCTGTGATCTCGAATTACCCCTGTCTTGCGCTAGCTGATTCCAACTTGCGCCTGCAAATTTCCTAACTTCATCAGCCACCTAGTTTTCTGCCGTCCTCGACTGCACTTACCTACTCTTGGCATCTATTCTGCAACTCTAATGGTCCACCGGCTATCCATTCTACGCATTACGTGGCCTGCCCAGCTCCATTTTTCCCGCTGAATGTCAACTACAATATCGGCTATCCCCATTTGTTCTCTGATCCACACGGCTCTCTTCCTGTCCCTTCACGTTAGACCTAACATTTTTCGTTCCATCGCTCTTTGTGCTATCCTTAACTTGCTCTCGAGACTCTTTGTTAACCTCCAAGTTTCTGCCCCATAGGTTAGCACCGGTAGAATGCAATGATTGTACTTTTCTTTACTGACAGTGGTAAGCTCCCAGTCAGGATTTGGCAATGCCTGCCGTGTGCACTCCAACCCAATTTTACTCTTCGGTAAATTTATTTCTCATGATCAGGGTCCCCTGGTGAGTAATTCACCTAGATAAACGTACTCCCTTACAGACTCGAGAGGCTGACTGGTGATTCCGAATTCTTGTTCCCTTGCTTATTATACTCTACCTCAAAGGCACAGTGATATTATGGTTCCATACAACGAAGCTGATCTCGGGAGCTTGGGACACCTACAAAGAAAATATACTGAGACTTGTTTGGGAAGCCTGTTGGCTGGAAGATCAGCCGCGAAAAAGGTGGTCACGTCACCTGCGCAGACGTCTACAGATTGATACGTCTAATACATAGAAGGCGTGTTAGCGTTATGCCGAAAGGCTAACACTGACAAGGCGGAGGCTGAAATGTCTCGGGTATCTTGAAGGGGATCGCTGATGACGCCTTCAGCCTTTTATTACAGAATCATTTTACAGCGTAAGTTGTTATGGGCTTATTCTAATAGCCGTTTCGGTTCGCGTTGGGCCACCGTAACCGCTGTCGCCGGAAATGCGGAAAAAGTACGCGTTTCCCACCGGGATCGAACCCGCGCGCGCTGCGTGGGAGCTAGAAGCTCTACCACTGAGCCACGCAAGCGCTTGCTATCGGGTGGAGGAAAATGCCCTATAAGACAAGCGCGCAGGGGCAGACGACCCGAGCCTCCGCCAGTATGGTGGCGCCATCTAGGTAAGGTGCGTGCAAACGCATCGTGCGTTGGCGCAGACGACGATATGCGATTCAGAGAGGCGCGCAATCAACGCGCTCACGAGATGCCGAGCCTCCGCCAGTATGGTGGCGCCATCTAGTTAAGGTGCCTGCAAACGCGGCATGCCCGACATGTAAGTTGCAGTTGTAAGGCTTGATCGGGATCAGCAGACTGCTGTGCAGAGAGCATTACAAGCCGCAGTTTGCCGTCGACGCCGGGCGGACAATTCAGATCGTTCTCGTCAAAACGAGGCGAACAGACTGCCGCGAAGACCCTGTTGTGCGTGGTGCCCAAATTGGAGCTACTCTTGGGCCGCTCCACCAGCTTACGCTGTGAGTGTGCTGCGTGTGCCGCGCAGGCCTGTGACTTTTTTCTCGTGTGGCTGCCGCGTCACATGTGCAGCGCTCTGCTTCTTCCTAGCTCAGTTTCTTCTGTTTCCATGCTATTCGTGCAGTTTACCTTGTGTGGCGCAATCGCTGATATGTAATTGCGCATACTTTTCTGATTCTCTCGCGTTCACAGCTTTTTGCTTCACAAGTGGACTATGGTGTGAAAATGAAGGTAGCGCAAACTCGGGGCTTCGCACCTGGCTGCACGCCTGGATATGTGTCGCCGAGGAAGAATGGTCGGCGTGTGCCCTTGTTTGCAGTGTCTAAGGATGAACACCACTTCGAAGCCTGCAGTCGGGCAGTACCTTGTGCGGATAAACCTCCCGACGAGCGGCCAGTGCTTTGTGAACTGTACTTCGACGATTAGTACATAATACGCGATTTCACGCACATTATATTGCAGATACAGTGAAGATCCCGCGTGATTGCCCTGCATTGTTGACTATGCAGCTCCTACCCTATATCCTACTGTGCCATCATATCTCTTAAAGAAAGCGCCAGAGAAAACAATTACAGGCCTGCGTGGCACACGCAGCACAGTCACAGCGTAAGCTAGTGTAGCGGCTCAAGAGTAGCTCCAAGTTCGGCAACGCGCACAACAGGGTCTTCGCGGCCAAGTCTCTTCGCATGGTTTTCACGAGAACGACCTGAACTGTCCGAACTGGTGTCGACGGCGAGCTGCGGCTTGTAATGCTCTCTGCACAGCAGTCTGCTGAGCCCGATCAAGCCTGGGGTGCGCACGTAACTCTACGATTCGCTTCTTCAGCAGTGATTCGTACCTCGCGAGGAGACGCCATAACGTGTACCGAAGAGGCATCCAGAATACGGGGCGCACATGTCACATCCCTTGACTCGTGGCACGGTACGTTGTTGTTGTTGTTGTTGATTATAATCTTGATTGTTTATTGAAATCTTTCAGACCTGCTGGTGACAAATAGTCACCTAGCCTGCGTTAGTGAACCAGGTCCAGTTACATGCAGCATGCATTTGCTATAGCAACTTACATGTTGGGCACGCTGCGTTTGCAGGCACCTTAACTAGATGGCGCCACCATACTGGCGGAGGCTCGGGCAGCTCGGGATCGCGTTGATTGCGCGCCTCGTCTGAATCGCATCTCGTCGTCTGCGCCTACGCACTCTGAGTTCGCAGGCACTTTACCTACATGGCGCCACTATACTGGTGGAGGCTCGGGAAATCTGCTTTCCGTGCTATTCGTGCAGTTTACCTTGTGTGGCGCAATCGCTGATATGTAATTGCGCGTACTTTTCTGATTCTCTGGCCTCCCTTGGCAGGCCTGCGCGCCTGCCAAGGGAGCGTTTATAGGGCACTTTTTCTCTGCTGCCCGAAAGCAAGCGCTTGCGTGCCTCAATGGCAGAGTATCGGACTCCCACGCAGCCGGCGCGGAATGGAACCGGGTGTTTTTCCGCATTTCCGGGGATAGTGGTAATGGTCACCAGCGGTGGCGGCGGACACCTTCGCGAACCGAAACGGCTATTGAAATGAGCCCATAACAGCTTACGCTGTTAAAGATATTGAAATCCGGTTAGCCGTCTAAGACCTCCCGCCTTGGCGACAGTGTCTCTCCAAACTACTAAAGGAATGAATCCCAAGGGGGAATAAACTGACGACCCCCCCCCCCCCCCCCCGCTCATGACTGCATCGTGGTGTTGCTTGATCTCTTGAAATTCAAGTGGCCGAGCTGGTACTGGGCAAGGCATCAGATCGCTGGTGCTGAACATCGTAGCTTTTACCACGTGTGGTGTAAACAGACGGAGTCTTGTTTTTCAAAAGGTGGTTTTGTGTACTACAGAGGACCACATAACTCATGCTGCAGAATTTTTGCAAGTCCAAGAAGTGAAAAACGTCCCAGTAACAAACACTGCGATGGTTGAAGACCTACTTCGTCCAGTTGATACTATGAGTCCGTGCAAAAGCATTGGTGAAGAGGGCGAGTTCAAAACAAGTTAAACACGGATGGCGAAGACTTGTGTGGGCAAGTGTTTCAGTGCATCCAGCTCAGGAATTAGTTGAAGAGCAGGTAAACCTTGCCCACTACGCAAGTGTTTGAGAAAACTGCTTCTCAATCAAGCTTCATTCAAGAAAAGAACTGCCAAAGTCCAGGTAGAAAGGCTTTCGTACAAGATGAAACTGAAGACAGTGAAACCGCAAAAGTGAAAGCTTTGCGCCCTCAAGTCAAAGTCCCAAATACAAACTCTCAAACGTGAGTATTCACAGATTGATTCCTCTGTGTTTAAATAGAGGATCAAACGTATGCCCATCAAGCAACAACAGATCTTGGCCTGCCTCAAAGCTTCAAAGCGACGAAGCACAAATAGAATAAGATACTAATGTGAGTGGATGCTTCAGTGTGCTATAATGTGCATGAAAAACCCACGCCTTTACGAGCACATCAGTAAAACAGGATAATGACTCTTCCGTCTCGTACTGGTTTGCATAGCTATCTGAAGTTCTACAAGATTGGATTTGGTTTAAGTGAGCAAGTCTTTGCTGCTGTTGCAAAAAATCAAAATCAATGGAGCCTTTTCATCGACATGGCGGTCTTCTCATCGATGAGATGAAACTGTCGGAGCATATAAGAGTTGCACCTGACGACAACATTGAAGGCTTTGTCGATCTTGAGAAGCCAGGCAATCAGAAGACATTGAAATGTTATCATGGCTTATTTGTCATGTTTCAACCTTTCTCAAGGAGCTGGCATCAAATCCTTGGTGTGCTTGCTTCTCATAGAAATGTCATATCGGATAGTCTCTACCAGATAATTCTGGAGGCGATAATTATGAGCGAGAATGCAGGACTGCACATTGATTTTGTCACTTGCGACGGTGTGTCTTGGAACGGAAAAATGTGTGGCGTTCATTTGGAATATGTGGAGGACAAGAAGGAATATCCATTGCCGGACCTTCGGCACCTTGCAAAGTGTGTGAGGAACAGGTTTATGCAAGCTGGCTTTAAACTTCCTCAATGACGTGGTAGTGTTGATCACTTGGACTGTGCCCGCAAATGTGATGACAGGCACGACAACACTTTGAAAGCGATGCCACACGTGAAAAAATCAGTTGTCCGTCCAAATGGATTCGAAAAAACGAGGGCGAGCTACGTATTCCACATTTACAATGATGACGCCATACCAGGCCTCTTATTGTACGAAAATGAAATATAGAGGCAGTGTAGAATCTAAGCTGCTACTGTTGCCTTTGTGGGAGAGAGTACTGTCAATGTCGTTTACCTCAAAATGTTGTAGTTCTGATGCACTAAGGTTAGGCAAAGCCCACGAAAATGCGTCGAATACTTTTTGGCTTATTCGGATTCTCGGGAGAGATATGCAGGGTCACAATCGCAAGGCAACATCAGTGAGAGCACAAGCGAAGGGCTTCGCAGCATACTTTCAAGCACGCTGGCTCTTCTCTATGTAATAAAACTCGCCTATCAATATCTAATGGTGCCCAGGCTGAGCCAAGTCTCTAGTTAAAGACTCTTCGGCATTACGAAGCAGATGTCGCGGGGCATCGACCAACGCAACCCTACACAGTATTTCATCTCGGTTAAGTGCCTGGCCTTTGAAAATCTGGCAAAGTCACGAAGTCATGCAAATTTTCCCACTAGACTTCTCAAGTTGTCCGCAACACTCAAGTGAATTTGTACATTTAGACAGAGCGCCGTATTTATTTTCCTGAAAGCAGGGACACGAAAATTACCGGTTTCTTCTTCTAACCAGTTTGAACCATAATCAACCGGTGTAAAAAAAACCTGATTAACTTCGACCTGTTACAATTTTCACTCGGAAACTGAACGTGAGCTAAAGCAAAAACACACACACACACACACACACACACACACTTTGGTTCTTACCAGTAGCTAGTATTACGACCATATGTGGTTTAGGCAGGCCTGTTTAGTTTATTCTTTTCTATTGTTGAAAGTAAGCTATTATTACTAAATACAATGATGTTTAATTCTGTATATTATAGCACTAGTTGTAGCGAAAGGGCTTGATGAAACTGGTATTGGAATAATGCGCGATCGCAGGAACGGTGCCGGGTGCGTACCGATCCAAAGTAGTAGACGTTCTCGGTGCAAGTCATGTCTTCGAAGAAGATGTCTGTCTGCTGACAGAAGCTGACCCGCTGGCGTACCTGGTAGCGCTGGCTGGAAACATCGTAGCCACAGACCGTGGCCCTGCCACTTGTTGGGGCCTGCATTCCTACGCAATTTAAACAAGTCGCTGAACAAACAATTATTACAATAAAAACACTGCATACCACCATTAAATGAACGAATGCAATTAAGGCAGACTTTAATCGAACAAGGCATTATTTTTGCTCCTTAGGCAGAATATAGGTCGCACCATATTCAATACAAATAAAGCCATGCCTATCTCATCATTCGAGTAGCGGTGCACCACCAATCATGGAGCTGGAACAGTTCCGGACTTCAATCCATGGGATATACTATACTGTGATGGTGTGTAATTATAGTTAAGACTGAGGCTGCAAAAACAAACTAATATAGCGGGGAACTATAGGGCGAACTCGTAGGTACTTGTGCACGAAGAGTGCCACGCATAAGTGACAGCGATGACGAACAAATGACACTGATAATATTTGTGAGTGATTTAGTGCGCGTCATCGTACATTCCAGAGCAATTGCCAGTGATCGCGTGCGTTCGAGATTGTACACCACTATTTGTTTCGCGCAACAGGGATCTTATTCGACAGGGCTGTTCCGCTATCGAACTAGCGACACTGTGAGTTACGTGATGGATAAATGAGCGAGTTCACACGCGAAAGCTGTAACACAAAAACAGCGACTGCCACCAAAGAAGGTCACTGGCAAAAAAATCATTTCAAGAAACTCAATTGAGTGACCCAGCGACATAGCGGCAGTCCGGCGCTGACGCCAGCTACCTCACCGCCGTTGTACCGCAGGCAGTACCGCAGTGCCGCGTTGTACCGCAGGCAGGTTACGTTGCTAAATATTTAACAAAATAGCAGCGCGGTGATGTCAAGGAAAAGGCGCCATTCGGGCGCTGTGGGCAATGACACTAACGGGTGCGGGAAGTGGGCGAATGGTGTGAGAAGTGCTTGCAGTGCTCTCACGAACAAATTTGCGTGCACATCTGATCGTTTCTTACTACCCTCTATTAAGGTGCTATATGGCCCAGCAAGCAAATCGAGATTACTTGCAAAGGGAACCTAATGGCTGGATGAAGTGGGAAGTGACAAGAAAAGCCAATAATTTGGATCCTACATTGTAAAAAAATATTTCCTAAAAAAACTGAATTTTTCTGGCAGTTCCTGTGCCAGAAAATTTCCGTAAAGCTGTTTTCTTTTTTTTGGTATTTAACAAGTTTCTTTTTGTGTTTTATATTAACAGAGTTTTGGTGCTTGAAGACACTTATCTGTGTTGTTTTACGCAAGAATACTGTTTGAAATTTTTCTGGTATATTGGTGACGTTTTCTGTTTTAAAAGCATGTGTAAATCATTTATCCATTTGGGGAACAGAAAATGTTTTTTGTAATTCTTTTTCAGGTATTTTACAGTTTTTTCTGTTCCACTATACATAAATGTGATGTGCAATGTGAATTTTATTTTGTTATGAGTAGTGGGCGAACCAGGAATGTCGCTCAAGCCAAAGTTTTGAAAACAGATTTCCTCTTCCTGAGGGCAGTAGCCGACCTGAGGACGAATAGTTCCGTCCCTTGTCGAAACATGGCAGCAGCCGACATTCCTTCTTCGACGGATGTCTATTACTTCTAGCCTTCATATTCCTGTGAACTTTTGTTCTGTTTGAATTTTATATGTTGCCTCCGAGAAAGGTTTTAATATAATAAATCTTCTGTAAATACGCAGTTTGTCTGTAATAAAACATCACGCTGTGCGATAATAGGTGTAAATATTTAACTGCAAAGCAAAAAACAAAGGTGCCACGTAGCTCGAGTGTCTGTGGCCGTTTTTTTTTTCACTATGCTTAGTTTTCTTGCGCTGTATATAAATATGGTCAACCCTTTTTCTATAGGTAGCTGTAAGAAATAATTTGTAATTTAGGACATTGTTTAGAAAAACGAAATTTTGTTTTGCATCAATATGTCGTTTGCAGATAAATATGAAAACATGCATATTAATAGAACTGCTTATGCGCACTATGTACAGAAAACAAACTACATCGGTTCTTCTCCAGCAGCTATGACAGCTTAAAGGTGAATTTTCCAGGCTATAGATAAGCTTCCGCTTGCGGTGGACCGCAGGTGAACGTAATTGAGGACATGCCCTCTCAAACCAATGTAAGTGAAGTGAATAAATACGCAGAGCTTTGTGTATAATAGGCCCTGATAGCCAATTCACTGAACTCTCCCGAGACACCCAGTCAAATATTTTGAACTACTGACTGCATGTATTCACGCACAAATTTTGGACACGCAGTAGCATCACGCAGGCTAGTTGTGCAGTGTATATTTTGTCATAGTGTCCAGATATTGTGGAGTGCCCATTGAAGAGATTTGCGTACTTTCAAAATGCAAATGCAATAGAATGCTTTTTTGACGTAAAGGGAAATGTTGGGGTAGGTCAGATATTGGTTTAAGTATCGTCCGTGACTGGGAAATTAACAAGACCTTTGTCACGTGAAAAATGTTAACTCAATTTTATTAACAGCGAAGCTGCTTAAGCCAGTCGTAATTTGTGGTTCGTACCAAGAAACTGCCGCGCCGTATCCAGGGCAACCAGGAGGGCGGAGGAGGGTGGCGCGGCGCATGCGCACGCGGTCTTCTCGCCAGCTCCCACCCTTCCCGACACCCGCCGCTCCTATCTCCATAGCGCGCTGAGCCAGGAGAAAAAAAAATTACTCCATCTCCCGCTAAAGGCAACCATGTGTGGATGCGAAGCAGCGGGGAGATGGTTAGCTTGAGCGGGAGATGGTTTCGCAGCAGCGGCCCGAGCGCTCGTCTCAGTGCTGCACAGGAGAGAGAATGAGGAGCGCGCGCTCCGTCATTTTCATACCGCAGAACTACCGTGGAGCCCCCCGCGGAGTATGCAGCTGTCACACCACCTGTCGTGCGCGCCGCTCCGGATTCTTAGAGGAGAGAAAGGGGGAGCGTAGGAGAGGAGAGAGAGGGGGAGGGGACGCGCATGCGCTGTGGGACCGCGCGGGAGGGACGGACAGAGCCGCCGGCAAGAAATGCTTCGCATTTAAAAAGACGAAAGTTTGCACTAGGCTGCGCAAAGCTAGACACAGCGAAGCTGGTCGATTGATATGAGCGGCTAGCCTCCAACGCATTCGTTGTCGGCAATCAGCAGCATTCTTGGCACTGTGCCAGCCTTGGTTAGCCTGCTTGCGTTTGTGGCATGCTATAGGAACGCTGTCGCACATAGGCGCCGACGCGTCCAGCGCTAGTCACGCGAAATGTCGCCAACGCGTTCGACGCCGGCAAGCAACAGCATTCTTGGCACTGTGCCAACCTTATTTAGCCTGCCTGCGTTTGTGGTATGCCAGGAACGCTGTCTTTCATAGGCGCCGACGCGTCGCGTGCTAGTCACGCGAATTGTCGCCAAAATGATATCCGAAAATGATCGCTCGAGAATACCTTCCTACATGCGTATTTAAGTTAAACCAAGGTAAGACCTAGCAGCAACCAAGTTAGTACCTAGCAGTAGCTGTATCAGATGTGACACGTAGGGAAGTCAGCAACAAAGAACGTTTATTAACAAGACGAGCTGGGTATATATAGTTCCTTGCGTGATAAGCAGGCGTGGTCTTTGCAGCTCACTCGCATGGTGGTAGCGGCGCATGCGCTCGCGTGGCAGACAAGCCTTGCACGATACATCTCCCTACGGACACATAAGAGTTTAGGTTACTTGATTAAAGTTACTATCGTAGCGTAGTCGATCAGGTGGTCGAGTCTGCCGCGCTGATCTGCGTAGGACTGGATGAGGAATGGAATCCTGAGAACCACCCTGGCTGTGATGGTCCTGGCTATCGGCCTGCGCACTCTGCCCCAAGGCTCGATGTTCCTCGTTTTGTACACCCTAGGGAAATTCTGGCTCGGTGGCGTCATCACTATCGTCACTCGACGAGAGATCACTTTCCAATGGTTCTTTACGATACTTCTCGCGCGTCCTCAGCAGGTGTCGTCGGTTGCGTCGCAACCTTCTGCCATCTTCCGTAGCTACCTCATACGACCTTGGCGCGGCTGGCCCTAGCACCTATGCCTTGCGGGACCACGAGTTGCCCTTGATCCTTACGATATCGCCTTTCTTGAGGGCAGGTAGGCATCGGCCCCGAGCTTCGGGCTGCTTGAGTTTAGTCACGTGAATACTTGAGTGTTGGCTGAAGTCCGGAAGTCTCGTGCGTAGGCGTCTTCCGTGCAGCAGTTCACTCGGTGAGCGACCCTCTTCGAGAGGGCAGGAACGGTAGCTTAGTAGCCCAAGCCAATAGTCCTGTTTCGTTTCCTAAGTCTTCTTCATAATTTGTTTTACAATTCGAACGCCTTTCTCGGAGAGACCGTTGAACTGGGGGAAACGTGGGCTTGAAGTCACATAATGGAAGTCGTATCTACAAGCGAAAAGTGCGAGTTCATGAGATGAAAACTGAGGACCATTATCGGTACAAACTTCTACTGGGATACCATATCTCGAAAAAAATGTCACTCACTTTTTCAATGACGGATTTGGTGGAAGAGTGGATCAGTTTTTCGACTTCTGGAAAATTGGAGAAGACGTCAAAGACGCATAGCTATGAACTTCGACCCTGCTGGAAGATGTCGACTCCCACTCTGTACTATGCATACAATGGTTACCTTCATTCTAGAGGTTCACTTTGCTACGCAAAAGCATACTTGCGGCAAGCTGCACAGCTTTGTAGCATCCTTTCGATGTCAGTGTTAAGCCCTTGTCAGAACACCAAACGTCGAGCCTCTGCCTTGGACTTGTTGTTACCGAAATGGCCTTCATGAATGCGATCGAGCATTTCTGTGTTCAATGACTTCGGGATTACTACCTTGCATCCTTTAAACAGAATGCCTTCGACAAGAGTTAACTCGGATGCGAACGGTTTCAAATCGCCTTCCAGTCTTCCCTTGCCGTTTAGGTAGTTGATAACAGCTTTCAATTCGGGATCGGCTGCGGTTTCCCTCGCTAGGCAATCCATTGTCTTTTTGCTTACCAAATCCGAGACAATGCTTGTTGCGTGGACTTCTACATCCTCGCTGGATCCAGTGGTATCCCAGCTGTAGTTGGCGACGATCCTGACAGCATATCTGCCAGGAGCAGCTTCTTGCCAGGCACAAAATAAAGGTCATAGTCATATGTGAGCACGTCATGGTGGCATGTCACCAATCGCTTTTGAAGCAATAGCGATTAACGGGTGGTGGTCGGTCTCAATAAGAATCTTGCGACCATATACAAACTGGTGAGATTTCTCGCAGCCAAATTTAATGCCCATCGCTTCTTTCTCGATCTGGGAATATCTGTGTTCTGCGGGAGTCATAGCATTAGATCCGCAGGCAACTGGCCGCCAATCGTCGCCGTAACGCTGCAAAAGCGCAGCTCCTAGCCCACATTTTGAGGCATCTGCAGAGGTTTTTGTTGCCCTAGACGGGTCAAAGATAGCCAGCAACGGTGGCTTGCTGAAATGCTCCCAAATAACTGCCCTTTCGTGACCATGCTGCTCAGTCCATTCAAAATAGTTCCTTTCTTTAAAAGACTACGTAGAAGGTTCGTTTTATCGGCCAGGTGAGGTACAAACTTGCCGAAGTAATTTGCCACTCCTAGCATCCGGTGCACTGCCGCCTTGTCTGCCGGGAAAGGCATTTCGCCCAGTAATGTGCTCAGCGAGGCGTTTCGGCTTTATGCCGTCTTGAGATATGACGTCACCCAAGAAATCAATTTCAGTCAGCCTGAACTTGCATTTATCAGCATTGAACGTCAATCCAGCATGTCTGGCAACTGCAAAACATGGCGGAGGCGCGCATCGCGATCAATTTTAGTGGCTCCCCAGAATAAAATGTCATCTATGTACACGTGCACTCCAGTGGCTCGGTCAAAGATTTCACTCATTGCCATCTGGAATACTTCTGGCGCTTAAGCTATTACGAATGGGAGCCTTTGGATGCGGTAACGCCCAAATGGTGTGCTGAACGTGCCGATATTTGACGTCACAATGTCTAGAGTAATTTGGTGGAAGCCGGCGTTTGCGTCAAGGCGCGAGAAGTATTTGGCCCCTGCCAACTGTGCCTCAGTATCTTCGCGTTTCGGCATTTGATAATGCTCCCGCTTTTGACAGTCATTGATGTTTCGTGGATCCAGGCACACGCGCAGCTTTCCGTTTTTTTTTTCTGACGTTGACTAGAGGACTCGCCCAGTCTGTCGCTCCGTTGACCTTCTCGATGATGCCGCTGCTTTCCATCCGGTCTAGCTCATCCCGGAGGAGTTCTCTCATTGCCCGTGGTATCCGTCACGCTGGCGTTACTACTGGCGTTGCATCCTTGCGCAAGACCATGTGGAAATCTCGTTGCAAGCAGCCGGTTCCCCGAAATAAATCTGGAAATTCTTTCAGGATGTCAGCGGTGCCGTCTTCGCTGACAGTGTCCACTGTGCGTGACACCAGTCCCACCGTTTCGCTTGCGATTAGTCCGAGGATTGCCGGGTTACTTTTCTTTACAATGAAAAAGGAAACGTTGCTGGACCGATGATTCACGACAACTTGCAGGGTCGCGACGCCGATGTGCTTGATGACACCACCACTACCGAAGGACTGCACTACTTGGCTTAAGCTTCAGGTCACCCTTGAATCTTCTGTAGATAGAGTAGGGCATCAAATTGGCTTGGGAACCTGTGTCAACTTTGAGAAGTACCGTTTCATCCGCGACTTCTGCCTTAACCGTCCAGTCTTCTCTGCGGTTGACGTTGCAGATGTTTACATCCAGAACACTGAAGTCGTCACAATCTTCGTGTACCTCATCTGCTCTTTTGCGGCAGCACAGAACGAAATGATTCTTTCGTTTGCACGCAAAGCACGTCTTCCTGAAGGCCGGACACCTTGAATGCGCATGAGACCGATTGCATTTGGTGCAACTGTACTGTTGCGATCTTTTAACCACCGCAACTTGGCTGTCTGCCTGCGACCACGCTTCATTCTGTAGGGCGGATACTTCCGCTGCACGGCATATCTGTGCAGCTTTGAGGAGCGTGAGGTCCTTTTCTTTGAGCATCTTTTCGCGCAGCTTGGCGTTGTTTGTATACCTAAGAAAATATGGTCGCGGATCAAGGATTCATTCAGGGGCTCGAAGTTGCAGCTGCGTGCCTGTCTTTTGAGGTAACGCAGGAAATGCTCGATAGGTTCGCCTTCCGCTTGTGATCGTGAGCGGAACAAGTATCTCTCAAAAACTTCATTCTGCTGCTCTTGGCAGTATTCGGCGAACTTCCTTGCTACGGTCTCATAATCTTGCTTGCTTTCATCCGCGGAAAAAGAAAAGTTATTGAATACCTCGAGCGCGTTATCTCCCGAGCTGCTCAGCAGAAGCGCGGTCTTTACGGCTGGAGTCCTCGGTTCCTTCGCTGCTGCAGTTGCCTCCAAGAACAGCTCAAACTTCTGATTGAATCGCCCCCAATTATTTGTGATGTTTCCGGCTAGCTGCAGGGGGTCAGGTGCCTTAAGTAGTTCCATTCTTGGCGAGCAATTGATCCGTCCAGCCAGAACTTTGCGTCGTATTCGTCAGTTGCTGCTTGCTGTCCCGAATCGATTACATATATGCGTTGCGACGCGACGCGACCATCTGTAGCTCCCTCGCATGGTGGTAGCGGCGCATGCGCTCGAATGGCAGACGAGCCTTGCGCGATACAGTAGCGGCCAGTAAGACTTGAGGATCGACAGTTTCGCTGTGCCTAAGATTTGCAGGACCGAGTGCCAACTTGTACGCTTTTTTTCATTTATTTTTTCACTCTGAATGCTATATAAACCGAGTGCTTCTTTTACGTTAGCATATTTTCAAAACATCGCCTGTGGCAAATCGCAAAAATTAACTAAGCAACATGGATCACGCCAAGAGGTGGGCATTACTTAATTTGTTTAAACATTTTCGCTAGCCTACTTATTAACGAATTGCGGAAGAGTGCATGTTGCAATACGCGAATTGATGACAGTGCTTTCACAAGGCGTTGAACAACCAATTAAAACTAATTTTAACTATCACCACTTTTGAGACAAGTGCTGTCAAATTCGGGGTAAAATGCATTCTCCTTCCGCTAACTTATTTTAACAAAACGCCTTTTTATCAATTTAAGCTCATAAATTACCGGAACACCAGTGTATTTACTTCTTGTCAGTGTGCTGTTATAAACAAAACAAAAACTGCATATTCTCGCACATTTTGGTGACGCATATCTTGAAACTGGCATCATCCCCAGAATTCGTTTTAATTCGATATGACTTTCGAAGTCCCCTGCGACAATATCTAAATTGCAATATGTGCTATGACGGAATTAGCACAAAAGATTATTATTTCAAATTTTGCAATTAGGAAAATATTTTTATTTGTCGTAAACGTAACGTTCGCCTCTGGGATTAGTCTAGCTAAAGCAGTACAATTGTGGTCCATGCCAAGGGCAATAACAATTTTTTAACGATGGCAAATATGCTCTTACAAACGCAAGCAAACATCTGTTTTCAGATACTGCAGTGAGTCGTGTCTCATAGTCATCGGGTGTTTGTAACGCTCATGCATGCTAGGTAGCAATAACAAAGTAAATGCAATGGTTATAGAAATACGACTTATGATGTAACACTTGCATGCAGCACTGCGCCTGTACATTTGGAATATGATAGCACTGCAGCGGATTTTCTGCCTGCGCCCGCTTGTTGAACATTCCTAGGCGGCTATTTTTTGTGCACAAATGCACTCCTATTAACAAATGTATGAAAGTAGGAAAGCCAAAGAAAAGGACTTGTATTCAGAAAGCTGTTGCTACGTGAGTGCTTTTTGTAGAAGGCGAACATTACAGCGAACGCGGCTTATGAATGACAGAAATAATTGTGATGAACGATTATTTTTTTTTCCACATCAGCCCCTCATTTGGCAACTTATTTTCCCTATTGCTCATTGGCTGGAGAACTGCACCCTAGCCTTAATTGTTTGTGATCCGCCTCTCTGAGTGAGAAGCAATAAATGAACGAAATTAAAGGATAGAATCATTACAAATTAAGACTCATGGTCTCTTACCAAATCAATCAAACGGCAAAGAATTACGCTGGATCACTGCGTCGCTTTCACAAATGATTCACTCTGACTAATGCGCTTACGCGAGTTTTCGTTCGGTGACTGATCGTGTTAAATTATATTTTATAGGGTAATAATGTCATTTAGAGGCCCTACCGCAAGAAAGAGATATTTGGCAAAACCACTAGGTGCTTGTATTGAGGCTTTCCCTCCCGTGTCTTTCCTTTTTTTCCCCTTTTTTGTACTTATTTTTTCTCTCTCTCTCCTGTCGAATCCCTTTACCTCTCCCCCGGTACAGGGTAGCCAACCGGAGATAATGTCTGGTTAACCTCCCTGTCTTTCCTTTACCTTTTTTTCTCTCTCTTTCCCTCCCGTGTCAAATTTCATGTAGGCAATTTTTATATTTTGTCATGGTTGACAAGTTCAGTAACTGCAAAACATTTAAACTAGAAGGTGAGCTTGTGTATGCCCCTTGGGAGAGAAAATTAAAATCGCAGGTTGCTGCTTATAGAAATTTTGCTATAACCGACGATGTTCTGCGGGTGATTTCGAAGAGACCGCAACAGGGAGACAATATAGCGTATCGAGTTGGATTTTTGCCGGTACCGAGCAGCCCTCATTTGCAAATCTTTTCTAGTATTCTGGGTTCGTGTGCCGGTGACACTGTTGGTGATGCTTGGATTCTGATAGTTCGTATAATTGTGATTACCTTTTACAGCATAAGCTGTTTTGAGCTCATTACAATAGCTGTTTCGGTTCGCGATGGTGTCCACCGCCGCTGCCGCCACCGCCTCCACCGACGGCGTCCGGCGACCGTAACGGCTATCGCTGGAAATGCGAAAAAAGTACCCGGTTCCCGCCGCGAGCGAACCCGCGCCCGCTGGGTGGGAGCCAGATGCTCTAACACTGAGCCACGCATGCGCTTGCTATCGCGCACCGGAAAAAATGCCCTTTAAAGCAGGCGCAGACGATCTGAGCCTCCGCCAGTATGGTGGTGCCATCTAGTTAACGCGCCTGCAAACGGAGCGTGCGCAGGCGCCGACGACGAGATGCCATTCAGACGAGGCGCGCAATAAATGAGATTCCGATGTGAGATGCGCGTCACGTATTCTGGATACCTCTTCGGTACACGTCATGGCGTATCCTCGCAAGGTACGAACCACTACTGAAGAAGTGAATCGTAGAGCTACGTGCGCGGCTACAACCAGGACATCATATGGGCTCTGAGGACTGCTATGCAGAGAGCATTACAAGCCGCAGCTCGCCGTCGACGCCGGGCGGACTGTTCAGATCGTTCTCGTCAAAACGACGCGAAGAGACTTTGTCGTGAAGACCCAGGTGTGCATGGTGCCGAAGTTCGAGCTACTCTTGAGCCGCTCCACCAGCTTACGCTGTGAATGTGCTGCATATGCCGCGCAGGCCTCTGACTTTTCTTATGCACTTTTGTTATCATGACTGGTACGTACGCATTCCAAGAATAGTGAATGCAATAAATGTAGCTTCAAGACGCGAAAATGTCCGCCGATTGACTGAAGTATATTATTTTTAACAACCAAGCTATATATTATTTATATATTATATATATATATTATTTATAGTATATTATTTTAATAGAGCCAGCCGTAATGTGTGGTTCGAGGTGCATATAAAGAAACTATGAAGAAATGAAAGAAACTAAACTTTCTCGCCGAAGCGGGATTCCAACCCGCGTCTGCAAGAAAGGCGAGCGTCGTAACCACTAGGCTATAGATGAGAAAACGATCGCCAAAAGGCGCTTCTGCGCCTCCTGACAGCGCCCTCAATGTAGAAATGTCAAGCAGCGCGGTCGTGCCGTGGTACAGTCTGTTTGTTTACATTGTTTCGCCCGCGCTTTCCTTCGCTGCTCGTGCTCACAGGGCTCCGTTTTGGACGGCGGCAGATCGCCTGCTTGCTGAATAGCGATGCAAAGACTGCAATGCGGTTTCAAGAAGGTTGCCGAAACCGACAGCATTTTTCGTGGCGGCAACATCGAGAAAGGGGAGCGTCTGCTTCCACACGTGTATGGCGTTGGACAAATTGTGGGCGGTTATGTGACAGTGAAAGACAAGTGCGTGTCGGAGGTGTCCAACAAGATTGTATATGACATTGAGTGAGAGGTGCAAACCGAGTTCAGTAATTTAGTCAGGTTTATTTCTCTTGGTGCAGTCACAAAGCGGTCATGCATACTTGCAGAGATATGCAGAGACGGTGACGTTTGTGGTTGGTTTTGTTGGTCGATGGGCGCGCACACACGGCTGCTCTCATTTTGGCTCGCAGGTAGTAGCATTAGCACTGTCAACACAGAAAGAATGCATGCATTAGGCATCAATAAGCCAATAAAATAATTAACGATGCAAGTACAACGTATGCGCATAATGCCCTATATCATGCTGTATAAATATTTAATGTATATCATGCCTTAGTCAATGGCAGATGTTAGTCATGGTAACTAACTGCATTAGTGAGCAAGGTATCTTTTCACTGCTCATGAGAAATCACTCGTACAAAATTCTCCGCGAAATGAACCCAGATCACGGTAACCAGCGATTACTTTGGGACCAGCAGCACGAGCGTAAGAATTAGTGATACATGCCTCATCAAAGGAAATCTACTTTCTCGTCGGGCGAATGTCCCGCCGCAGCTAAAGTAAGCTCACACCGATGGCCGGCTACTACACGAGACGGATATTCTTGGCAGGAAGAGTGAAGCAGGAAGAATGTGCAGGTAGCAATTACTTTAAAGCATGCTTGGATATTGTGAACCTAGAAAGCATGGCCAAGCAATGAACATAACGCGCACGCTCGGGCTGCTGCTTTCCAATTTTCCGCTTACCGACGCATCGCAGCTTGCATTAAATACGCATTGCCACCACACAAAAGACAAGTTGCCTGCACAACTAGCAATTTAAGTTGGAGCGTTTGGAAAAGGAGTACAACTCTCTTGAGCTCTTCCTTGCCGATCGCGAGTGAACGAACAGTACAGTCAATAAATTCGGGGGTTTTACGTTCCAAAACCACGATATCATGTATATGCTGGTACCCTTTCGTTTGTCAGCCAGCGGAAACAAGTGGATTATAGTTGCCACAGACTAACATGCTTCGCTGAGACAAAAGCTGTACAGCTTGCTACGACCTACGAAGTTGTCCAGTTTTTTTTATTGATTGCATAGTCCTCATACAAGGTGCCTCATTATATATCATCACCGACAGAGGAACTGCCTTTACAGCCCAAACGATAGAGGACCTATTCAAGCTGAGCAGCACGCAGCATCGCAAGGCGACTTCTTATCATCCGCAAACCAACGGACTGAAGGAACGGCTAAAAATAACCACTGCATGCTGACATGCTGTTTATCTATGTAGACATTGAGCATAAAATATGGGATCAAGTGCCGCCATGTACGTTATATTAGCGTACAACACCGTAATTCAGGAAACCACACGATTCATGCCGTTTCGTTTTGTCTACGGACGTGAGGTCGAGACCACGCTAGACGCAATGCTTCCGCACGACATCGGCACATTACTTACTTCCAACGCCGAGCAGATAATTCAACACGCAGAGGAAGATCGTCAACAAGCGCGCATACACAGATGCACGGCGCTACAACCGTCGGCATCGACAAGTCGAGTACTAGCCAGGTGACCAATAGGGGTTCTTTGAAAAACTGCTCAGTCGGTACTTTGGGCCCTACAAAGTTCCATTGCGCGTTAGTAAACTATGAGGTCACTCCGGACGGTGTCGCGTTGCCTCGGCGCCGACAGCACCACACAGAGATAGTCCATGCTATTCACCTCAAACCGTATTTCGCGCGCGAATGCGGCGCAGTCCCGGCCTCACGCAACTTCTACACTTTCACTTCGCAGATCGCCCTTTGTTGTCTCTGGCGCTTGCTGTGCGCGCACTGCTCGGTTGTTCTGGGCTTTCTAATTATGTAAGCATCGGGTCGATGCTTTTTTTGGGGGGGGCGGGGAATAGTGCCACTAGGTGCCACAAGCCAGCACCAAGAAAGAAGTTATACTCCGTTTCAGTAGTTCCGTGCAGCACTGTGGAAGGCACAGGCCTCTTCGACCAATCGGGAGCGCGAACACATCTTAAATGTGTCCTGACGAGTCCAGTCGTCTGCAAGCGGCGAGCCCTGCAGCGCGGAATAGGCGAGAGCATCTCCGAAGACTGTTCCCCTTACGAATATCTCTCGACGTGGTGCAATGCTACGTTAGTCGCATTCGGCGACTCATCGCCTAAAACTCTCTAATAAAGTCTTCTTCACCTTGTTGCGTGTCACCGATCTCGGGGGCGTACGGGTGTTATAAGAGATGGAGATGGAAGACGCATGTCCACACAGCAAACAGATTTTTAATTACACTGCAAGTCCAAACTTCAAACAGAACTCGATCACACTGAAACATGATGAATAAACACTAACACTTGAACAACCTAAAAACTACTTAACACTAAACACGTTCTTGATTCCGCCTATGTTAGTCTGTGGCGTCTAGTCTATGAAAGTCAGGCAACCCTGGCCTACCCCGCTGAGACGCTACCAAGAAGAGTCGTCTTACTGCGCTCGTCGTCGCACGTATGTTCCGGCTTGTCGGTTCTTTTTCCAAGAAGTCGGAGCTCTTGTTGATGGTGTAATCGTCGCCTTGCCGTCACCTCGTTCGTCAGTGATGAGTTCGTCAGTACTTCGTCAGTGATGAGGCGCGGCGTTGCATAGGCCCACCTGGATAGGCTTAGGATCGGGATGCGTCGCAACTTCTTCGTGAGCGCCGACGTGGTGTCCCGAGGAATATCGAACGTGCCGGCCCGCCGAAGAAGAGGGATCGTTTCTGGGGTGCCCGGTCCCGCCGTGAG
This sequence comes from Dermacentor silvarum, assembly GCF_013339745.2. NCBI lineage: Eukaryota > Metazoa > Arthropoda > Arachnida > Ixodida > Ixodidae > Dermacentor > Dermacentor silvarum. The sequence goes on from NC_051164.1 coordinate 32,073,122, forward strand.
AGGCTGCAGCCAGTCCAGGAGCCTCGCTCGAACTTTGCCGAGGTCGACGGCCACACCTTGGACGGCCAACGTCACGGACTCAGCCAGACCCCCGAGTCTCCTATCGCCAGAGCGTAGCTGACGATGCGACCTTCCTGGCCCGGAGCCACGTCGATAATCAACGGACAGCGCCGTTCTTTCCTTGATTACAGCTCGGGTCACGCACCTCGAGGGCTCGTGCCATTCCGAACGCCGTGCTTCGCGTGCCCCCCGTCTTTTTCGCGCCGCAGGCGGCCTCTTACTTATGACACTCTCTACGTGGTGCAATGCTACGTTAGTCGCACTCGGCGACTCGTCACGGCCAAGTGAAATTATTAGCTTTTATTAATATTGTATAAGTGATGAACGGAGTGTTTTCGCTGGGCGTGCAGAATCGCAGTGCGCCTACCTGCCAGACTTGCGCACCGGTCGGTCGCCCTCGGCGGCTCAAGCTCATAGCAACGCGATGAATGACCTTCCGAAACATGACGCAGTAGTCGCTCTAAAACGAAGCAAAATCACTAAAAAATCTTATGTCTAACATGCAGAGAAGCCTTCAAGTAAACATGCTACGACTGGACCACTTGTTAAGGCAATTAAAACAAGCAACGGGTTCCGAACGTGGGCACTACGTCTCACATCGCAGGAATCTGCGCTCGATGGTCACGTAGCTTTGGCTATGCTGCACGGAACTACTAAAACAGAGTATAGGACTGGGACGCACGGCTGCTGACAAAGAGGAAATAGAGACTGAGGAAGCAGGGTTGAGTGTATCCACGCCATGTGGTCTACATCTGTCTGGCCGACGCTGTGCACATCTTCAAGCATCTTTTCATGAAAATACCAAGCAAAATGACACAATGTAGAAAATAGTACTGATAATCGAAAGCGGTTGACACATTACGTTAACTGTATAATATTAGTTACGTGAAGCAGTGACACATGCTGCCCGTTTAATTTCTTTTAATAAAAGTTTTGCGGCAGTTCAAGCAATGCGACATTAGGTCCATTTATTCCACATTTTCGCAGTGCGTCATTCATATTGTGGAACCAGCAAGCACAGTTAAGAACACTGGGGCTTTATTTGTGCGTCCCTTAACTTGATCTACTCTCATAAGAGAAAACATGCGGAAGAAGCATGACGACGACGAAGAACACGCAGTGTTCCAAAAAGCACGAGTGTTCGAGGCGCGTGACACGAGCCGTGATCGAGGGAAAGGGCAGCGCTGATCAAGCATGGTCTGCGTGGCTCCGGTCTGAGAAGCTCGCCTCACCAGCACCGCACTGGCGACGAGAGCAAGCACTTTGCATTATATGTAATTTCCTTGCTTTATCCTGAGGAATCCAACAGCAAATAAAATGCCTCAATTATAATCATATTGACACCAAGGATGATGACGATACTGATTTCTTCAGTGTTTTACTCAGTCTTGAAAGAGCTTGATAGGGCCAAGAAGCCGGTCAGCAGAGCAGTGCACGTAGTCATTTACGTGCACTGCTGACACGAACGACGGCACAGCACACGATTTAATGATACCAAACGAACGAAAGAGTCGCCAGAAAAACAAACTGACAATCATAAACAACATATGTGTAACACATACACTCCGCTCTAACGCATAGATAAAACTATCAGCTAATAAACCGTCGTTATCATCATCAGCAGCAGCAGCGCATATTTATGTCCACAGCTGGACGAAGACCTCTCCCTGCGATCTACAATTACCCCTGTCTTGCGCTAGCATAGAGCACTGCATGGGCCGATTTTTGCGGCCCGGGCCCAGCCCGGGCCCTTTTTTACATTGGGCGGCCTGCCCGAGCCCGATCAAAACTTTTATGGCAAGACCCGGGCCCGGCCCGGGCCCGGAAATAATCTACGTTACCCGCCCGGCCCGACCCGCCCCCTCTGTACCTTAGGCCCGAGCCCGGCCTGAGCCCGGCTTGAAACCGGCCCGATCCCGACCCGAGACCGAAAAATACATGTTTTTCAGAGTTGAGACACCCGAGAATAACTCGCTGCACGTTACATGCACACCACCAGAAATCGGGAGCCCGGCCCGGGCCCGGGTCAAAAAGCACACGCCGTGCCCGAGCCCGGCCCGAGCCCGTGAAAAAACTGCTCTACCCGGCCCGGCCCGGCCCACGGGCTGGGCCGGGCCCCAGCTTTCGGGTAAGCCCGAACCCGTGCAGTGCTCTACGCTAGCATATTCCAACTTGCACCTGCAAATTTCCTAACTTCATCACCCCACCTGGTTTTCTGCCGTCCTCGAATGCGCTTCCCTTCTCTTGGTATCCGTTCTGTAACCCTAATGGTCCACCGGTTACCCATTCTACGCATTACATGACCTGCCCAGCACCATTTCCTCCGCTTAATGTCAACCAGAATATCGGCTATCCCCGTTTTGTCTCTGATGCACATCGCTGTCTTTTTGTCTTTTAACGTTAGTCCTAAGATTTTTCGTTCCATCGCTCTTTGAGCGGTCTTGTTCTCGAGCTTCTTTGTTAACCTCCGAGTTTTTGCCCCATATGTTAGCACCGGTAGAATGCAATGATTGTACTTTTCTTTTCAACGAGAGTGGTAAGCTCCCAGCTGTCCTCATAGCCCGTCTTAGTCCCCGACACTTCTAGCGGTCCGGCAATTCTAGCCTCGATCGATGTGTCTCTGCATGAATAGAACGTTATCACGTTTTTGTTGGCGACTCTTGCGGTTACTCCGTCTAAGTCGCGTCTCATCCCGAGTTGTTGCACCCGACACTCCTGCGGAAGTCGTCCTTGTAGCAGCCCGAGTATCCCGGTCGTTGTCGATGACGTAGCAGTGCGGCTCGGCAGGTAAGGCCTATCTATAGCGACTGGTTCGGACGCTGCTTCTGTCCGGTGCCTTGCTCAACAGACAACGAGGTGCCCCGGGGACTGTCTTACGGGCCACCGCTGGCTTGCCTTCAAAGGGGGCATTACTGCTGGACTGTCCGCAACTACCGTGCGAGGCTGCAGCAAGCCCGAGGAGCGTCGCTCGAACGTCGCCGACGTCGACGACCACACCTTGGACTGCAAGCGTCACGGCCTCCGGAGCCGAACATCGGCTGCTCCTGTGTCCAGTGCGGTGCTGGCGAGGTTACCTTTTCAGACCGGAGACACGCAGAGAATGCCAGCTGAGCGCTGCCTTTTCACTCGATCACGGTTCAGGTCACGGTTCAGGTCACGCATTCAGGTCACGAGCTCTTTGGAACACTGCGTGTTCTTCGTCGTAGTCATTCATCATCCTCATGTTGTCTCTTACTCATGACATCTACTCCATTGTTTCACGTCCTCTTCTTCACCTGACTCAGCCGTCCCCCATTAGTCACTCATATCTAAACAGGCGACGCGCCAACGCGCCAGAAGAAGAAGGAAAGTTTGCCACACTATCATTTGCTCCTATTCTTCGTCAGAATGAGGAAGTTAGGCTATCAGAAGACGATTCTTTGTGGCCAAGAGCGTGATGGCAACATATCTTCGCGGCTCGCACTCTAGCACTTTCTGCGCCATGCTTTCCAAATGCGCATATAGTACACCAACTCACGCAGTCCAGGGTTCTTCCTAACTATTTTCAAAATGAAGTGACTGTAGAGTTGCCAGGCAAAATATTTTCCCGACGCTAATGCACTAAAACAATCGAACCGCAGCAAAGGAAGCAAGAAGATTATTACTGGTGCCGTGTGCCCTCAAAGCGGGTGGGTTCGTATGCAAGCACCCAACCAAATAAAATAAAATAAGTTGTTTTATAGAAAAAACTTTCACACTTTCCGGTCATTTCAAGAAACTAAACAGAGTACCGTCGCTAAGAGCTAACGTCGCTGAGGAATTTTTTTACAACTCACGCACGTTTTTTTTTTCTTGTAGTCACAGCAAAAACACAATGGCAGAGTGTGCTACCCCTTACATGCGCTAAAAACAAAATATCAAAGATAAGTTTAAGACCCTTATCGCACATGTTCTCATTAAACGCAACGCCCACTGAAATTTGCTATATTTTGTCGCTGTCCGCCTGAGTGTTTTTTGCGGGCATTGCAGTCTTCTTCTATGACATGAACACGAGAAAAGAATCGGGTAAAAGAATACGTCGGGCACTGTTTGTAAGGTACTTGAAAAGGAAGCCACTCACCTCTTAAGATTAACGAAAGAAGAAGCGGAGCAGTGCAGACATTCGTTCACTCGAAGGGAAGCCATCTTGAATATGGCGCGGGGCATCAAAGCAGTACTGCAGACAGCGCCCCGTGCAATATGGATGCAAAAAACGCCGTGTACGAAGGGAAAAACAAAACTCTAAAGTGCTATTTTATAGTTTTTCTAATGCAGTTGATATGATTTAGACTGGTTATACTTTAGTTTTGGCTTGATATATAATCTGGACATCAAGAAGAACTAAAGATTTCTGTTTTTACCATTAACAGGTGTCTGTCGTAGAGCACGCGCAGAATGTTTTTTTTTTTTTTTGGTACAGAAAATTTCATTAAGTTTTCTTTAAATATACACCTATGTTTTAAAGTGTACATATAAGTGCTTGCACGAAGGGTCCCTGTAGCCCGGATATACCAGAGAAAGGACGGAGGAAAAAAACAGAGAGTATAGAAGCAATACCACAAAAGCCAGCACCGCATGGACCAGCGAGAAACTGCTGCATCACGCAAAAAGACAGCACTGTTCGTTCTACAGCAGTGATGAGGCACTAGGCGTTCTGAACGCGTTGGATTGCTCTTCATGCATGTGCTGCTAGAGCAGTTGATGGTGCGCCAATTCTTTTCCGCACCTTGTAGGCCGGCATATTCTATTTTTCTTTTCATGCAACCAGTGCCCGTTTTTATCGCTTACCTGTCAGAATGCTCATGAGAGTTGTCTTCCCAGCTCCATTGTGGCCAAGGAGCACTGTGATTTTTGAAGCGCACACTTTCAAATTAAGGCCGTTCAACGCTGACTTGGCGCCAAATACCTGTTGAAACGGCAGCAACAAGAGCGATATTTAGGTTTTCTTTTTTCGTTGCAACACTCTGTGAGGTGCACGCTACAACTTATGTATACTGTAGACAACGTGCCCAGATTTGAGCTTTCTTCACGTGCTGTCTTATTAATAATTATACGTCTTGAAATACGGAAGGACCAAAACAGCGACGCACAGACAGCGGCGTGCGGCAGTAATAGCAGAATAACAAATTTAGAAAAAGTAATAAACTAAATAAAAAATCACTCGCCATTCCACTGCTGTGAAGGTGAATTCTATAAGCTCGAAGCAGTTTAGCACACGACATGTAGGTGACAGACAATTTAGATCAAAGGTATGAGCAAATCTTCATTTCTTTTGAGCGGCGACGGCGGTCATCCTGAAGTAAGACACACGCACACACAGTTTAAGTTTGTTCGGCGGTCTTGATCGCTGTCATACATCCGCGTGGAAGACTACCACCACCTCGGGAAGCTGGAGGAACTTAGACACGGACGACAGTACGACAGTACTGCCACCCGGCGGAAAGTAGACACGCTCGACGGGACCGCCACGGCGAGAAAGCGGAAGGAAAGTAGGCATACAAGCCCTTGAAACGTTGACAAACAGAGGGCGATGCGAGCGTACGCATAGCTGACGCGGGTAACACAGCGGCAAATCTTTGGGAAATCCTTATTATCTACCTGAGAGTATACTGATTTTCAACATGGTGCCTCTTGATAACTAATCTACTGAAGATGCACATCCAAGTGATGAGACGTATACGCTTTTGCATAGAATGCAACCATTTCGCATCAAATTCGGGAGCTGAGGTTTTGCACATGCATATCTCTTGACGGACACGAAAAACGCATAGAATCCTAGCCATTGGCAGCTTCGCTGTAATAAAATAAAAGCAGTACTTATGTGCTTCAACAAATATAAGACGCTGTCAAATCTGTCCATGCTCATTTGAACAACTGTGTTGCAATAGAGAGTAGGGTGCTGTTCCGGCGCGTTGCAGCACCGAACGGCAGGTCTGACGTTAGTGGTTGCCTAATTAAAAGGTTGTGTCTTTTTTTTTCTTATTTCGTCGTGTACAGCCGCTGTAGTCACTGATTCAGCAGGGGCGCAATTCACGTTTTCGGCATCGCAGTAGCTAACATCGAATACTGACCTACAACTCCACTCCAAGGTCAAGAATATGTTACGCGAACGATGGATTAAGAACTGGAGACTAGAGGTGGGCAAAACGGCTCACTTCAGTGAGCGGCTCGGAACGGCTCCGCTCCATGAAATGAACCGGCTCATTTGAACGGCTCACCGGTTCCCTTAAATCTGTAGTCTGTCTTATGTACAGTCTAGCTATTTGGCCTTGAAAAAACGATATATGCATTAGAATAAGCATGTTATATGTGATTTCGCTATGTTTGGAGAATATTTATCAATTACTTATTTTCGAAACGCGAATTTTTAATTGTAATGTACCTTTCTTTCCTAATATTGGGGATAAAATGCTTATACTGCTGTAAGAGACAGAATGCTATGTATTGTTTAGAAAATATAACCTCATTGTCATTACAGGAGCTTTTCTGTTTTTGTGGTATATTAAAATCAACTTTGGTCAAAATAAGAAAATTGTTGTAAGTTTTCTTTCAAATTTATTAACATACACACGCTGACTATAATATGAGTGAGCTGTAACGCCATGCAAAATGAATGTGGAAATAATTTCTTGAAGTGCAATACAAAAATCACACGCAAGATCCACAAAACTTAATTATCTGCACTAAATAGTTCTACATCAAATGTACGTTATGGTTAATAAACAATGTTTTGCTGACTTTATCAGATGTGAGAAGACTCCTCTTTTCGGTACAAATTTGGCCAGCTTTAGAAAATATTCTTTCACACGGTACACTTGTAGCGGGAATATAAAGCCTTTTTATAGCCGCTGCATACAAGTTCGGGTAGGTGAGTTTTCTACTTTCCCACCACTTAAGCGGATCATTAATGCGGTTCAAGTACTGCTCGTTTAGGTACTTATCTATCTCAACTACGGCTTGAGCTGTAGGGTCTTGGTTTTCTTGCAAGGAGCTCAAACTCGCGTCAAACTCATCCCATACTGATGAGGTCTGAACAGGCATCTCGGGCTCATTGCTTGATCCAGGCTCCGTACTTTGGATAGTCGCTTTTACAATCAAAACAAGCGCTTTCTTAGTCGACTTGAACTTCGCGTCATCCCCAAAGCTTTGTGACTTAAACCGTGGGTCCAAAAATATTGATTGAGAAATTCATTTGTTTGATTCTCTGTTACCAAATCGCCGTGTCAGACCGTCTATGAGTTCGTTTGCATGCTTTACAATAGTCTCAGGAGCGTCTCTATTAGTCTCTAAATATTGTTTTACTTTTCTTGTCATTATCCTGGACAAAACGGTCGTTTTAGACAATGACACAAAGCGAAAGCGGCGGCTCCATTGCGCTCCTGAGCTTTCAGCAGCTGACGGCCACCTTTCCGACTACTCAAAACCAGCGAACTCGGCGTTGGGGGCGCTGTTTAGCGGTGCTTCTGCAGCGCCGCCTGGGCAGCGAGTCTCCCCCATGGGCCCCGTCGACGCTAACGCGAAGGACCCCTTCAGTTACGGCCCTAGCAGGAAGGTACCACTTGAGCGTGCTGAAGTCAGCAAAATGGCTGCGCGCATAGCTCTTTTCGTCGTCATGGCAATTCTACCCCCCCCCCCCCCCCAACGCTTCCCTGCCGCGCGTACCTTTCGTTTTTTTTTCTTGTTTCTTTTTCTTGAGCGCACGCGTGATACTACGATCATGCCATCATCCGCCAGGACGCACACACAAAAAAAATAACAACACAACAGATCATTGGCCTCGTTTTATCGACGTGATACACGCTCAGAAAATGCACAGAACAAATGGGCGACATTTTCATGACTACACTAATTAGCACAAATGAAGATCAGGACGTATACTGTACGTTCACCTGCTGTCTTTAAATACACGGAAGGCTTCGTCTTCGAAGTGTTGTTGCACCAACGCGCGATGTGCGATTGGTGAGAGTCGTGCGACATCGTTCGAACAGCAGCAGGCAGCGAAGGTACCATCCTTGGCCAATTAAGACTTCTTTACTTCTCCCCTCGGTGGCATCGGGTGCCACACAATAAGACGAACAAAAAACCAAGAGGACTGCTGCGCACACAGACTGCGAGCGAGTACCAGTAGCGCGAGTCGGCCCACACCGGCCACCATTCGTCGGTCAAACATCGAAAAACATCGAAACCCAGCAGAAGACCCAGCTCTGACGGAACGGTTCGGCACGGCTCATTCAAGGAGAGAGAACCGGCTTCCTCACTCCGAAAGAACCGCCGCTCACTTACTGAACCACGGCTTCGTCGGTCTTCAAAAGAGCGGCCCGCTCCTGAGCACTCAGGAGCGAGCCGGGTCTTTTAATGAGCGAGGGAGCCGAGGCGAAAAGAACGGCCCGCTCCTGGGCGCTCAAGAGCGAGCCGGGTCTTTTGAAGAGCGAGGGAGCCGTGGCGAAAAGAGCGGCTCGCTCCTGAGCGCTCAGGAGCGAGCCGGGTCTTTTGAAGAGCGAGAGGGCCGTGGCGAAAAGAGCGGCTCGCTCCTGAGCGCTCAGGAGCGAGCCGGATCTTTTGAAGAGCGAGAGAGCCGTGGCGAAAAGAGCGGCTCGCTCCTGAGCGCTCAGGAGCGAGCCGGATCTTTTGAAGAGCGAGAGAGCCGAGGCAAGAAGAACGGCCCGCTCCTGAGCGCTCAGGAGCGAGCCGGGTCTTTTGAAGAGCGAGGGAGCCGAGGCGAAAAGAACGGCCCGCTCCTGGGCGCTCAAGAGCGAGCCGGGTCTTTTGAAGAGCGAGGGAGCCGAGGAGCGCTCAGGAGCGAGCCGGATCTTTTGAAGAGCGAGAGAGCCGAGGCAAGAAGAACGGCCCGCTCCTGAGCGCTCAGGAGCGAGCCGGGTCTTTTGAAGAGCGAGGGAGCCGAGGCGAAAAGAGCGGCTCGCTCCTGAGCGCTCAGGAGCGAGCCGGGTCTTTTGAAGAGCGAGAGAGCCGTGGCGAAAAGAGCGGCTCGCTCCTGAGCGCTCAAGAGCGAGCCGGGTCTTTTGAAGAGCGAGGGAGCCGTGGCGAAAAGAGCGGCTCGCTCCTGAGCGCTCAAGAGCGAGCCGGGTCTTTTGAAGAGCGAGAGAGCCGTGGCGAAAAGAGCGGCTCGCTCCTGAGCGCTCAGGAGCGAGCCGGATCTTTTGAAGAGCGAGGGAGCCGAGGCGAAAAGAACGGCCCGCTCCTGGGCGCTCAAGAGCGAGCCGGGTCTTTTGAAGAGCGAGGGAGCCGAGGCGAAAAGAGCGGCTCGCTCCTGAGCGCTCAGGAGCGAGCCGGATCTTTTGAAGAGCGAGAGAGCCGAGGCAAGAAGAACGGCCCGCTCCTGAGCGCTCAGGAGCGAGCCGGGTCTTTTGAAGAGCGAGGGAGCCGAGGCGAAAAGAACGGCCCGCTCCTGGGCGCTCAGAGCGAGCCGGGTCTTTTGAAGAGCGAGGGAGCCGAGGCGAAAAGAGCGGCTCGCTCCTGAGCGCTCAGGAGCGAGCCGGATCTTTTGAAGAGCGAGAGAGCCGAGGCAAGAAGAACGGCCCGCTCCTGAGCGCTCAGGAGCGAGCCGGGTCTTTTGAAGAGCGAGGGAGCCGAGGCGAAAAGAGCGGCTCGCTCCTGAGCGCTCAGGAGCGAGCCGGGTCTTTTGAAGAGCGAGAGAGCCGTGCGAAAAGAGCGGCTCGCTCCTGAGCGCTCAGGAGCGAGCCGGATCTTTTGAAGAGCGAGAGAGCCGAGGCAAGAAGAACGGCCCGCTCCTGGGCGCTCAAGAGCGAGCCGGGTCTTTTGAAGAGCGAGGGAGCCGAGGCGAAAAGAGCGGCTCGCTCCTGAGCGCTCAGGAGCGAGCCGGATCTTTTGAAGAGCGAGAGAGCCGAGGCCAGAAGAACGGCCCGCTCCTGGCGCTCAGAGCGAGCCGGGTCTTTTGAAGAGCGAGGGAGCCGAGGCGAAAGAGCGGCTCGCTCCTGAGCGCTCAGGAGCGAGCCGGATCTTTGAAGAGCGAGAGAGCCGAGGCAAGAAGAACGGCCCGCATCCTGACGCGCTCAGGAAGCGAGTCCCCCGGGTCTTATGGAAGAGCGAGTGGAGCCGGAGGCGAAAAGAACGGCCCGCTCCTGGGCGCTCAAGAGCGAGCCGGGTCTTTTGGAAGAGCGAGGGAGCCGAGGCAAAAGAGCGGCTCGCTCCCTGAGCGCTCACGGAGCGAGCCGGATCTTTTGAAGAGCGAGAGAGCCATGCAATAAGAATGCCCGATCCTGAAGCGCTCAGGACGAGCCGGTTGTTTGAAGAGCGAGGGATGCCGAGGCGAAAAGAGCGGCTCGCTCCTGAGCGCTCAGGATCGAGCCGTGTCTTTTGAAGAGCGAGATAGCCTTGCTAAAAGACGGCTTCGCTCCTGACGCTCAGAGCGAGCCGGGTCTTTTGAAGAGCGAGGGAGCCGTGGCGAAAAGAGCGCTCGCTCCTGAGCGCTCAGGAGCGAGCCGGGTCTTTTGAAGAGCGAGAAGGAGCCGTGGCGAAAAGAGCGGCTCGCTCCTGAGCGCTCAGGAGCGAGCCGGATCTTTGAAGAGCGGGGAGCCGAGGCGAAAAGAACTGCCCCGCTCTGGGCGATCAAGAGCGAGCCGGGTCTGTTGAAGAGCGAGGGGAGCCGAGGCGAACAAGAGCGGCTCGCTCCTGAGCGCTCAGGAGCGAGCCGGATCTTTGAAGAGCGAGAGAGCCGAGGCAAGAAGAACGGCCCGCTCCTGAGCGCTCAGGAGCGAGCCGTGCTTTGAAGAGCGAGGGAGCCGAGCGAAAAGAACGGCCCGCTCCTGGGCGCTCAAGAGCGAGCCGGGTCTTTTGAAGAGCGAGGGAGCCGAGGCGAAAAGAGCGGCTCGCTCCTGAGCGATCAGGAGCGAGCCGGATCTTTTGAAGAGCGAGAGAGCCGAGGCAGAAGAACGGCCCGCTCCTGAGCGCTCAGGAGCGAGCCGGGTCTTTTGAAGAGCGAGGGAGCCGAGGCGAAAAGAGCGGCCCGCTCCTGGGCGCTCAGGAGCGAGCCGGGTCTTTTGAAGAGCGAGGGAGCCGAGGCGAAAAGAGCGGCTCGCTCCTGAGCGCTGAAGAGCGAGAGAGCCGAGGCAGGAGCGAGCCGGGAGCCGGTCTTTTGAAGAGCGAGGGAGCCGAGAGAGCCGTGGCGAAAAGAAAAGCGGCTCGCTCCTGAGCGGCCGCTCCTGGCGCTCAGGAGCGAGCCGGGTCTTTGAAGAGCGAGAGAGCCGTGAAGCGGCTCGCTCCTGAGCGAGAGAGCCGAGGCGAGAGAGCCGAAAGAGCGGCTCGCTCCTGAGCGCTCAGGAGCGAGCCGGGTCTTTTGAAGAGCGAGGGAGCCGAGGCGAAAAGAGCGGCTCGCTCCTGAGCGCTCAGGAGCGAGCCGGATCTTTTGAAGAGCGAGGAGACGGCCCGCTCCTGGGCGCCGAGGCTTTTGAAGAAGAGCCGAGGCGAAAAGGCCTCGCTCCTCAGGAGCGGCGCTGAAGAGCGAGAGAGCCGAGGCAAGAAGAACGGCCCGCTCCTGGGCGCTCAGAGCGAGCCGGGTCTTTTGAAGAGCGAGGGAGCCGAGGCGAAGCGGCTCGCTTCTGAGCGAGGGAGCTTTTGAAGAGCGAGCCGTGGCGAAAAGAGCGGCTCGCTCCTGAGCGCTGAGCGCTCAGGAGCGACGGCCCGCTCTTTTGAAGAGCGAGAGAGCCGCTCAGGAGCGAAAAGAGCGGCTCGCTCCTGAGCGCTCAGGAGCGAGCCTTTTGAAGAGCGAGAGAGCCGAGGCAAGAAGAACGGCTCCGCTCCTGAGCGCTCAGGAGCGAGCCGGGATCTTTTGAAGAGCGAGAGAGCCGAGGCAAAAGAACGGCCCGCTCCTGAGCGCTCAGGAGCGAGCCGGGATCTTTTGAAGAGCGAGAGAGCCGAGGCGAAAAGAGCGGCTCGCTCCTGAGCGCTCAGGAGCGAGCCGGGTCTTTGAAGAGCGAGAGAGCCGTGGCGAAAAGAGCGGCTCGCTCTGAGCGCTCAGGAGCGAGCCGGGTCTTTTGAAGAGCGAGGGAGCCGAGGCGAAAAGAGCGGCTCGCTCCTGAGCGCTCAAGAGCGAGCCGGGTCTTTTGAAGAGCGAGGGAGCCGAGGCAAAAAGCGGCCCGCTCCTGAGCGAGGGAGCCGATCTTTTGAAGAGCGAGAGGCGAAAAGAGCGGCTCGCTCCTGAGCGCTGAAGAGCGAGGGAGCCGAGGCGAAAAGAACGGCCCGCTCCTGGGCGCTCAAGAGCGAGCCGGGTCTGAAGAGCGAGGGAGCCGAGGCGAAAAGAGCGGCTTTGAAGAGCGAGCGAGAGCCGTGGCGAGCGGCTCGCTCCTGAGCGCTCAGGAGCGAGCGGGTCTTTGAAGAGCGAGGAGAGCCGTGGCGAAAAGAAGCGCTCAGCGAGCCGGATCTTTTCGCTCCTGAGCGCTCAGAGCGAGCCGGAGCTTTGAAGAGCGCGGGAGCCGAGGCAAGAACGGCCCGCTCCTGGGCGCTCAAGAGCGAGCGGGTCTTTTGAAGAGCGAGGGAGCCGAGGCGAAAAGAGCGGCTCGCTCCTGAGCGCTCAGGAGCGAGCCGGATCTTTTGAAGAGCGAGAGAGCCGAGGCAAGAAGAACGGCCCGCTCCTGAGCGCTCAGGAGCGAGCCGGGTCTTTTGAAGAGCGAGGGAAGCCGAGGCGAAAAGAACGGCCCGCTCCTGGGCGCTCAAGAACGAGCCGGGTCTTTTGAGAGCGAGGGAGCCGAGGCGAAAAGAGCGGCTCGCTCCTGAGCGCTCAGGAGCGAGCCGGATCTTTTGAAGAGCGAGAGAGCCGAGGCAAGAAGAACGGCCCGCTCCTGAGCGCTCAGGAGCGAGCCGGGTCTTTTGAAGAGCGAGGGAGCCGAGGCGAAAAGAGCGGCTCGCTCCTGAGCGCTCAGGAGCGAGCCGGGTCTTTTGAAGAGCGAGAGAGCCGTGGCGAAAAGAGCGGCTCGCTCCTGAGCGCTCAGGAGCGAGCCGGATCTTTTGAAGAGCGAGAGAGCCGAGGCAGAAAGAACGGCCCGCTCCTGAGCGCTCAAGAGCGAGCCGGGTCTTTTGAAGAGCGAGGGAGCCGAGGCGAAAAGAGCGGCTCGCTCCTGAGCGCTCAGGAGCGAGCCGGGATCTTTTGAAGAGCGAGAGAGCCGAGGCGAAAAGAAGCGGCTCGCTCCTGAGCGCTCAGGAGCGAGCCGGATCTTTTGAAGAGCGAGGGAGCCGAGGCGAAAAGAACGGCCTCGCTCCTGGAGCGCTCAGGAGCGAGCCGGGTCTTTTGAAGAGCGAGGGAGCCGAGGCGAAAAGAGCGGCTCGCTCCTGAGCGCTCAGGAGCGAGCCGGATCTTTTGAAGAGCGAGAGAGCCGAGGCAAGAAGAACGGCCCGCTCCTGAGCGCCTCAGGCCAAGACGAGCAGGGTCTTTTGAAGAGCGAGGGAGCCGAGGCGAAAAGAATCGGCCCGCTCCTGGGCGCTCAAGAGCGAGCCGGTCTTTTGAAGAGCGAGGGAGCCGAGGCGAAAAGAGCGGCTCGCTCCTGAGCGCTCAGGAGCGCGAGCCGGATCTTTTGAAGAGCGAGAGAGAACGAGGCAAGAAGAACGGCCGCTCCTGAGCGCTCAGGAGCGAGCCGGGTCTTTGAAGAGCGAGGAGAGCCGAGGCGAAAAGAGCGGCTCGCTCCTGAGCGCTCAGGAGCGAGCCGGGTCTTTGAAGAGCGAGAGAGCCGAGGCGAAAAGAGCGGCTCGCTCCTGAGCGCTCAGGAGCGAGCCGGATCTTTTGAAGAGCGAGAGAGCCGAGGCAGAAAGAACGGCCCGCTCCTGGGCGCTCAAGAGCGAGCCGGTCCTTTTGAAGAGCGAGGGTAGCCGAGCGAAAAGAGCGGCTCGCTCCTGAGCGCTCAGGAGCGAGCCGGTCGAGGAGAGCCGAGGCAAGAGACGGCCCGCTGGGCGCTCAAGAGCGATCTTTTGAAGAGCGAGGGAGCCGAGGCGAAAAGAGCGGCTCGCTCCTGAGCGCTCAGGAGCGAGCCGGGTCTTTTGAAGAGCGAGAGAGCCGTGGCGAAAAGAGCGGCCGCTCCTGAGCGCTCAGGAGCGAGCCGGATCTTTTGAAGAGCGGAGAGCCGAGGCAAAAGACTCGCTCCTGAGCGCTCAGGAGCGAGCCGGGTCTTTTGAAGAGCGAGGGAGCCGAGGCGAAAAGAAAAGAGCCGGATCTTTTGAAGAGCGAGAGAGCGGAGGCAAGAGAACGGCCCGCTCCTGGGCGCTCAAGAGCGAGCGGGTCTTTTGAAGAGCGAGGGAGCCGAGGCGAAAAGAGCGGCTCGCTCCTGAGCGCTCAGGAGCGAGCCGGGTCTTTTGAAGAGCCGAGGCGAACGGCCCGCTCCTGGGCGCTCAAGAGCGAGCCGGGCTTTTGAAGAGCGAGGGAGCCGAGGCGAAAAGAGCGGCTCGCTCCTGAGCGCTCAGGAGCGAGCCGGGTCTTTTGAAGAGCGAGAGAGCCGTGGCGAAAAGAGCGGCTCGCTCCTGAGCGCTCAGGAGCGAGCCGGGTCTTTTGAAGCGGCTCGCTCCTGAGCGCTCAAGCGAGCGGGTCTCAAGAGCGAGTCTTTTGAGGCGCGAGGCTCCTGAGCGCTCAGGAGCGCGGGTCTTTTTTGAAGAGCGAGGGAGCCGAGGCGAAAAGAACGCCCGCTTGGAGCGAGCCGGGTCTTTTGAAGAGCCGGAGCCGAGGCGAAAAGAGCGGCCCGCTCCTGGGCGCTCAAGAGCGAGCCGGGTCTTTTGAAGAGCGAGGGAGCCGAGGCGAAAAGAACGCCCGCTGGGCGCTCAAGAGCGAGCCGGGTCTTTTGAAGAGCGAGGGAGCCGAGGCGAAAAGAGCGGCTCGCTCCTGAGCGCTCAGGAGCGAGCCGGGTCTTTTGAAGAGCGAGGGAGCCGAGGCGGAAAGAGCGGCTCGCTCCTGAGCGCTCAGGAGCGAGCCGGGTCTTTTGAAGAGCGAGGGAGCCGAGGCGAAAAGAGCGGCTCGCCCTGAGCGCTCAGGAGCGAGCCGGGTCTTTTGAAGAGCGAGGAGCCGAGGCGAAAAGAGCGGCTCGCTCCTGAGCGCTCAGGAGCGAGCCGGGTCTTTTGAAGAGCGAGGGAGCCGAGGCGAAAAGAGCGGCTCGCTCCTGGGCGCTCAGGAGCGAGCCGGGTCTTTTGGAAGAGCGAGGGAGCCGAGGCGAAAAGAGCGGCTCGCTCCTGGGCGCTCAGGAGCGAGCCGGGTCTTTTGAAGAGCGAGGGAGCCGAGGCGAAAAGACGGCCCGCTCCTGGCGCTCAGGAGCGAGCCGGGTCTTTTGAAGAGCGAGGGAGCCGAGGCGAAAAGAACGGCTCGCTCCTGGGCGCTCAGGAGCGAGCCGGGTCTTTTGAAGAGCGAGGGAGCCGAGGCGAAAAGAACGGCCCGCTCCTGGGCGCTCAGGAGCGAGCCGGGTCTTTTGAAGAGCGAGGGAGCCGAGGCGAAAAGAGCGGCTCGCTCCTGGGCGCTCAGGAGCGAGCCGGGTCTTTTGAAGAGCGAGGGAGCCGAGGCGAAAAGAACGGCTCGCTCCTGGGCGCTCAGGAGCGAGCCGGGTCTTTTGAAGAGCGAGGGAGCCGAGGCGAAAAGAGCGGCTCGCTCCTGGCGCTCAGGAGCGAGCCGGGTCTTTTGAAGAGCGAGGGAGCCGAGGCGAAAAGAGCGGCCCGCTCCTGGGCGCTCAGGAGCGAGCCGGGTCTTTTGAAGAGCGAGGGAGCCGAGGCGAAAAGAACGGCTCGCTCCTGGGCGCTCAGGAGCGAGCCGGGTCTTTTGAAGAGCGAGGGAGCCGAGGCGAAAAGAGCGGCTCGCTCCTGGGCGCTCAGGAGCGAGCCGGGTCTTTTGAAGAGCGAGGGAGCCGAGGCGAAAAGAACGGCCCGCTCCTGGGCGCTCAGGAGCGAGCCGGGTCTTTTGAAGAGCGAGGGAGCCGAGGCGAAAAGAGCGGCTCGCTCCTGGAGCGCTCAGGAACGAGCCGGGTCTTTTGAAGAGCGAGGGAGCCGAGGCGAAAAGAGCGCTCAGGAGCGAGCCGGGTCTTTTGAAGAGCGAGGGAGCCGAGGCGAAAAGAGCGGCTCGCTCCTGAGCGCTCAGGAGCGAGCCGGGTCTTTTGAAGAGCGAGGGAGCCGAGGCGAAAAGAGCGGCTCGCTCCTGAGCGCTCAGGAGCGAGCCGGGTCTTTTGAAGAGCGAGGGAGCCGAGGCGAAAAGAGCGGCTCGCTCCTGAGCGCTCAGGAGCGAGCCGGGTCTTTTGAAGAGCGAGGGAGCCGAGGCGAAAAGAGCGGCTCGCTCCTGAGCGCTCAGGAGCGAGCCGGGTCTTTTGAAGAGCGAGGGAGCCGAGGCGAAAAGAGCGGCTCGCTCCTGAGCGCTCAGGAGCGAGCCGGGTCTTTTGAAGAGCGAGGGAGCCGAGGCGAAAAGAGCGGCTCGCTCCTGAGCGCTCAGGAGCGAGCCGGGTCTTTTGAAGAGCGAGGGAGCCGAGGCGAAAAGAGCGGCTCGCTCCTGAGCGCTCAGGAGCGAGCCGGGTCTTTTGAAGAGCGAGGGAGCCGAGGCGAAAAGAGCGGCCCGCTCCTGGGCGCTCAGGAGCGAGCCGGGTCTTTTGAAGAGCGAGGGAGCCGAGGCGAAAAGAGCGGCTCGCTCCTGAGCGCTCAGGAGCGAGCCGGGTCTTTTGAAGAGCGAGGGAGCCGAGGCGAAAAGAACGGCCTCGCTCCTGAGCGCTCAGGAGCGAGCCGGGTCTTTTGAAGAGCGAGGGAGCCGAGGCGAAAAGAGCGGCTCGCTCCTGGGCGCTCAGGAGCGAGCCGGGTCTTTGAAGAGCGAGGGAGCCGAGGCGAAAAGAACGGCCCGCTCCTGGGCGCTCAGGAGCGAGCCGGGTCTTTTGAGAGCGAGGGAGCCGAGGCGAAAAGAGCGGCTCGCTCCTGAGCGCTCAGGAGCGAGCCGGGTCTTTTGAAGAGCGAGGGAGCCGAGGCGAAAGAAGCGGCTCGCCTCTGGGCGCTCAGGAGCGAGCCGGGTCTTTGAAGAGCGAGGGAGCCGAGGCGAAAAGAGCGGCTCGCTCCTGAGGCGCTCAGGAGCGAGCCGGGTCTTTTGAAGAGCGAGGGAGCCGAGGCGAAAGAGCGGCCCGCTCCTGGGCGCTCAGGAGCGAGGCCGGGTCTTTTGAAGAGCGAGGGAGCCGAGGCGAAAAGAACGGCCTCGCTCCTGGGCGCTCAGAGCGAGCCGGGTCTTTTGAAGAGCGAGAGAGCCGAGGCCGAAAAGAACGGCCTCGCTCCTGAGCGCTCAGGAGCGAGCCGGGTCTTTGAAGAGCGAGGGAGCCGAGGCGAAAAGAAGGCCCGCTCCTGAGCGCTCAGGAGCGAGCCGGGTCTTTTGAAGAGCGAGGGAGCCGAGGCGAAAAGAGCGGCCCGCTCCTGGGCGCTCAAGAGCGAGCCGGGTCTTTTGAAGAGCGAGGGAGCCGAGGCGAAAAGAACGGCCCGCTCCTGGCGCTCAGAGCGAGCCGGGTCTTTTGAAGAGCGAGGGAGCCGAGGCGAAAAGAGCGGCTCGCTCCTGAGCGCTCAGGAGCGAGCCGGGTCTTTTGAAGAGCGGGGGAGCAGAGGCGAAAAGAGCGGCTCGCTCCTGAGCGCTCAGGAGCGAGCCGGGTCTTTTGAAGAGCGAGGGAGCAGAGGCGAAAAGAGCGGCCCGCTCCTGAGTGCTCAAGAGCGAGCCGGGTCTTTTGAAGAGCGAGGGAGCCGAGGCGAAAGAACGCCCGCTCCTGGGCGCTCAGGAGCGAGCCGGGTCTTTTGAAGAGCGAGGGAGCCGAGGCGAAAAGAACGGCCCGCTCCTGGGCGCTCAGGAGCGAGCCGGGTCTTTTGAAGAGCGAGGGAGCCGAGGCGAAAAGAACGGCCCGCTCCTGGGCGCTCAAGAGCGAGCCGGGTCTTTTGAAGAGCGAGAGAGCCGAGGCAAGAAGAACGGCCCGCTCCTGAGCGCTCAGGAGCGAGCCGGGTCTTTTGAAGAGCGAGGGAGCCGAGGCGAAAAGAACGGCCCGCTCCTGGGCGCTCAGGAGCGAGCCGGGTCTTTTGAAGAGCGAGGGAGCCGAGGCGAAAAGAGCGGCTCGCTCCTGAGCGCTCAGGAGCGAGCCGGGTCTTTTGAAGAGCGAGGGAGCCGAGGCGAAAAGAGCGGCTCGCTCCTGAGCGCTCAGGAGCGAGCCGGGTCTTTTGAAGAGCGAGGGAGCCGAGGCGAAAAGAACGGCCCGCTCCTGAGCGCTCAGGAGCGAGCCGGGTCTTTTGAAGAGCGAGGGAGCCGAGGCGAAAAGAACGGCCCGCTCCTGGGCGCTCAGGAGCGAGCCGGGTCTTTTGAAGAGCGAGGGAGCCGAGGCGAAAAGAACGGCCCGCTCCTGGGCGCTCAGAGCGAGCCGGGTCTTTTGAAGAGCGAGGGAGCCGAGGCAGAAGAACGGCCCGCTCCTGAGCGCTCAGGAGCGAGCCGGGTCTTTTGAAGAGCGAGGGAGCCGAGGCAAGAAGAACGGCCCGCTCCTGAGCGCTCAGGAGCGAGCCGGGTCTTTTGAAGAGCGAGGGAGCCGAGGCAAGAAGAACGGCCCGCTCCTGGGCGCTCAGGAGCGAGCCGGGTCTTTTTGAAGAGCGAGGGAGCCGAGGCGCCGAGCGAAAAGAACGGCCCGCTCCTGGGCGCTCAGGAGCGAGCCGGGTCTTTTGAAGAGCGAGGGAGCCGAGGCGAAAGAAACGGCCCGCTCCTGGGCGCTCAAGAGCGAGCCGGGTCTTTTGAAGAGCGAGAGAGCCGAGGCAAGAAGAACGGCCCGCTCCTGGGCGCTCAGGAGCGAGCCGGGTCTTTTGAAGAGCGAGGGAGCCGAGGCGAAAGAACGGCCCGCTCCTGGGCGCTCAGGAGCGAGCCGGGTCTTTTGAAGAGCGAGGGAGCCGAGGCGAAAAGAACGGCCCGCTCCTGGGCGCTCAGGAGCGAGCCGGGTCTTTTGAAGAGCGAGGGAGCCGAGGCGAAAAGAACGGCCCGCTCCTGGGCGCTCAGGAGCGAGCCGGGTCTTTTGAAGAGCGAGGGAGCCGAGGCGAAAAGAACGGCCCGCTCCTGGGCGCTCAGGAGCGAGCCGGGTCTTTTGAAGAGCGAGGGAGCCGAGGCGAAAAGAACGGCCGCTCCTGGGCGCTCAGGAGCGAGCCGGGTCTTTTGAAGAGCGAGGGAGCCGAGGCGAAAAGAACGGCCCGCTCCTCAAGAGGGCGCTCGAGGGAGCCGAGCGAGCAGGAGCGGGTCTTTTGAGGGAGCCGAGGCGAAAAGAAGAACGGCCCGCTCCTGAAGAGCGAGGGAGCCGGGCGAAAAGAGACGGCCCGCTCCTGACGGCCCGCTCCTGGCGCTCAAGGAGCGAGCCGGGCTCAGGAGCGAGCCGGGTCAAGAGCGAGCCGGGTCTTTTGAAGAGCGAGGGAGCCGAGCGCGAAAAGAACGAGCCGGGTCTTTTGAAGAGCGAGGGAGCGAGGCGAAAAGAACGGCCCGCTCCTGGAGCGCTCAGGAGCGAGCCGGGTCTTTTGAAGAGCGAGGGAGCCGAGGCGAAAAGAACGGCCCGCTCCTGGGCGCTCAAGGAGCGAGCCGGGTCTTTTGAAGAGCGAGGGAGCCGAGGCGAAAAGAACGGCCCGCTCCTGGCGCTCAGGAGCGAGCCGGGTCTTTTGAAGAGCGAGGGAGCCGAGGCGAAAAGAACGGCCCGCTCTGGGCGCTCAAGAGCGAGCCGGGTCTTTTGAAGAGCGAGGGAGCCGAGGCGAAAAGAACGGCCGCTCCTGGGCGCTCAGGAGCGAGCCGGGTCTTTTGAAGAGCGAGGGAGCCGAGGCGAAAAGAACGGCCCGCTCCTGGCGCTCAGGAGCGAGCCGGGTCTTTTGAAGAGCGAGGGAGCCGAGGCGAAAAGAACGGCCCGCTCCTGGGCGCTCAAGGAGCGAGCCGGGTCTTTTGAAGAGCGAGGGAGCCGAGGGCGAAAAGACGCCCGCTCCTGGGCGCTCAGGAGCGAGCCGGGTCTTTTGAAGAGCGAGGGAGCCGAGCGAAAAGAACGGCCCGCTCCTGGGCGCTCAAGAGCGAGCGGGTCTTTTGAAGAGCGAGGAGCCGAGGCGAAAAGAACGGCCCGCTCCTGAGCGCTCAGGAGCGAGCCGGGTCTTTTGAAGAGCGAGGGAGCCGAGGCGAAAAGAACGGCCCGCTCCTGGGCGCTCAAGAGCGAGCCGGGTCTTTTGAAGAGCGAGGGAGCCGAGGCGAAAAGAACGGCCCGATCCTGGGCGCTCAGGAGCGAGCCGGGTCTTTTGAAGAGCGAGGAGCCGAGGCGAAAGAACGGCCCGCTCCTGGGCGCTCAGGAGCGAGCCGGGTCTTTGAAGAGCGAGGGAGCCGAGGCGAAAAGAACGGCCCGCTCCTGGGCGCTCAAGAGCGAGCCGGGGTCTTTTGAAGAGCGAGGGAGCCGAGGCGAAAGAACGGCCCGCTCCTGGGCGCTCAGGAGCGAGCCGGGTCTTTTGAAGAGCGAGGGAGCCGAGGCGAAAAGAACGGCCCGCTCCTGGGCGCTCAAGAGCGAGCCGGGTCTTTTGAAGAGCGAGGGAGCCGAGGCGAAAAGAACGGCCGCTCCTGAGCGCTCAGAGCGAGCCGGGTCTTTTGAAGAGCGAGGGAGCCGAGGCGAAAAGAACGGCCCGCTCCTGGGCGCTCAAGAGCGAGCCGGGTCTTTTGAAGAGCGAGGGAGCCGAGGCGAAAAGAACGGCCCGCTCCTGGGCGCTCAAGAGCGAGCCGGGTCTTTTGAAGAGCGAGGGAGCCGAGGCGAAAAGAACGGCCCGCTCCTGGGCGCTCAGGAGCGAGCCGGGTCTTTTGAAGAGCGAGGGAGCCGAGGCGAAAAGAACGGCCCGCTCCTGGGCGCTCAGAGCGAGCCGGGTCTTTTGAAGAGCGAGGGAGCCGAGGCGAAAAGAACGGCCCGCTCCTGGGCGCTCAGGAGCGAGCCGGGTCTTTTGAAGAGCGAGGGAGCCGAGGCGAAAAGAAACGGCCCGCTCCTGGGCGCTCAGGAGCGAGCCGGGTCTTTTGAAGAGCGAGGGAGCCGAGGCGAAAAGAACGGGCCCGGCTCGGGGCGCTTTTCGAAAAGAACGGCCCCTCCTGGGCGCTCAGAGCGAGCCGGGTCTTTTGAAGAGCGAGGGAGCCGAGGCGAAAAGAACGGCCCTCCTGGGCGCTCGGTCTTTTGAAGAGCGAGGGAGCCGAGGCGAAAAGAACGGCCCGCCTGGGCGCTCAAGAGCGAGCCGGGTCTTTTGAAGAGCGAGGGAGCCGAGGCGAAAAGAACGGCCCGCTCCTGGGCGCTCAAGAGCGAGCCGGGTCTTTTGAAGAGCGAGGGAGCCGAGGCGAAAAGAACGGCCCGCTCCTGGGCGCTCAGGAAGAGCGAGGGAGCCGAGGCGAAAAGAACGGCCCGCTCCTGGGCGCTCAGGAGCGAGCCGGGTCTTTTGAAGAGCGAGGGAGCCGAGGCGAAAAGAACGGCCGCTCCTGGGCGCACAAGAGCGAGCCGGGTCTTTTGAAGAGCGAGAGAGCCGAGGCAAGAAGAACGGCCCGCTCCTGGGCGCTCAGGAGCGAGCCGGGTCTTTTGAAGAGCGAGGGAGCCGAGGCGAAAAGAACGGCCCGCTCTGGGCGCTCAGGAGCGAGCCGGGTCTTTTGAAGAGCGAGGGAGCCGAGGCGAAAGAACGGCCCGCTCCTGGGCACTCAGGAGCGAGCCGGGTCTTTTGAAGAGCGAGGGAGCCGAGGCGAAAAGAACGGCCCGCTCCTGGGCGCTCAAGAGCGAGCCGGGTCTTTTGAAGAGCGAGAGAGCCGAGGCAAGAAGAACGGCCTGCTCCTGAGCGCTCAGGAGCGAGCCGGGTCTTTTGAAGAGCGAGGGAGCCGAGGCGAAAAGAACGGCCCGCTCCTGGGCGCTCAAGAGCGAGCCGGGTCTTTTGAAGAGCGAGGGAGCCGAGGCGAAAAGAGCGGCTCGCTCCTGAGCGCTCAGGAGCGAGCCGGGTCTTTTGAAGAGCGAGGGAGCCGAGGCGAAAGAGCGGCTCGCTCCTGAGCGCTCAGGAGCGAGCCGGATCTTTTGAAGAGCGAGAGAGCCGAGGCAAGAAGAACGGCCCGCTCCTGAGCGCTCAGGAGCGAGCCGGGTCTTTTGAAGAGCGAGGGAGCCGAGGCGAAAGAACGGCCCGCTCCTGGGCGCTCAAGAGCGAGCCGGGTCTTTTGAAGAGCGAGGGAGCCGAGGCGAAAAGAGCGGCTCGCTCCTGAGCGCTCAGGAGCGAGCCGGGTCTTTTGAAGAGCGAGGGAGCCGAGGCGAAAAGAGCGGCTCGCTCCTGAGCGCTCAGGAGCGAGCCGGGTCTTTTGAAGAGCGAGGGAGCCGAGGCGAAAAGAGCGGCTCGCTCCTGAGCGCTCAGGAGCGAGCCGGGTCTTTTGAAGAGCGAGGGAGCCGAGGCGAAAAGAGCGGCTCGCTCCTGAGCGCTCAGGAGCGAGCCGGATCTTTTGAAGAGCGAGAGAGCCGAGGCAAGAAGAACGGCCCGCTCCTGGGCGCTCAAGAGCGAGCCGGGTCTTTTGAAGAGCGAGGGAGCCGAGGCGAAAAGAGCGGCTCGCTCCTGAGCGCTCAGGAGCGAGCCGGATCTTTTGAAGAGCGAGAGAGCCGAGGCAAGAAGAACGGCCCGCTCCTGGGCGCTCAGGAGCGAGCCGGGTCTTTTGAAGAGCGAGGGAGCCGAGGCGAAAAGAGCGGCTCGCTCCTGAGCGCTCAGGAGCGAGCCGGGTCTTTTGAAGAGCGAGGGAGCCGAGGCGAAAAGAGCGGCTCGCTCCTGAGCGCTCAGGAGCGAGCCGGGTCTTTTGAAGAGCGAGGGAGCCGAGGCGAAAAGAGCGGCTCGCTCCTGAGCGCTCAGGAGCGAGCCGGATCTTTTGAAGAGCGAGAGAGCCGAGGCAAGAAGAACGGCCCGCTCCTGAGCGCTCAGGAGCGAGCCGGGTCTTTTGAAGAGCGAGGGAGCGGTGGTTCAGTAAGTGAGCGGTTCAGTAAGTGAGCGGTGGTTCTTTCGTTCTTTAGCCGAAGGCGAGGGGGTGAAGGCGACTCTTGCGAGGAAGGGCGGGAGGGCAGTTGCTTTCTCGTACCGCTAATGGATGGCGCAGAAGTCGCACCCAGCAGAAGACCCGGCTCTGACGGAACGCATCGGCACGGCTCTCTGAACGCGAGCGAACCAGCTCCCTTTCTCCAAAAGAACCGCCGCTCATTTTTACTGAACGACCGCACACTCGCTCTTTTAAAAGAGCCGCTCACAAGATCCGGCTCACTCCTGAGCGACCCATCTCTACTGGAGACTATTTTCAAGACATATTTACAAAGGATAACCGCACCACTAGCCAGTTCAGCCGACAGCTCGAGAGTCAGCAGCAGTTCGTCTTCTTCGTCGGGCGCCCGCGCGCATCGTCTACATGAAACACGCAATTGGCATGTATCATTGTCCCCGGCGGCAGAACCACTGACCCGGCACGTCTAAATATCGGTGGTAACAGGAGAGTAATAAGGCTTGAGGCGTGCGACATGCACATCGTCAGTGGAATTCAGGCAGATGAGGCACTGGCACTGATTGGGGCGATTTCATGCGTAACTGGAATCACGGCACGCTGCACTCGATTCGGACTTGTGTGCCGAGACAGGAGTTTTTCTGACAGGCCAACGTGAGGAGTCGGGGACCACAGGAGTGCCAGAGATCCAGGCAGAAAGTTGACGTCTCTGTGTGGACGATCGTACAAACGCCGCTGCTTGTCTTGGAAGGTGAGGAGGCGAGTGCGGGCAATATCGCGTGGTTGGGCTGCCCTGTTGATGGCGTCAAGCGCGTATTCGCTGGTCTCTGCTGCGGCGCATGGAAGGTATGTGCCATGTGGCCCGTGGGTTCTCGGCCGAACTACAGAAAGAACGGGAAATAACCAGCAGTGTCGGGACGCCAAGAATTGTAGGTAAATGTGACAGAGGGTAGGGCAAGGTCCTAATAGTATGGTCGGACGAGACATACACGTACTTTGCAAGCGTGTTTGTCAGGGTTCGATTCAGACGCTCCGTGACACCATTAGTCTGTGGATGGTAAGACGTAGTCAGCTTGTGATGGTTCAGCAGGACTGCAGGATGTCGGCGAAGACTTTAGAAAGGAATGCCCGACCCTAGTCAGTGAGCATGTGGTGTGGAGCTCCATGCTGCAGAATCACGTGACATAAAAGAAAATCAGTGACATCTGCGGCGCAGCTTGTTGGAAGCGCTCTGGTGATCGCGTAGCGCATGGGGTAATCCGTCGCCATAGTGACCCCCTTGTTGCCAGACGTTATAGAGGGAAAGGACCAAGTAAGTCCAAGCCAGCACGAAAGAACGGTTCCGAAGAAATGTCGAGCGGTTGAAGGCACCTGGCAGGGAGCGTCGATGGTGTTTTTCAGCGCTAGCATTTCTCACACGCCGCAACGTATTTCCGGACGGAGCGGGCAATGCTTGGCCAAAAGAAGCGCCGGCGAATCGGGTCGTATGTGCGGGAGACGCCCGAGGTCACCTGCCGTTGGTAAGTCGTGAAGCTTTTGGAGAACAGCTAACCGGAGGTGCTTAGGAATGACGAGGAGTAGGGCAGGACCGTTGGGCCGAAGGTTGTGTCGGTATAATACACCATCCCGGAGAACAAACAAGTGAAGGGACAAATCAGAAGGCGAAGTATCGAAGTGATCAATGATGGCGCGTAAGGTGGCATCACGGCGTTGCTCGTCGGTGACGTGTTGCAGCTGAGAAACAGAAAACGCAAGCGTCGGCATCAGTGTCAGGGTGGGCGGGTGGTTCGTCCACTGGATAGCGTGATAAGCAGTCTGTGTCTTGATGTAATCGGCCCGACTTGCACACTACTAACTACTGCATATCTATATTCTTGCAGCCGCAGAGCCGAGCGACCAACCCGGCCGGTAGGATCCTTGAGAGAAGAAAGCCAGCAGAGTGCAAGGTGGTACGTGATTACAGAGAAGTGCATGCCATACAAGTACGGACGGAATTTGGAAACCACCCAGACGAGAGCCAGGCATTCACGATTTGTAATCGAATAGTTCCGCTACCCTGATTAGGGGAGGCGGCTAGCGTAGGCGATAACACGATCTTGGTCCTGTTGGCTTGGGCTAAGACGGCTCCGATACCGTGACCACTGGCATCACTACGGACCTCTTTAGGAGAGGACGGGTGAAAGCGGGCTAGTATAGGTGGCGTGTGGAGAATTTTGGTCAGGTGGGCAAACGCGGCAGTTTGAGCGAGACCCCATGGAAACGGCACGTCCTCCTTCAGGCGATTAGTAAGTGGTCGGGCAATCGCTGCGAAGTCTTTAACGAACCGGCGGAAGTAGGAGGAGAGTCCTACAAAACTTTGGGCGTCTTTTACAGACTGAGTAACAGGAAAAGACGTGACAGCAGGAATTTTCCCAGGGTCTGATTGAATAGCGGAAGCGTCGACGAGGGGGCCCAGCACTGTAATCTGCCGATGGCCGATGTGACACTTCGATGAATTTAGTAGGAGCCCACCCTCGCGGAACACTCGAAGAGCAGCTGATAAGCGCTCAAGGTGTGTCTCAAATGTTGGCGAAAATACGAGAACGTCGTCTAGGTAGCAGAGGCATGTTGACCATTTTAACCCTTGAATCAAAGAGCGCATCATACGTTCGAACGTTACTGGGTCGTTGCATAGACCGAATGGCATGACTTTCAATTGATATAGACCATGAAGGGGTGACGAACGCGGTCTTCTATTGGTTCTTTTAATCCACAGAAATTAGCCAATAACCAGAGCGAAGGTCTATTGATAAAAAGTAGTTGGCACCGTGGAGACAATAGAGGCCGTCATCAATGCGAGGCAAGGGGTAGACGCCTTTCTTGGTAATTCGGTTTAGATGACGATAATCTACGCAGAAACGCCATGTGCCATTTCCCTTTTTAACAAGCACAACGGGCGACGCCTAAGGGTGCGATGATGGTTCAACAATGCCTTTGGCAAGCATGTTCACTTAATCTTGAATAACTTCCGCTCTGAAGCAGAAACTTTATATGGCCGGGGATGAATAGGACTGGCATCACCATTATTTATGTGATGCTTAACAATGGAAGTATGGCCCAATGGTCGATCGTTGAAGTCGAAGGTGTCGTGGTAGGAAACCAAAATGCGACACAGAGCTGCTGCTTGTTCAGGCAATAGGTCCGCAGCAATGATGGGACGGAATGTTGCGTCAGGGCGAATAGTATCCTGTGGACATGGTGAACAATCGGAGCAGACGTATACTGAAAAGGTCGTGACGTTGTCAGCTCCTATAGCATGCAGCGTTGCAACAGATATGCCTTGGGGTATAACTTCCTTTGTCAGGCCAAAATTGACGACGGGGAGGCATATCCGGTTATCGGCGACGGTGACGATGGAGTGGGGCACAGTGATATTGCGCATCAAAAGGACATCAGGAACAATCACTATCGGGCACAGGAAAAGATGAGAGCAAATCGACGGAAGTCAAAGCTTTAGGCCGCAGGTGGACAAAGGCGGTCGTACTAAATTTTCTCGGCAGTTCGGCACGAATATGCGCGAGTAGAGGAAGTTCGAGGCAATGGCTACCGGCAGGACAGTCGATCAAAGCTGAATGCGCCGTAAGAAAGTCGAGTGCGAGGGCCAAGTCATGGGGACAATTGGTCACCACTCCAAGAACTGGAACGTGGCGGTCGGGGATACTTATACAGGAAGTGCACGTTCCAGTGACGGCAACAGCGCTGCCATCGGCGACGCGGACGGCTCATGTAGTAGCAGGCGTGAAACCTCCCTCAGTCGACGACGGCGGTTACAACTCACTATGGACATCTGGGCTCCAGTATCCATTAACACCATCAAAGGGACACCGTCGACGCGAACATCACGTAAGTTCTGGCTCGTTGGCAGCGTCAATGGAGGGTTTCGACAAGACGAAGATAATGCAGCACTACCCCCAGCTAGAGCACTGCACGGGCACGGGCTTACTCGAAAGCCCGGGCCCGGCCCGGCCCGTGGGCCTGGCCGGGCCGGGTAGAGCAGTTTTTTCACAGGCTCGGGCCGGGTTCGGGCACGGCGTGTGCTTTTTGACCCGGGCCCGGGCCGGGCTCGGGCTTTCTGGTGGTGCGCATGTAACGTGCAGCGAGTTATTCGCGGGCGTCTCAACTCTGAAAACATGTATTTTTCGGTCTCGGGTCGGGATCGGGCCGGTTTCAAGCCGGGCTCAGGCCGGGCTCGGGCCTAAGGTACAGAGGGGGCGGGTCGGGCCGGGCGGGTAACGTAGATTATTTCCGGGCCCGGGCCGGGCCCGGGTCTTGCCATAAAAGTTTTGATCAGGCTCGGGCAGGCCGCCCAATGTAAAAAAGGGCCCGGGCCGGGCCCGGGCCGCAAAAATCGCCCATGCAGTGCTCTACCCCCAGCAGCTGCATGGTCTAGTTTTCCGTCAAGGAGGGTCCATGATTCTGTCCGGGAGGGTCCAAGCTCTAACCACGCCGCTATTCCTCGTAGACGAATAGCGACGTGGCTGGGGCCACGGGGAGCGACGGCGCTGAGGTGACGGCGAGCGGGCGGGACAACTTTCATCGACGGATACGTCAGAGGTAGGAGGCATACGGCGAGGCGGATAGTGGCGAGGGTCGGCATATGGACGAGAAGTCGGGGAAAAGTAGCTCGAATACGGCGACGTCCAGGAGGTGCGGCAGTCGCAAGGGACGTCGTCAATGCGAAGGAAATGGAAGCACATAGGCTTGTCGTCCGGTGTTCTCCACTCTGTAGGGTTGCGGTATCTGGGAGGGGAATACAGATGGTTGCAAGGCGCATCTGTCGGCACCGACCGGGCGTCAGGTGGTGAGACGGAGCAGGCAGCAGGAAAACCTTGGTTGGCAAATTCTGGCCGTACAACTGCCAGAATGAGAAAGATTGCTAGAGCTGGTTGATCAATAGTGGAGTCAAGTGGGTGGGGATGGAACGGCGCAAGACTCGAAGCCTCGAGCTCGCGGCGAACAATACGTGTGACGTTCTCATGTAAGGGTGGTGAAGAAGCGGTCAAGTCGACGCAAGACGACGTCGCAGCCGTGTTGGGGAGCCGGGGGAACTGCGGAATGATGCGGAGGCCTTTGGCGGGCTCAAAGCGGCGCAATCCTTTACAATGACATTGATGGTGGAAACATTGTTGAAGGCCAACAAGTTGAACGCGTCGTCCGAGATCTCTTTGAGTACGTGGCCTACTTTGTCAACCACGGCCATTTTCTCGTCGACTTTCCGGCAAAGAGAGAGCACGTCTTGTGTGTACGAGACGTACGACTCAGTAGAAGACCGAACTCGGGTAGCAAGCTCTTTTCTGACAGCCAGCTGCCGATCGGTCGGATTTCCGAAGAGGTCTCTTTCAAAGAGCTTCTCATTGAAAGCATTCTAGCCAGAGATCTCGTTCTCGTGTGTGCGGAGCCAGACGCGAGGGGTTCCGCCCAAGTAGAAGGACATTCGCTAGCATAATGGTAGGGTCCCAGTGGTTGTTTCGGCTAACACGCTCATGCAGGCTGAGCCAGTCCTCAACGTGTACATTATCTTGTCAGGAGAATATGCCAGGATTGCGGGGATTGGTAACCGTGACGTACGTTGTAGTCGGGGTCGCAGGAGTAGAAGCAGACGAGGTGTCATCACTGGGAGCCATGACAGAAAGCAGGAGGGTGCAGCAGCTTCGAAGCTCCGTGGCGAGGACGGGGACCGGCACTCTCCACCAAAATGTTACGCGAACGAAGGATTAACTGGAGACTGGATAACTACAGCGCTGGCCTGTTCAGCCTACAGCTCGAGAGCGAGAAGCAGTTCGTCTTCTTCGTCCGGGCGCCGCGCGCACCGTCCACATGAAACAGGCACTATGCATGTATCGATATATTAACTGTTCCATAAATCGGAGGGTCAGCTATACAGTGAAAGCTCACTATAATGAAACAAAATAAAATAGGATAATGAGTATAACGATGCGAATGATATTCCGCTTAGAAAGTCCATTGAGGACCATGCACTTAAAACAATTTTAACGAAGTGCAATTATTCTGCCAATGAATATAACGAGCCAGATTTCCTCCTAAAGCAAAAATTGTCGCTCCTTCCACTCCGAATAGCGAAGCTGTGAACAGCGCTACTTGCGGGGAATGGGACGCATCGGCGTTCCTAGCGCCTTCCTAACGCTTTTCGACGATGTTCCGAGACAAGAGTCCTTGACCAAAGATCTGTATATACAACCAACGCTAACGCGTATCCCTCTCACACTCCACTCTTCCGTCGACCTACTTTTTTCGTACACCGCCATCGGTTGGCGAGCCCCATGGCCACCCCGTCCAACGCAAGCGTTGGAGTTCGGCTCTTCTGTTCCACTCATCTCCCGCTAAGTCATGTGGATTTTAGCGAACGGACGACGGCACAGGGTCCACCGAAACAGCTTCGCTCTAAAAATACTTGCTCATTGCGCGCTGAGTTTATCGGTTTTAGTGGGCTTTGGCACACACATTCTGTGTAGAAGTACAATACATCCACGTCCCTGCGTGGAATACGTCGTCTAGCAGCAGTAGTCCTTCTCGCCACATCGTCGTGGTGAGAAACGCCAGTGTATTAGGTCCGAGGGATTAGGTATAGAATGAAAGCCTTGTAGATAAGCTTCTCTCGCACTGCGGCGCGCCGCGCAGGCTGGAGCAGCTAGGCGTGGTCTCCAAGACGGCATCGGCGCCGGTGCAATCTCCGAGGCCACGAATCGGCTGAGACAAGTCCGCGCGGCGAGGTTCGTTGGCCTCCTCGTTGACACAGCGGAGCCACGTGACAGAGGTGGATAAGCCTGGACCAGCTTTATAGTCCGTGCTTTGGGCCACGTGCTGCTCGACCACGACGGGCCTTGTTAGCGTGGCAGCTTGCGAGCTGTTTTCTTCAACCGTATCACCTTCCGCCGACCAGAAAGCGCCCATTCTAAAGGGAATCGCGTCAGGTGATAAGCGGGTTCCAAACACCGAATATGTATATTTTATTATTGCTCTTTTCTTCGCACGCGCAGCTGTGAAGCGGTTCCACGAGCCGGAACGCCTTATTCTTCTATACATGTTTAAAGTTATGCACCCTACTGGGCAAATATTGCAGCAAAGGGCAATAGGGGATACAGCTAAGGGATTGATATAACAAAGTAATGTCGGATCGGCTTCAACTTCATCATAAAGCGGTTTTACTGTACAGGAACCATTCGCTTTATGCTCTGGCACGTTCGCGCTCAAACATTTGAAATGAGGCAGCATTTCGAAGTGAGTCAAATTTATTACCCTCTCTTCCAGCATGACAAGCTTCATCCACAATCATTCCGAAAGCGGGCGTCCCCTGTAACCGCGCCACTCATTACATGTCGATTCCATTGCAAAGGCAGTGTGGCGCCAACTGCCTCGGCTGCGCTGACTGCAGTGTACGTGCTGCAGCTGTGACTGATGGTGCTAACGTTTCATTTCAGCAGAAAAAGAAGAAAGAAAAAAAGTTAGGTTACGCCATCACAGACGACAACTACTTTGATTGTATTATGAACGATAGTTGTAATTAATGCCAGCAAACGTGGCAGTAAACGGACTCACCGCGAAATACTACCTCTGCGGGCTCGTAGATGCAACCGTATAACGGATTCCATTATATCCGCTTCAGTCACGGTGTGCACATTTGTGGACGCGACGCTTTTTTGCCATTTCTCTGCAGATGTGGCAAGGGGCACACCACAAAAATAAAGCTCAGGGTAAATTGGACGTTTTGTTTACGTCATGTACCTTCATTTTGCTTCTTAGGGAAATCTATAGCTACGGAAGGTGGCTTTGGAAAACGTACTACAGGGTTTGATGGGATGTGTGCGTTGGGATGAATGTGTACTAATGGCGAAAAATATTGTTTCTAGTAATGCTTGCAACCAATAACTACTTTGTGGAAATAATTAGCGCTAATAATTCAATGAGTGTTTCTGAAGAAACGTATCATTATGGATTGCACAATAATCAGATACTAATTAGGGTGTCTCATCATAAGATGTGGGAAGGGTCATTCTACCACCTTGACTTCCTTTTAATGGAATCTGCAGCACTTTGGCATAAAATTATGTACACGTCATACATTCATGGACAGTCGATCATAATTCCGGACTGAAGGGGATGTCTATTCCTGTTTCCAAAGAAGTCACATTTATTTATTTTAATTTCTGATTTATTTTGACTTATCTCTGTCGTGATTGTTTATGAAGATAAAAAAATATACGCTGATAATTTATGTGCTGTAAACTGGTTGTAATCCACTCCTCAGAGTGGCGTTCCAAAATGAGTTTGACCACTTTACGTTCCTTAACGTACACCTAAATTTCTCTACACGAGCGTCTCTGCATGTCACCCCCTTCCAAATTCGGCTGCCACGGCGGACATGGAAACTTTCAGAGCAACGTCATATTCAATGGTACCATGGCGGATGTAAAAATCGCAGTAGCGAAGAAATAAATTTCCGAGAGGGCAATTTAACCATGGAACTGCCGCTATCTTGTTTCTCGGCAATCACCCTTCTTCGTTGATAGGGAACACACATTTAATAACGATAATTAGTACATGCCTGAAGCAAAGTACGAAAAAGCAATATTAGTTTCGAGCGAGATTACAACGTGCCTCCCCTCTTGGCCGTGAATCTTTATCTTGCACCACTAATCTCCGTACCTTGGTCAGATTGTCGGTGGCGATGATTACTTTGTCGCCTGGCTGTAGTTCCTCAAATCGGTAGGCATCTTGCCTGACCGTCATTTTTTCGACTGCAGCTACTGCGGGTTCTTCTCTCCAATAGCTGGGCTGCGATCGCGAAACACAGGACACACCTTCAAATTCCAAGCGTTCCAATGGTGGAAAACGTAAATTCACTTCTTCGCGTACACAAGCGAAACACACAAAATTGAAATATGGAATATCCTGCGGGAAACTGTCCTGCTTCCATTGCTTTGCAAGCCTATACGTAGTTCAAAATTTGTGCATCTTCTTTATTACAGGATTATTTTTTTTCGATGACACTATCTTTTTTTACATCTACCATGTGCTGCATTGTTTTCTTACTTTATTTATTTTGCACTGCTGCTTTGTACTTCGCACTGCATCCTGTACGAGCCACGCTAAAGGGCTGCATTATGCAAAAATAAATAAATTTGTACCTAATTATTTTCTTTCAATGGGCGTAAGGCTGATGGAAGTTAACCCTTCATTAAGAGGTTGCATTAGGCAGTCAATAAACTATAACTGGCTTCTCAAGTTGCTCGTTAGCATTATTTATTGAACGATTTTCTATGGCAAGCAGACGACAGGGTTCGTAGTGACGCCAGCATCGCTGCAATACTGAAATGTTCGGAAAATCCCTAAAATTCGTCGCGAAGTTCTTCAGCCGAAATCGAAAATAGAAGTATTAAGGACGTATTCATAACTTGAGGGAGTGACACAGCCATCTCTTTTAATTAACCTTACCGCAACCCAGCAAAACGTACTGCTCCATCCTTTATAAAAAATAATGAGTGTGTAAATATGCTCCAAGGAACACATAAGCAACATTTTGTACTAACCAGGTGATCTGAGTGGAATATAATTGGAATTTATTGAAATCTTCAAGACCACGGCGTTCACTTGGATGACTGTTCCTGGCATTAGAAGGAATCCAACTCACACAAATAGGTGTCATATCCTCGTAATTATCACTGAGCCGAGAGTGTTTTCGTGGAGTGGAGTGCAGGATGAAATCTCATAGTTAGAGGCTGTGTCGGTAATCTTTCCCTAACGTTATTGATTAAGTAGATTCTCCGAAAAAAAAATTAACTTTTTGAGTGAGTTCACTATTTCATCATGAATGCAGCGGTGAGGAGTCATTCAAACGAAAGGAGATGAAGGCATACGTGCGTAAAAGTTATTGCTACGATTTCGAAGACGCGCCTAGTTATTTAAAGCAACTGACATCGATATTTCCTTTTTTTTTTGCCGTCATCTATAAACGTACGCAGTGATCCATACCAGAAAGCAGAATATTGGGCTTTGCGGTGTATTGGTGCTCCAGGGAAGAACTTTTGAGAGGTACCATGTCAAGAATGCCATGACCACAATGCAGATAAGTGTCATTCCCCAAAGTTCACCAATTGTGACGTTGTCTCTGTCAAGCACTCCCCTGGTGAGGAGTGACCATGATGCGCCTCCTGCAACGGCCAAAGTTGTGAAATAAATCGAACGCTTT
The DNA here is from genome assembly GCF_013339745.2 of Dermacentor silvarum. Classification (NCBI taxonomy): domain Eukaryota; kingdom Metazoa; phylum Arthropoda; class Arachnida; order Ixodida; family Ixodidae; genus Dermacentor; species Dermacentor silvarum. The sequence continues at coordinate 32,106,403 of NC_051164.1, forward strand.
TTTTTTTTCGAACTATGCACCTTCATGGGTAGTATTTCATGCTTTTATGCATTCTTTCTCTATACGAGGCGTTTTAGAAAAAGAAAAAGAATATTGTTTTCTGCAGGTCACTCGTGACAACTATGACACACAGGGTGTTTTTTCAAGCTACACAAATTCCTAACAATACAACTGCGCGCGTAGAAACCGTGGCGTTATCGCAAAGAGCTGTGCTACTTCCGCGCCCCTTTTGTTATTACTTAGACTGAGTGTTGGAATTCGATGGTGAAGTACTCAAAGGAGCTGCGATTTCCAATATTACGAAAGGGTGGTTGAATGAAATGTAAGCACCTTCTAACTCGTCATTGAATCTGCTGCTCCCAAGTTTCTAATAAGAAGGTAATTGAAGTTTTGTAAATTATTGCTATGAAAATCACCTTATTAGTGGCAAGATATGCCAGAAATCTTCTGCAAGTACGCCACCTTCGCTACACTGAAATTGTAATATACCTGCATTATGCATAAAAAACAACTTGTGTATTCCTTTTCATCATCCTTTTTCCCCTCAGCCTGCGAAAACTGTTTTCTCTTGTGGTATTCGAACGGAAGCAATTTTAATCTTGGAATAACGAATTCTGAAATCGAATACGGATGAAATAGCAAGGGCTGTGGGATCCGCATTGAAAATTTCGATTAACTCCACAACCTACGCCAAACACATTTAAGAGGAAGCTCTAGCTGGGGATCCTCTATTTAAGTGTTCTGGAAGAGAGGAATAGATTTTTTTCGGCAACCTTGTGTGGAGCAACGTGTGCAGCGAATGCGATTATGGTAATTCAGCTGCCCAATATCGCCGTAGCATTATATAGGAGAGCGGAAATACAGACTGATACATGCAGAGAAATACGAAATAGTGGTAAAATGCCATACTAAGAGTACGATGAGCATGACGAGAACCAGGTGGGAACAGGAGCCAGTGTTTCGACAAGTGGACTTGTCTTTTTGAAGGCTTGAAAAAGACAAGTCCACTTGCCGAAACGTTGGCTCCTGCTCTCCCCTGGTTCTCGTAATGGTCGTCTTGAATTTCCATCTTCCGCATTCACGCGTTTAGAGTAGAAACATAAAAGGCCAATGATAACGAAAATACAACTGCTATCAAACCAGGGTTATCTATTTAAGGCCAACTTCCACGGAGTGAAAAAGGGCCGAACTTTCGGCGGCCAAAAACTGGCTGTTCACCGCCGATCAACTCTCTCCAGATATTCGCCGCCCAGCGAACCGCCTCCACCGGAAGTCGTCACGCGCGGCCGAGAGCGTGGACCAATCGGACCACAGCATAGAGGTTGGCATTTGTCGGTCGCCCGTTGGCGGGAGTTTTTTCGGATGTTGACGCTTGGCTAGGGTGGCTTGCCTACTATTGGGTTATTTCCTAGTTTCTCTTCTAACGCGTTTTCCAGCGCCGTTTCTCCGCTTTTTATTGCGATAGCAATTATATGGACACTCAAAAGCAGATTTCTGCCGTCGGCATCGCCGTGGTCGTCGCCGTCGTCGTCGTCGTCGCCGTGAGGTTCCGTATGACGTCAATGGAGATGAAATCGTCGCCGCGCGCCGAACGCTATATGTGCGAGTGAAAGGGCGCGAGGGACGCGCGCTTTCACGGGGAGTGAATGCACGGCGGAGAACAAACGCGCGTTCTGCGCTGTGCTCCCTTAAAGGGACACTAAAGAGAAACAGGAAGTTCAGCTGGAATAAAAGAGGGACCTTCAGGAATGCATGCCGTTTTTGTTGGGTGCAAAAATATGAGTTATTAGCGGAGAAATTCGTAAACAAAGACCAAATATCTCTTCCTCAATTTCTCTTACCCTAGATTTGGCGCTGAAGCAGTGTCGTCACAGATTGCATTGCTCTCAGCGAATCAGAATGCGCCATGATACGTCACCGCTTGCGTAAACGGCCGAGGCGCTGGGCTGGATGCATCATGGCTGCATGCATGGTCGCTGCGTTTGCGTTCGCCGCGATGGATACCGTAGCTGCCGCTGAACCTTGCAACGAAGAGCTCGCCAGGAAACCAGGACTGCATTTCAGCGATATTCAGTGAAACGGAGCTCGAAATGATCCTCTGTGCTCGAGCGGTAGGTGTTTCCGCGTGCGATGGCGGTGAGCCGCCGGCCGCGCCGGCGGAATGCAGAGCTTCGTTTTCGTCGATGGGAGGCGAAGCGTCCGGTCCGCCAGGCGACGGTGTTCCCGACAGAACAAGCGTAGAAAGTTGTGCACGTACTCGGTATGGTTATTTCGTGGCTTTATTTAATGACATTCAGCACTCACCGAGCCGCCAGTTTGCTGCTGCAGCCCCACCGGTAGGAGGTTTGATGAAGGCCGCATTGAGGGAACAGCTGCTCGAGAAAGGACTGGCCTCTGGGGCACGCCAAGATACTTTCCGAGGGCAAGATTATACACATAATCCGAGGGCGAGAAATGCAGAGAGCACACCATCGGTTTCTCTGGCTCTTTTGCCGTTTTATCATCGGCAGAGCACTGAGCCATTGCGAACGCCGGGGAGCCGGGGCTCTCCGAGCGACGCCACATGAAAGGACACAATCGAGTCAACACTGCCGCTGCCCCTGATCAAGCGCCTTGGGCCATTTATACAGCCCTCAGCACTACACACACGAGGCATTTTCTGGCTGTTTCCCGCGAAGTCAACGTTTTTCGAGCCACGCAACACGCAACCAAACACCGTAGAGCGGAACAGGCGCGCGCGACGATGCATTGACCAAAAACGAAACTACGAAACTATCACGGCCGCATGTTTCGCCATGCCTTTTTTTCGTATTTATTTAATTTTGTGCTAAACTTGTACTTCCTCGCTTGAAACGGTTTAAAAAGTTGGAAAATGCTGTTTATGTACGTTTAAGGTGTATTTCATTTTGCATTTTATTAACAGCGATAAATCGCTCTCGACCAATCGCGACCGGCCTGCGTTTGTAATCTCCGACGTCACATCACGTAGTGCGGGAATTTCGAAGGGGCGTCAGCACCTATTCTTCAGTTTTTCGCTATTTTCTCGCTTATTAAGCATCTGTTTGCAGTAAGAATTGTATGGCTGTGATCGTGAAAGAATAATCTATCATTTAAGCTCAACTTCCGGTTTCTCTTTAGTGTCCCTTTAAGGGCTGCAGAAGTAGGCGTCTCTTTCCTCCTCTACAATCACCATATACGTAGAGCAAACGTGCCTTCTTCCGACACACGAAAGGTCGTGGGGGAGGGGGGGGAGGAGGGGGAGGGAAGGGAGGCGACGTTTAGCTGCGGCACCAAGTGCCTATTTATATCAGAGGCTCCGGCAACAGTCAGCAACGCCGCACGCATTTTGAGCGAACGCGGGCAAAACGCCGACGGCGTCGACAACAGTTCTGCGTGTTGCCGGTGCTGCTGCATGTCCAAGTTTATACAGCTGATAAAGCTGCTATCATTACTCCGTATAGCTCTCTTCAAATTTGCTATCGCAATTGATGCTTCGCCTTTCAGGTGAAACTGCGACAACTTTTTTTTGTTGTTCTGCCTCCATGTCCCAGTGAATAACATGTGGTCACTGCTTGTTTTGTTTACACTACGTAGTAAGAGGCTTCGCTTCCAGATGATGCTCTGCCCATGCGTACGCGCAACGTGATATCGTACGTACCGCTGTGATTTAGGAGAGTCTTTTGATTGACGTTTGCAGGGAGTACATCACTGCCACATCCAAGAAAAACGATAGCTGAAGCATTGCGTAGGTGCGGCATAGGGGTGGCCCGATACTAAAGAGAGTCTACCCGCAAACAACGTGTGGGACTCCTGTTGTCGGCGCGCGCCTTTTGTGTACCCTTTGGTCAGCTCTCGCGACTGAGCGGAACAACAATAGTCAAAATCGGTGCCACCTTTGTGGCGCCTCGTGGGAGGGGGGGGGCTAAACCTCTTCCACGTGGCGAGAATTGCGGCGCGGTGACCGTCAGGTGGTGTGCTGGGTTTGTCGGGATTCTTTTCTGTGGGGAAGTCGGTTGTGTTCAACTGTTGCAGTGTCGGCTACGACCGCAATCAATGCCTGGCCAGTGGCAGCACCGCGAGTTGAGCCGTTGCCTAGCAACCACCGCAGCTGGCAGCGTTTCTTACTCTATGGTCTGACCACCCCGAGGCGTCTTACCGGCGTCTGGCCGCACCGCAAGCGGCGTTTGACACGCGTCTTTCGCCCGGCGAACTGCTTCACTGGAGAGGGTCCGGAATGCCAAGCGCGCGAAGCTAGTAAAGCCGAATGGAGAGACTTGTGTTGCCAGAATCGAAGACTGAGGAAGAGCAAGCCGCTCGGCTCTCAAAACGCTTCGACTTGTCGGCTTATAATTTATACCTGACTTATATCGATGAGTGTATAGCTATAGTGCCTAGAATATACTATTCTAGGCACTATAGTTTAGCTAAGTATAATAATTACAGCTAAATCAAAGGCTAATCAAGTGAAACCAAGACTTAACTAGGCTAAACCAAGCTTTTGCTTTGCATATCCAGGGTAAGCTGAGCTAAGCCGCAGCAAATTTTTCGTTTCTTTTTTTAAAGAAAGCAGCAACTTCTTTTTCAGCAGAAGGCGGTTTCGACGCACGATTTCCATGACCGTCGTAACATAAATAGCTTTGAATGTTTCCTCGATTGCAGGGCAAGCTCGCAGGCGAAAGCAGACGGAGAAAAACTCACCTGGGCCGAGCGAGTCGTAAACACACACAACGTCACAGACGAGGGTTATCATGGGTTAAATTCCGACGTGTCTCGTATAAAAAAAATTAACAAAAAAAAAAGAATAAAAAAAAGCGCGCCAAAATAGGTTCCGTCTGACAGTGAACGGACATTTTGAGCACAGTTGCCTTATTATACGTGTAAGAAACATTGGTTTAGATCATTTTAGGCGCATTTTTACCTTCTGATTTTATTCGCCAACGTCGCTTACGTCGCCTATCTCGTCTGGCCACAATGACTACTCGCGGGCTGCGTCGACCACACGGTCGGTGGTGATCGCCCGCTCTTGGTTGCATGAAGTGTGGCGTGACGAATACGCGGCGGCGCTGCGCGCTGGATTTTTGGTCGCGTGAAATTCGTCGCGAAAGTTCGCTCCGTGGAGGTTGGCCTTTAGGGGAAGTTTTAAAACCGTTGATGAACCGTCTGCCAATGGGTGCGTAGAATAATATTGAGGCAATGCAAACCTTCGTAGTCTCTGGCGATGCAGATAATCTTCAATACACAATAAAGAGATGTGTGGGGAAAAACAGCTGCCGTGAGCTTAGACTTCTTTGAAAATAGGAAGTAGCTGGGCAACGACATTGGTTTAGATGCTGGCACGAGGATAGGCCCAGATAGGCTTTGAATGAACAAAACGGACATACACATCCACCCTGCAAACAATGACAAAAGTAATTAGTGCACCAATATTAGCATAAAGCCGGTGGGCACACAATGAATGTGCGTCAGTCGCTCCTTGAATCGCAATGTCCCCAACGAACACGAGCTTTGGCCATACGCACGTGCGCCCTGTCGCGAGCAAGAGTTTGGACACCAGGGCATCATAAGAAAATTAAAATTTCTTTGAGCACAGTTTCGTAATCATTGCCTAATTAATTACATTGCTCTGGGCACGCGCCGTATATTTGTATCATTTCGTTGCGCATGCTTGGTTACCACTTGGTTAACGCATACCATAGATGGAGCTACCTGCAAGATGTATTTCCTACAGGCGTATTCATAGCTGGGAAACATCAGTCACCATGCAGGCCCCTCTTAATCTTCCCAATTCCAGCAACATCCGACGCATCCGGTATGCATTGATTCACAGCTAGTCGCCATCAACACAGTACACAAAGAATAAAGCCTGGGCTCCGTATAGCGAAGTTCCATGACAAACTTCGCGCCGCGTCAGAGAAGACACGGCACGACGCGCAATGTGTGCTGTCGTGGCCTACATTCAGCAAAAAAAAAATATTGCGTAGCTTGCAGTAGTGGCCCCAGGCTAAAGAAACAGCACAGCTGATCGGCACCTAGCTGGTCCTTGCCTTGCGGGTTATGCTTTTCCGGAATTTATTGATTATTGATCGATTACCTGCCGATTGACTATCGCAAGATATTGGCCACGTATTTGAGCTAAGCTAAGCACTACCATGTCATCAGCATCATTTCAAAGACGATGTCTTTCTTGGGCTACCTGAACGCGAAAAACTTTGTCAGTTGATTCAACAGCCTAGCCAAAACCGATTCAACCGCCCGACCAAAACCAACCAAGCTACTGGCACTGGTGGCACGGGGTCATGCACGTCAACATTATACAGCGCAAGGGAAACTTCAGGCCCATTTGAAGCTTAATGTATGTACATAACCGTGATCCGCAGCGTTCATTTAATTAAGAATACACATTGGACTGGATTTTACGTTAGTAGACAGTTTTAGTTTAGCGTTTGCAACCAAACGTAAACGCATTACGTACGTAAAAAAATAGCGTCGTCCTCACTGCACATGCTCCGAACGTTATTGGGTTCCTCTGGTTTACGTGCGCTATGATAACGTGCGTTATTTGGCCAGTTTATTCGTAATGTATACGGACGCTAAGAAATTACGTTGTCGAACATGGCGGCAGTAACGACTCACGCGTCAGGGTGAATTAGCGTGATGGCTACGCTCTCACTTATGTTCAGAGCCAGTAACTATTGAAATGGGCTTTCGCTTTCTCTAAACTCGCCTGATGGTGGTGGTGAAAAAGTTTTTTTTATTGTGGTAAAAAAAGTACGACGAGGTACTGTCATATGGATGAGGCCGCCTGCGGCGCGAAAAAGAAGAGGAGCACGTGATGCACGGTGTTCGGAACGGCACGAGCTCTCGAGGCGCGTGAGCCGAGGCATAATCAAGGGATGAACGGCGCTGTCCGTGGATTATCGACGTGGCTCCGGGCCAGGCAGGTGGCATCGCCAGCTACGCTCTGGCGACGGGAGACTTGGGGGTCTGGTAGAGTCCGTGACGTTGGTCGTCCAAGGTGTGGCCGTCGACCTCGGAAAGTTCGAGCGACGCCCCTGGACTGGCTGCAGCCTCTCATGGCAGGACCGGGCACCCCAGAGAGGATCCCTCTTCTGCGGCAGACCGGCACGTTCGATTTTCCGCGGGACGCCACGTCGGCACTCACGAAGAACTTACGACGCATCCCGACGCTAGGCCTAACCAGGTGGGCCAAGTTTCCACGTCAGCGACGGAGTTCGGGACACAGACTTTGGGGTCGAACAAGTTGAATGACCGACAGCAAGGCAGCAACGGTTGTGGAGTCGGCAAGAGTTCTGACATTGAGGAAAATCTGACAAGCTTCCCGCCGGGAAAATACGGGCAACCACGAACTGAGTAAGAGCAGTCTGTTCTTGTAGCGCCGCAGTCTGAGGCTAGTGTTGCCTGTCTTTCGCCGAACAGACGCCGCGGACTAACGTTGGCGTAAATGAGCACATCATTAGTGATGATTTGCTAGGTTGTATACTTGGTAGTATTTATTCATTGTGTTCCAGTTTCAGTGAGCTTTATTTTGAGTTTGCGTGCAATTAAAATCTGTTTGCTGTGTCGACATGCGGCTTCCATCTCCATCCCTTTTACCACCCGCACGCCCTCGAGATCTGTGACAAAAACACGACAGGTACGCTCGGGACGACCCTGAGGAGGCCGCCCCTTACAAACACTAGGTGGAGTCCCTAGTAAGGGGACCCAGTGGCGGTATAGGCGCCGCCGGGGCGCATTGAACTAGGGCCTTTTGGGCTGTCTGAGCAGCCATGCAGGGCAGCTTCACTGACCTCCCGGGTAGTGTTGGGTAAGTGGCGGAAGGCAGGGTTGGATGAGCAAGCCCACACCATGCGGTAAAGGTCCGAGGATTTCAGGCACGAAGTGCCTATTTATATCAGAGGCTCCGGCAACAGTCACCAACGCCGCGCGCATTTTGTGCGAACGCGGGCAAAACGCCGACGGCGTCGACAACAGTTCTGTTGCCGGTGCTGCTGCATGTCCAAGTCTGTACAGTTGATAAAGGTACTATCATTACTCCGTATAGCTCTCTACAAATTTGCTATCGCAATTGATGCTTCGCCTTTCTGGTGAAACTGCGACAACTTTTCTTCTCTCACGGTGTTATGGTATAGAGTTTGTTCTCTCGCCGGTTGGGTTGTCTGGTCCACGCACTCTTCTTCGGGTCCTCCGGAGGTTGCATGGAGGGGCTCGATGATCGCAGTCGCTTCGTTCACCATGGTTAGGCGAAGGGCTGACGCGGGAATCCCCGCCAGCGTGACGAGCGGCTGCCGCTACCGGTTAGGGTTAGCGGCTCACCTGTGGTGACGAAACTTCCAAGAATCCTCCTGGAGAATCCTCCTGGTGAATCCTCCTGGTGAATCCTCCTGGTGATCGGATTTCCATGCGGCTGTTGTCTATACATTCCTTCGAACGTTAGGCAGCTGGTGAGAGCGCTTGCGGGCGTTTTCTGTTTTTTTTTTATTCACAAATTCTCCAGTTTGCTTACAGAAAACCAGAAGGGTCAGGACTAAAAGCGCTAGCATGCGCCTGATTCAGGCCCTGACCATCGATAACATAGAAAACTCGTGAAACTGCAGAGCGCGATGCGAGCCGGTGTTTACTCGATGCGGCGCGCGTTTCCTCCCGCCACTGCGAGCGTAAATAAATGCACAAACTATGAAGGAGATGTGTGCGGCAGTACTTTATGCTATTGCCCGCCATGGTTCCTTAAGGCTCATTCGCACTATAGGCCAACACGACACCGATGCCGACCGTCGGCCGACTAGTCGACAGTGTGTGTCACTGAGAAGTAATCTGTCGCATTAGGCTGACAACGTCGCCGACGTGACTGACGAAAACGCGTGGTCGCAGTGTGAGAGGCTTTCGTCAGGTCACCGTCGTCCAGGTGACCGTCGACAGGTGACCGTCGTCCGGGGGCAGTCATCGCGAGATTCGTCGCACAGCAAAACCATCACACTGTCATGGCGATTGCTGAAGCCGTTGCGCGCGTACACGCATATGTGCTTAATGGCACACAAAATGAATGACAATATGGTGTAGTTGAAATTCACGATCGCAAGAATGTCTCAGCTGGCTGTAGTCAAGGACACTGCGCGTGTTGGGCGTGAACGCGGGTAAACGCGGAGGGCGTCGGCATTAGCTCTGTCCACGAGGCGCTGCTCTGTCTCATCTTTCAGTGCGTAGTTTTGTTGGCGCAGTTAATATTTCTTGCAGTGAATGTGCAAAATCATCAGAACATTTAGACGTGAGACGTATTCGTATCAAGCGCCTGTAGGTTTCAGCGTCCTCAAGAACCCAGTCCCGCAGGAGCTTTTCCTACGCTCCCCGCGTCTTCCTTTGTTGCAGTCACGGAGACCCCCAGCAACACCTTGGTTTTTAGGGGCGAAGCTCCTTATAGCGGCACCCGTTCCGTCCCCGTCGTCGTAGTAGTAGTGTGTAACCAGTAGTGTGTAACCAGTCTGAGAAAAATGAGAAAAAAAATTCCGAAGTTGTATCCGTAGCGCGGAATCGAACCAGGGACCCCTCGCTTCTGAGCGCGCGGCGTTAGCCCACTACGCCACGAAGCGGACATGGACACATGCACCACGATGGCAATAAATACCCAACATTAACGAAAGGCCGCGTTTCTAGCGCGTTTCTAACGCGTTTGTGCTAGCGCGTTACGGCCCGTGTAAGAAGCTGGTGTAAGACGCTGTGGCCTCTCCGCCTTACCTTCAACGCGTTTCGAACGCGCTGCCCAAAGCGGTGGCAAGTCAAGTTCAAATCGAGGAGCGTTTATGAATACGGGGGGTATACTCTCTCAGCAGTCATGTGATGGCGTCGGCAAACGCGGTGCACGTTCCGGCATGTGTAAATGGCTGCGTAAGACGGTGTGGCCGCTCCCCCTTACAAGAGAGTACTGCACGTTTCTAACGCGTTTGTGCTAGCATCTCCTTAAGCGGGAGATCCGATGATTCCCTCCGGAGCTTCGCCCAGTCATCTTCATTCACCCCGTGGATATGCTGGGATTTTTTTTTTCCTGGCGGTTCTTCAAGGGTCTCTAAACACACTAACGCCGCCGTTCCAATGGCTGCAATTTGAAACTGATTCATTCATGTTGCGAACAAGGTACGTGCAACGTTGCGACCAAGGCACAACGTTGCCAAAACTCCCCGTCGACACGCCGGCGACACGGCCAATGCCTCCTTTACTAGATGCCCGTCGCGTTGCTCGTTTTCCCATTGGGGCGGCGGTTCCCTTAGTTCAGCATAAATTCCGTGAGGCGGCGCTCGTTGCCTTCACCAAGGATTGAAGCAAGGATGCCCTCTATCACCATTGTTGTTCACGCTTTACGTCAAGGGCATAGAAAGACGACTGGAAAACAGCGAATTAGGTTTTGATTTATCCTACATGCGTAATGGACAAATGGCGCAACAGAAGGTCCCTGGACTGATGTACGCAGACGACATTGTGCTACTAGCGGACAATAAAAAAGATTTACAGATACTTGCAAATATCTGTGGGAACGCAGCGACAAATCTAGGCCTCAAGTTTAGTACAGAGAAATCAGGGATTATGATCTTTAATGAACACACGAGTAACTTCGTGGTGTCAATTCAACAGCAAGTAATACCCATAGTGAAGCAATATAAGTACCTCGGCGTACACATAAACGAATGAAAGAATTACTCAACCAACCAACAAGATAATATGAAAATAAAGGGGAAGCGGAATGCAGCAATAATGAAACACAGAGCACTGTGGGGCCACAATAAGTATGAGGTGGTGCGTGGAATCTGGAAAGGAGTAATGGTGCCAGCGCTAACATTCGCAAATGCCATTATATGCTTAAAATCGGATATATTGGCGGGTTTGGAAGTTAACCAAAGATCAGTAGGCCGGTTGGCTTTGGGAGCACACGGTAATACGACAAATGAGACAGTGCATGGTGACATGGGTTGGGCCTCTTTTGAAGTCAGAGAAGCACAAAGCAAAATTAGTTTTGCAGAAAGGCTCAGGAACATGGATGAAAATAAATGGGCGGCTAAAGTGCACAAGTACCTCTACATGAAAAGCGTGGACACAGAATGGAGGAAGATGTCAAGCAAGTTGGCAACCAAGTACAGGATAATCGAAACTGTAAATAGACAACCAGGGGTCATCAGAAAGAAAGTGAGAGAAATAGAGACCGTGAATTGGATGCAAAGAATGGAAACGAAAAGGACAATGGAGATTTACAAGAATAAGAAGAAAGAAATTAGAAGTGAAAATCTGTACGATAACACAAAGGGCATTGCCTTGCTATTTGAGGCTCGAGCCGGTTGCCTAAGGACGAAAACATATCGGAAGAAATATTCGGAACTAGATGAGACATGTGTACGCTGCAGTAAAGATCCAGAGACCACTCAGCACATCCTAATGGAATGCGACGGGATCCACCCAGCGAGAACCGTAGGAAATGTGCAACTCCCAGAAGCGCTTGGGTTTAAAGTGGAAGGAAACATAAACAAATCAGCCGTAGAGATCAGCAAGAGACGATTAGAGTACTGGTGGAAAAAAAGCAAGGAAAAGATGGATACGACCTGATCTCTTAAAATCATAGGCAGCGGTACAAGGTAAATTTTTGAAAAATAAAAATAATGAGAGGTATACAAAAATGCTAGATAAAGAACATGTATAGTATACCTGATTAAATCAAGCAGGCTAGGTGACTATTTGTCGCCGCCCCGTTTCAAAGGGGATGCCAATAAATTCCGGCGGCGGCGGTAGCGGTGGTCGACGACTTCCGCCGGCCCTTCTATAGGGCCTGCCGACTCCGAGACGGTAACAGATGCAACAGTAATCTCAGAGGCCGCAGCATGTGATCTAAGTTGCAGACATGCGCCACAAGCGGCGCTCGTTGCCTTTCGCGGAGAAGAGAAAAGGGAGAGGGCACGGAACCGGGTTTACCGGACCACGCGGCAGGCATCTAGTAAAGGAGGCATTGACACGGCTGTCGGCAGATCGTCGGCGTCAGTACGGTGGGAAAAAGGCGCCGACACGAAGTGAAAACGTCGACACTCAGCATGTCGTGTTGGCCTAGCGTGAATGAGCCTTTAGTGGCTATGGTGTTGGGCTGCTAAGCACAAGGTCACGGGATGAAATTCCGGCCACGGCGACCGCATGTAAGTGGGCGCGACATGCGAAAACACCCGTGCACTTCGATTTAGGTGCACGTTAAAGAACCCCAGGTGGACCAAAATATTCCGGAGTCCCCCACTACGTCGTGATTCATAACCAAATCGTGGTTTTGGCACGTAAAGCCCTATATTTATTTTTGTGGTTTGGTTCTTAGAAGCCTGATAACAGGTAAATATCTAATACGTTTACCATTGTCTCGATATTACGCTAGGAAGGTTTCTTTGCAGGTGGCAACGCAAACACTGCCACCTCCACAGCTGAGCTGCCGCTAACTTTCTGCAGGCCTAGTTCGAAAGAATGTGGTGAAATAAGCCCATTACATACGCTTCGGCTACTCCAAAAGTAATTTGCAAAGTAACTGCAAAGTAAGACGCTGTAAGCGCCTACAAACGATTACAACGTGTTCATAGCTATTTAGCGGCAGTGGCTATCAGGTTCTAATCACTTCCGTCATCAGTGAACAGTAGATGGTCGCGGTTTCCGACGGCACCAAAATATCGTCGTAGTTGCATCAAATTGCGCTCACCCGTTGGGAACACCCACATGGTGAGTATGGTTAACAGGGACCCTTGAATGGCAAACATGACGAATGACACGATCAGCAGGCTCAGGTTCATTCCCGGGCCATATGGGTGCTCCTTACTTCCAGCGAGGTACATTACCGCGATAGCGACGCAAGACGGGATCAGGAACGTGAGCAGAGCCGTTAGGTAGTGGCCCCAGAAAAACTCGGCATCAGATAACCCCATTACGCACTGGTGTTCCTGGAAAAGATAACACAAACGATTAGAGATCACAATGAAGGATTTTTATAGAGCGCGAATGCTTTACTTGCGGATCTTCCCTCTCCGGATGGCCCTGTCCAATTTAAACGTTGTGCGTCCAAATTTCTAAATGCACTAAAGAAGTGCGTGAGCAACACTTTTTTTTTTACGCGAACATTTCTGCGCGTTCTCTGCTTCCGCAGAACCGACTAATCTTGATCATGAGAAGAAAGCTTATATGCAGGCCTGCTAGGTATAGCGATGAAATGCGTTTTCGGTTCGATCTTTAGCTAGTTGGTTAAAAACAATGCGGCAGGAACAGAGCTCAGGACAAGGACAATGTGAAGGAACAATGTATTGCGTCGTTTTCAACGTGCCCTCGTTTTCTCCGTGTCCGTGTCGCCATAGAGTTTCTCACTATAACACCTAGAGGGTAAACTGGCGCCACCGTCTATGCGAGTTTCTTAAAGAGCTGCCGTGCCCTCATGGGAATTACGGGATATGTGTCTGCGAGGCTTGTGTTGGCTGGTGTTGAACAAGGCTTCGTCTAAAACGTGGAGATGGCTACACAAATAATGCGTTCTTAAAGTAAAATCTACATAAAAGGCTTTCACTCACCCATATAACATCTCTCAATAAAGTTTACTCACCTACAATGCAGCATCAAGCGAAGAAAAGCAAGAACAGACGACAAGTTGTTCCAAAGCGAGCGAGAATCTTGTCGTCTGCCCTCCAACTTTAGCGGCCAGCTGATACTTTTTACGGTTCATAGAATTGTGCATCCAATAGTATGTCCTCAAAATTAACAAAACATGTTTTTGTGTAATAATAAAGCTAAAGCAGTTTTTTACGTCCTGTCTTAGCAGGAAATGAATCATTGTGACAGACGGAACGGTGCAAGCCAGGCGCGTCTTCAAGGCGTTCTGGTTCTCCAAGAACGATGCCAATCCGACTCCACAATATACCAGCATTCCCTTGGATACCACAGCGCAGCAGCGCCACATTTCCCTCTAGGTTTTATAGTGCGAAACTCTATGCGTGTCGCCATTCTCCCCTGAATTCTTTTTTTGCTTCGCAATTAATATACCCACTTCGTTTTGGGTGGCTGCTACAATACAGGCCCCCACATTGAACCTCGTTTTATGTACACACCTGTCGGAAAGATATTACCGGGTACGCAATAGGGGGCCGCCAAAACGCATCACTGCGTCTCAGAACAGATCGCCCACGTTGTGAACACTCACGCGTGCGCACGCATGTTCTTCCGTGCTTGCGCAGCCGTGGCACATTTGTAAATTCATGAAACGAATGGTAAACAAAACAGGCTAGCTCTGCCGTAAACGAGAGTATATGTAAGCACGAAATGGCTGCCATATGGCGTCTTTTGCTCTCTCTGGTGCCGCCACCTTCAAGCGCTCTTCTTCTTCCAACAGTGCAGCGCGCTCAGCCCCTGTCGCTACGTTTTGCCGCGAAGCTGTGTATGGCTAGCCGATTCGTCCGTCTGTCACCTGTAGCCAGAAAGCATCATCATCAGCAATGGCTCGAGCGTCGTCGTCTTCTTGCACAGCTGGCTCGTTGACGCCCCTCGGTGCAACCGCGTGAACGCGGTTGTGCCACTGCTTCGGCGTTCGTCTCGTCGTCTTCTTCGACAGCTGGCTCCGTTGCCTCTCAACATTCCAGCGTAGAGTTTCACTTCTCTTCTGTCGTCTTATTGGGGAGGCCACGTTTACGGGGGTATGAGCCATTTCTTAAGGGGGTATGAGCCATTCATTGTCCTACCGTGACGGACTAATTTAGAAGCAATTTAATTTCGAAGAATCGCAAGCGGCAATGCAACAACGGTGGACTGTGGCCATACCGTCATTGACGTCGTATTCTCCGTCGCAGCCGAGCGTGTGTGAAGCATTATTAAGAATTACGAAGACGTAACCAATAATTGAGAAATACTTTGCAGTACCGTACTGATTAACCCAGTAAAAAACGGGCCCGCACGTTTCCGCTTCGCTGGTTGACCATCTGTACGGAGTGCTTGGGCGGTGATTCTGTTGTTGTCGCGCACCGCTCAAAACTCACGGACCGCTGGCGTGATATTGTGAACTGACCGCTCCAGTGATATTGTGAACATAAGCAAAAAATCGGAAGCAATATTTTTTGTAACTATTTGGGAAGTATCTAACATACGTACTGTGATCCTTATCTTTTGACTGGTTGCCCGGATGGTCTCGTTTTGTTCTCGCAGCAATGCGCCGATGTTCTCTTTTGAATCCCCGCATGACCTCGGTTGAGTTTCTGGATAAGGGCTCTGTCTTTTGGCTCAAGTTCACTTCCAGGGCGCGGACAGCGGGAGCTAAAAGCATTTCATGCTTAATAATTCAAGGACACCGAATAAATTCTTCTGAGTTGTGAATGAAAAAGCAGTATTGTCCAAGTGAACGCCGCTGAGCGGTCCTTCCAGTTATTAACTGCGCGTAGGCAAGCGAACGCGTTGTGGCACTTACCCTGTGGGTAAGACACTGCTTCTGAGCATGGTGTCGTAGTTTCAAAACTTTGTACCGCCCTAGTTTCGAATTTATTCTGTTCTTTTTTCTTCTTTTTTTGTACAGTGGAGCTATCATACGCTAGTTTCCAGAGGATTGCTGCGTGCGCAGACCGAGCGCGTATACCAAACACGCCGTGGTCTCGATAAACCAAAAAAAAAAAAAAACGAATCACTCGTGTTCCCCGGCTGCGTTTAATAGCCAAAGGGTGTCTCTCTTTGGTTAGTGACGCCACGCACTGCATAGGCACGTTATCTGAGTTGCATTCCGGCCATGTCGTCGGCCATTCCGGCCATTCCGGCCATGCCGCCGCCGCTGATGCAGTGGCTTCCTGTTGAGCTTGTAGCTTCCTTTCATTGACCATTGTTGCCGTGAGTCATTGATTTTGCTCTGTTCAATATGTCCGAGTGCGATGCCTGTTTAGTTTGTTATGAGCCACTCTTAGAAAACGGTACATACCCAACCTGCTCTGAATGCAAATACGGCTATCACCTGGGAGCTTGTTCGGGTGTGAGCAAGACGACCTTCAAAAAAGACGATGCCGCAAAGAAAACATGGAAGTGCCAAACATGCCTTGTTTTGGCGGCCCGAAGGGCTCGTGGCGAAAAGAGCCACACCGGTGAGCATGAATTGACCTTCGAGAAAATACTTATTTAAATTAATAAAAAGCTGGCCCAAATACCTGAAATACAAAGCAAGGTGGATGCACTAATGGTATTAAAGAATACAGTGGACAAATTGGAGCTGTCTGTTCAGCATTTGTCCGATCAATATGAATCGGTGCTTGCTGAAATGCAAAAGCAAGCAACTGAAATAACCGCCCTTAAAAAGAGGGCAGATTCCGCCGATCATCTAACACCAACATGAATGTGCTTGAGTTGCAAAAGCAAGTCAATGTCCTAGAGCAATACAGCAGACGACAAAATATTGAAATACATGGTTTACCTGTCACCCAGAATGAAAATTTGCTCGGGAAGCTGAATAAGCAACTAAGCTTTCCCTTCCTGAATTGTCTAGCTCCGAAGTTGAAGGCGTGCACAGACTTCCGCCAAAAACTGGCAAAATTCCTGTCGTTCTAGTACGTTTCGCATCACGTGCCACACGTGATCAGTGGATGGCTAAGAAGGCCAAATTAAAAGCCGCTAGCTCAGACGTGTATTTCCTTGACAATCTCACGCCACAGAACAAGAAACTTCTTTGGCTAATGAAGGAAAAGGCTGTGGAGTTTCATTATCAGTTCGCGTGGTATAAAAACAGCAAGTTTTTTGTGCGCAAGATGCCTGGTGATCGAGCACTGCGCATTGACAGTGAAAGCGACCTTGATAAGATTCGCTGAATGACTTATTTTCTTCTATAACTTGTGTTCAATTGCTATCATGGCTATCTTCCATGAAGCCATATATCATAATGCTGAATCTTTTAAATCTTTTGTGCAGTGTCCCTCTTTTAAGAAGCAGGACAGAATGTCGATTTTCCATTTAAATGTACGCAGTCTGAGAAACCAACAAACTGATTTACTGCTTGATTCATTAGGTCATACGTTTCATTTCTTGGCCTTCACTGAGACTTGGTACTCATGTGCGTTCGATGTAGTATTTTTCGAAGGATATAAACATGAAGGTGTATATAGACCGAATCGTAGGGGTGGTGGAGTGTCATTATATATCAAAGAAGATGTCTTATATGAGGTGCTTCCCGAATTTTGTTCCGTTTGTGCACATTATGAGTCTATTGCTGTTAAATGTGTAACATCTCTGATCGTCTCAGTTTATCGCCCCCCATCAGGGGATACGCAAGAATTTTTTTTGGTTTATAACTACGGTTTTTGAATATGCGTCCTTAAGGAGTTTGCCTATTGTCCTTGTTGGTGATTTTAATATTGATCTGCTATTGTTCAGCCCAAAAAGTCGACAATTTCTAGATGTAATCGAGTCATTCTCATGCACAAACTTAATAGGACTGCCCACTAGAATAACAACAGCAACTGAAACACTGCTAGACTTATGCATAACTAACCATGATAAAAGTGACGTCAACGCTGGTGTGCTAACAACTGATTTGAGCGATCACTTATCAGTATTTTGTTTTTTCCCTGCGGCAAAGAAAGAAAAAAATGATAACGATGCTCCGGTTGCATATCGCTCCTTCAATGCCAATGCCTTGTCTATATTTCATGCTAGTGTTGAGAGTGTTGACTGGAGTGACGTGTACAGTGAGCAAAACCCTAGTTTATCATATGAGCGGTTCCTGCAACATGTAAAGAGTTCCTATGATGCTGCCTTCCCACTCCAATACTATAAGAAGCACAGCAAGTCTAGGAAACCATGGATTAACAGACATCTTTACAACAGAATTAGAGAAAGAGATAAACTATACCATAACTTCATTAGACTAAGAGACATATCTCTACTACAGGAATACAAAAAGGTTCGCAACAAATTAAACTCGGATTTGAAGAGAGCCCGTATTCAGTATTATCAGGCTAGATTTGCTGAGGTCTGCTGTAATCCCAGGAAAGCCTGGAAGTCGGCACGTCTACTCATAGGTAAATCAAAAGATAGCCTTCCTACGACACTAACGATTGACGGCGTTGAGTTCACTGAAGCCAGTCTAGCGGATAAATTCAATGATAATTTCCTTACTTCAGGTGCAGCAGGTCAGACAGGTGACACAACAAACGACTGTGAACAATATATTTCTTCTCCCTGCGCAAAATCTATTTTTTTGACTCAATGTAGTAAACGAGGAATAGTCAAATACCTGAAATCGTTAAATAAAAATACTGCTGCTGGTTATGATAACATTAAGGCTGATCCAATTAAACATATTGCTGAATTACTATGTGGCCCACTGCAGCATATATCTGCAATCAAGCTTTCGCCACGGACACCTTTCCTGAAGGCATGACGATAGCTAAAGTAGTAGTCATCCACAAAGGTGGCTCTCACCACGACTTAATTAACTACCGGCCTATATCTGTGCTACCTTTGTTCTCGAAAAGCTTAGAATATGCACTAAAGTCACGATTAATGTAGTTCCTTGGCGACCACCAAATGCTTGCCCGGCAACAATTTGGCTTCCGTGAAAAGAAATCAACCGAAATGGCACTCCTGGATATTAAAGAAATCTTAGTTACTTATATTGATAATAAGCAATGCATTCTTGGATTATTTCCAGACTTTAAAAAGGCGTTTGATTCCATTAAGCATCCCATTTTGTTTCGTAAGCTCCTTCGCTACGGTGTTAGAGGTTTGGTATTAAATCTGATACGCAGTTATCTATCCGACAGGGTGCAGTTTACCAGTGTAAATGGTTACCGTTTCCAATCACAACAGATAAGATATGGCGTACCGCAAGGCTCCATCCTTGGACCATTATTCTTTATTCTTTATATAAACGATATTGTGAATATACCGCGAACCCCTGACATAATTCTCTATGCAGACGACACTAGCATCTTTTTCACAGGCAAACACTTACTTGAACTTGAAATAGCCGCTAATAGTTGGTTAACAGAACTATCAAACTGGTTGAATTTAAATCAGCTTCAACTAAATGTAGGAAAAACTAAGTATATTATCTTTAAAAGCCGTATTAAACCTGATGACTATAGTACTTGTATTAGCTTTAAAGGCTCTTCTATCGAACGGGTTCCTACTTATAAATTCCTAGGTGTTGTTTTCGAAGAGAACTTGAGCTGGACACCTCATGTAAACAAGCTCCATGCAAATATGTGCAAGTCAATTTCAATATTATATAACATGAGAACCTTGGTACCAAAATGGTTAAAACTTCAATCATACTATGCCCTTGTTCATTCACATCTACACTACTGTCTACTAATCTGGGGTACAACTACTAAGACAAATTTAGATAGGTTGACAATCCTACAAAAAAGAGCTGTTCGTTGCATAGAGAACCTTAAACGAATTGACCACACAGCGCCATTTTTTCCCAAACTAAACATACTCAAAGTAGATCAGTTATTCCAATTAAGGCTTGCTATGTATACACATAAGGAAGTTTTGCATGACCCAAATACCCTGTCCACATCTTCGCCATCTGACAACTCACAATATCACCTTAGGCATAACCGACTTAGAACACCTATGTTTAGAACCAATTATGGTACTCAGACACTCGCCTACCTAGTACCTCATTTCCTAAGTAATAATCGAGAAATCGCTAATATGATTCAGGAATGCAGGTCGGCTTACAGTCTCAAGAAAAAGGTTAGAAATTATCTTTTGTTTAGCTCTTAAAACTTCTGTACGGTGCTTAGCTCTTCTATTTGGTCTCGAGATTTTTTCCCCATTTTTTAGTCTCTACTCGTTCTCTTGCATTTTTTCTCCTATTTGTTGTATAATGTTTTGTAACACTGATTAGTATTATTTGTTTGTTTAAATATTTCCTCGTTCTCTCGCATTAACCGATGCTATACTATGTATGCAGTGTAAGATTCTTGCTCTTTTTGTATTTGATTGCGTGCCGCATACACTTTGTTCATTTTTTTTCTACATTGTTGCACTATCCTTCATAATGTCCCACCCGCTGAGTAATGTATGGGTAGGGGGGCCTCTGTCAGGCAGTTGCATCTGCCTTTAGCCCCTTCATCCCAGACAATGAATTGTCTAAATAAAGCATTACGAAAAAAATATGTAATGGGAGCGCCGTGTAATGTGCGGACTGAGGAAGCGCAGCATGCCTACGAAGAATGACGGCAGGAGCAGAAGCGGGATTGGACGCGAAGGCGGCCGAAAGCTGCTAATGCCTCCCGCCGCCTTCGCAGCCATTCCCGCTCCAGCATCGGTGCAGAACGCATGACCGTCTATCATAGCGACCACAAAGCTATCAGTCACTGTCGCAGAAACGAGACGAGACAGCTGCGTTCGATGCGAACGAAGTCAAGATTGTTCTTTTTTTCTTTTCTTTTATTGCTTTTTCACCACGCGCGCCTTTGCAGCCCGCCGTTCTTTCTCGTCTTGGCGGCTCCCAAGAGTTTCAACAGCTTCCGGCGGCGAAAAGTTTTCTTCTCATCAGGAGAAGCAACATTCCAGTGTGTAAAGATGCTGTACAGGTCTCCGAACGAGTCTTCCTTTGGTTTTTAAGAGACAGGAGCGCAGCTTCCGGTCGACTCCAGAATAAACTTTCATAAACTTAGCCAAGTTCCAGAAGGATCTCGGAGTGCGTGCACCGAGCAAAGCTAAATCTCCTCGGTTCCCTGTCGTTTCTTGCTTTCTTGCGTTACATTGCTCTCTCAATTCTTTCACATTGTCCCTGTTCCATCTTTTCCACCAATATTTCGTGATTTTTTGTTTATTTCTCCATAGTTCTTCTATGATGACATTTTTTTCAATTTAAATAATGTCCTTCATCCTGTGCTTTCCACTTATTATATGAGCCGGTACAATAGGTAGAGGCTCATCCGGTTCGCTGTATACATAGGTCAATGGTCTGTTATTAACGGCAGCTTCAGCTTCAGTTGTGATTGTTTGCATCTCTTGATAATCTTTTTCCGATAACTCTCCTCATTGCTAATTTCATGCTTCATACCATTGTTTCGTAAAGCCTCCCCACCAAGGTGCTTGTTCTGCGATGTACTTCCATTTGATTTGATCTGCTTGGCTTGCTCTCTTGAAGACTTCGCTCCTGTAGTTCTTTAATCATACGATTGATGTCTCTGTTGACCATCTTGAACGTCTTTGCGTTGTCACTGTAAATGTTGCAACATAGCCCTCGTCTCGCTGTAAATCTTCGGAATGCGTGTAAGAATGCTTCTGCTGTCGTGTTTTCCACATGTTCTAGATGTACACCTCGTGTAGTAGCACATAGCAATATTGCAATATACTGTTTTTAGGGCCTTTCATTGCGTCTTTTATAAGCAACGGAGCACGAAATCTACAGCAATGACTTGAAATGTTTGTCGCTCGTTGACTCTGCCAGCAGGAAGTTGGTGCAGTGGTCAGCCGCCAAATCGTTGGCACTTTAAACATCCATGAATGACGTTCTTTAGACATCCATGAATTACCAGCTGTCTTCCCTGTATTATCCAGTACTTAGTTCGCTGTGATAATGTGACGCTTATTCCTCCATGCAGCCTGAGCTGAAGAATATGGCATACCAGCAACATTGTACCAGTCGTCCACCAGTCGTCCAGCATGTCGTTCGTTTTATGTTATTCTACTTTGAAATAGCGGACCTTTGTGTCTTATCAGACCTTGCCCGTCTTCAAAGACTTTCATACCATGAATAAACATCCTTGTTGTCTTCGTAGGAATGCTCTGGCTCTCTACGATGTTTTCCCATGTGGGTCGTTGTTCAAGTTTTATTGTCGTCTCAGCATTCTTCAGTTCCTCAAAACTAAGATCTCCGATGATCGGGCTCTTTTTTCGTATATTTCGGATAAACCTGAGAACCCAAGCTGTCACTGAGCAATCGTATGTATTTACCATACATCTCCGTCTCAATCACTGCCACATTTGACGTGCATGTGTCAGTCAGATAATTTTCAATATTCTCAGTGTCTTCTTCTGCTTCGGTTTTCTCTGAAGTTTTCTTTTTCATAACTATCCATTTTGGACCATGCCACCATAGCTATGAGTTTATCAGACGCTCTGCGCTTACACCTCTAGTCGTCAAATCAGCTGGGTTTTCTTCATTTGCAACGTAATTCCAGTCTGACAATTTTGTTTTTCCTTTATCTCCTTCACTCTGTGTTCGACAACGGTATCGCGTTCTTTCTTTCCGCGTAACCAACTTAGAACAAGGGTAGAGTTTGTTCAATATCTTCTTTCGTTTAGTTTTCTTACAAATCATGTTCTGATACAGTCAGAGAGGCGTGCAGACAGCGTCACAGCCATTAGCTCGAGTCTCGGCAAATACATTTCTTTCATTGGAGCTATTCGTCTTTTTGCGATGAGTAGCTCAGACTTTTTGGTTTTCGTTATTTATCTATTAGGCTGCTGTTCCGTAAGCGTACGGGCTTGCACCGGAAAACAAATGAAGAGCTGTGTGAAAGGCTGGCTAGTTGGGTAATATCAAACCATCTAGGTATGGTGAAGTCTTGTATTGATCGTAGCTCTTGAATCCAGTCCCTCCACGACGCCGTTTCATCTTCTGGTAGTGGCTCCTCCCAAACTGTTTCCTTCCTCCACATGTTCTGTATTTCTCGCTTATCTGTCACTGTGAATGGTGTGAAGACACCCAGCGGATCGTATATTCTTGCTGTTAGCTGTAACATTTGTCGCTTCGTAATTGGACCACTCGTATCGATGTCCTTTATGTCAAAATATGGGAGGCACTGTCTATCTTTCTCGTAATTCCATCTGATGCCAAGTACCTTTATCTGGGTGGAGGTTTCTGTGCCTATTGTAGGTTTAGAGTTCCCTGTAATAGTGGCTCATTCGTTTTGAACTTCCTGAGTGTCATGGACGCCTTTTGAAAAATTCCTTTTGACTCTTTATAAAGTTTTTGCGCTTCTTCTGGTGAGTTGGCTCCCGGTATCACGTCGTCGATGTAAATGTTGTTCTTCAGCTGCTTAATCGTTTCCGGAAAGCTATCTTCCAACTTGCATAGGTGGTTTTAGCACAGTTGCTGCAAGTAAGAAAGTACTCGGAGCTGTTCCTAACGTAACTCTTGACATTCTCCATGTTACAGCTTTTGCGTTCCTACCACTTGGAATTCTGTCCCATCAAAGGAAACGCAATGCGTCTCTATCCTCTTCATGCGTTGAAAGCTGCAGAAATGCTTTCTCTAGATCAGCTGTCATTTCCATGTGATGGTGTTGGAAGTTCATCAGCAAATGCACCAGATCACAATTGAGATTCGGTTTCGTTTCGAGGTTCTCGTTTAACGAAAACCCTTTTGTCGACGGTGACGACGCATCACATACTATTCTTATCTTTGTGGTTTGTCTATCTTCCTTTATACTGCCTGATGCGTCATGTAGTAGCAGTGTGTAATCGGTCTACTTTTTTTCGACCACTTCTGCTACTCCACTATGTAATAAACTCTAATCGCACTATCGTAAGGATGGGGTATACTTTCGTCCTTCAGTAGCCGTCGAGTGAGTTGTTGTAATCTGTTCATAGCTACGTTCTTGTTGTCATCAAGTTCAACGTTATGTTTTCATGGAAGTCTGACAGAATATCGCTTCTCTTCAAATTTTAAGTGTCTCTTGAAGTGCTGAATCAGTTCTTCTTGGCTTTTAGTTTCTTTTTCAGGGCACTTTATGCCCAGAGTTTATGTCAGAGTTATACACGATGACGTTGAGTGCCATTGCGGTTGACTTCCCCATTATTGTTGGTGATATCTTAACTTGACCTTGTACTGTACAGCCGAATATGGTTTCTGCTGCTGTAAACCTCTTTTTTAGTCTTCGGATCCCACCTGTCATTACTTGCCAATACTGGTCTGATTCAATAAGTATTCCGATTTTCATGCATGACGTGCTTCTACATAAACCGTCAGCCAGCTTGAATCCGTCCTCTTCATACTGACCGTCAATGAAATAATCAGGAGCGGTAATCTCTCTTTCGAAATTCTGCGTACCTCCAGTGCTTCCAACCGCACTTCTTGACTACTGTAGGCACTTTTTCAGCTTAACTTCAACCAAATTCATGACTCTTTCATTTTGACCTCCTCCGAATGAGCCTATCGTAACTGTTTCTTTTCCTTTAACTTTACATTCAAGTTTTTAACTTTACAGCCAAGCCACGCAGTAAAAGTCGGTGGTCAAATTATGGGCAGAGACCGAGGAAGCAGCAGTGGTTATCAAGTCCGCCAGGCACGCGCAGTAGCTAAACCCAGTGGGGGTGAAGGAGAGAGACCGGGACCGTGCTCCGGCTTCCGAAGCCCTCTCCCCTCACGCATCACACACGCTGTGGTTGCTCAGTGGCTATGGTGTTGGACTGTTGAGCACGAGGTCGCGCGATCGAATTTCGATGGGGGCGCAATGCGAAAACACTCGCGTACGGCGTGCCTCATAATCAGATCGCGGTTTTGGCATGTAAAACCCCATAATTTAATTTTAATCACGCATCACCTGGCGTGTTTTCACTACGACAGAAGGTGTTTCGTTTCGCTCACTCTGCTCCGTCAAGGGGCGCTCGTGACTTGGATTCGTAGCCTGTGTGAATTTATATGACGTTAGGATGACGTTTCTGCCGTTGACAGGCGCCACTCCAGGCATGGAGTGGCGCCTGACAACGGCAGAAAGATATCGCGAGAGCTAGTGGAGCTATACTAGTCCAGGTGCAACCAAATTAGGAAGGCCCACTAAGCTTCAACAAAGTCACTCCCTCACCAGAACAGGAATTGGTCTCTCTGGTGCAGTATTTGGCAACTACCTCCCTTATGACTCCTACAATTAACCCATGGCCCTCAGTCCCCAGCGGCTGCGGAGCACCTGACCGAGGCGGCGGTCAGACCTGCGACGCGGCAGAGGGTGCTAAGAATATCTGGGTCCGGACAGGCCGCCACTGGAAACTGAACTTGGGGCGCTATAACCTAAAGCTCTTCCAAACTTTTCTATTTGAATTCTGCAATCAGCCCACCACGATTGGTCAAAACATGTTCGGGCCACTCCCAACTACGCCTGTTACTCAGGCGACGTCACGAAAACCGCGATAGCTCCCTATCTGGTATAACGTGTACATGCTGATTATGCATGATGATCAAACTGCGAAACAAAAAGTAATTATTCCTGATTCGACGCCTTTTCACCATTAGCCTCTGCTATTTGTCCAATGTTTTCAGGCTACGCCCACTTCGCCTGTCTGTCACTTGACCTCACAAAACCGC
This sequence comes from Dermacentor silvarum, assembly GCF_013339745.2. Classification (NCBI taxonomy): domain Eukaryota; kingdom Metazoa; phylum Arthropoda; class Arachnida; order Ixodida; family Ixodidae; genus Dermacentor; species Dermacentor silvarum. The sequence goes on from NC_051164.1 coordinate 32,131,703, forward strand.
GAAAACTCACCGCCTCAAAGTGACGTGTACGCAAAAAAAATGCATTATTATGCCGAACAAAACTGAAGGTTTTTCTGAATAGCCAGAGACAGCCCTTTCCGAAAAGAATAGAAGATGGCTGCCCGCCGATCGCTCAGGCCCTCGCTACTCGCACCTGCCGGTGAGCATGTATTTATTTGCGTATGATGAACCTTTTTGCGTGGCAGTAAATCGTTAACGAGCCTTTCGGCACGTAAACGACATCGCTCTGCCAACCCTTCCTTGCTGAGAATCCGTTTTAACGGCATTCTTATCCTTCTGTGACACGCCGCCGCGATTTTCGACCAGCCACCGCAAGCTAAGTAATGCGAAGCGGACCAATCGGAGAAGCCGGAACCACCCTCTTCATGCGGTTATCTATTCTGACTGTGCTGGCTCGGCCCCATCGAAACCCTCACCACTAGAGCGTGCTCATCACCTCTTGTCAGCCAATTAGGTAAGAAAAACAGCTGATTGCAGGCGATGTTATTTCTTTTGAAAGCGAACAAATGTGACCTCGTATAAACAAGGAGAGTGATTGGGGTGTTCAGACAACGCTGGATGCGTCGGTGGTTACGTAAATGTGACGTCAGGGGATTGGAATAAAAACAGTTTGGGAATAGCTTTAAGTTATAGCGCCCCATGATTACGACCCTCACGTTCATGACAATTTACCAAGCAACCATAACAGCGGCTACCACGCTTCGTCACCGCGCGCTTCTCAGCATAATCGTCAGGTTCCCTTGCTTTCGAAGCCGTTTGTCTAAACAGAGAGCGCTCACATTCCACATGTGACGATGCAGGCACCAGCGCACAAGGCCCTGCGTACGTTTCAAGCACTTTTCGAATCTGAAAACTACTCAAAGAATTCAAGACAACGTACAAAGCGAGCGAGACCTCCGTGGCTCAAGGGACGCAGTCCATCTTAACCTACCCAGCCAACTTCGTTGCACGCCAACAGGCTGCGCCACAGTACTATCAAAACTTCAGCTCGTCAGCCCCATTACTGGCCTGGCATATACAAGTACGCCCGCTGCTTCCTCGACTGCCAGCGCCGAAAATCATTCCCTACTTCCCCTGTCGCCCCTTTACAACCGCTTCCTTGTCCGTCCCGTGCTTTTGATCTCGTCGGAAACGGCCTTTACGGCCCGCTTATTTGTACCGGGGCTGGCAACCGCTGGATTATCGTTGCAGTGGATCATCTTACACGCTATGCAGAAACCGCTGTACTTCCATCTGCAACTGCCCATACTTCATACTTGGGCATTTTATTCTTCGTCACGGTGCCCCTCGGGGAACTTTTTAGTGATTGAGGTCACGCTTTTCCATCTGAAGTCGTGACATCGCTTCTGAAGAAGTGTCACATCACCCACAGGACCAGCATCCGCAGACGAACGGGTTGACGGAGGGTTTCAACAGTGCTCTTGGCGACATGCTCGCCATGTACGTCGCATCCGACCATTACAACTGGGACGCTATGCTTCCGTTCGTCCCATTTGCCTATAATACTGGTACTCAAGCCACCACTGGTTTTTCTAAGTTTTTCGTACTGTACGGCCGCGAACCTTACTGGACAATCGATACCATTCTACCCTACCAGCCTCATTCGTCAGAAGGTGTTCCTGCATCGTAATCTGCACAGCATGTTGAAGAATGCAGACAGCTCGCGCATTGTCTTACTGCCGTAGATCAGACACACCAGTAGCTTCGGCGTGGTGGCTCTGATCCTCCCCAGCTTCCCTTCCGATTCATTGGTATGGTTGTGGGTTCGAACTTTAGCTCCTGGCCTTTCTTCTAAGCTGCTGCCAATATTTTATGGACCTTACGGTGTAATTGCTTGAGCTTCCCCGTGAACTATGTCGTAGAGCCTGTGTCGCCGTTTTCTGATCAGCGCCGTCGCGGTCGCGAAACTGTTCACTTAGGTCGACTCAAGCCCTTCTGCGATCCCTCTACGTTACCTTGTGCTTAGATTGCCAGGATGGCATCTTTTTCTCTGGGGCACAAATGTAACGAAGAGGAAGTGCCGGTTAGCCCGGCGCATCTCCAGCGTATGAGATAGAACGAAGAAGTGCCGGTCAGTCAGGCGCATCACCAGCGCTTTACGCACGGGGCCAGTTCTTACTGCCTCACGGAGTTCGACCTCTCACTCCTTGCGTATCCTGTCAATAAAAACCTTGACAGTTGCTTTAAAATGTAATATACATTTCTCAGCTTGAGCCCATATAATATCCTTTACTTTGGCGACATCATCATACATTACCTAATTGATAGCCTCGGTATCTAGGCCGAAGCTTATCTGCTTTTTTGATTCGCATGTATAGTTTTCGATGCTTGACAAGCCAAAAAAGAAACCCTCTATCTCTTCAGTTCAGAGTTATTTGCTCTCGTTTTTATTAGTTCTGCGAACACGGCAGGCTCCACGCTAGTGTTGTCATAAACGCTGCTGCAATTTTTATTTTGTGACGTTATCATCAATGACAATGATAAGGAACGGTGTAGCCTGAAAGAGAGTACACTTGGCCCTCAATTGTATTCTTTCGCGAGGAAACAAATATATGCTGCTCCTCACAAAAAAAAGCAATAACTGCATGTTCAATCATATATGATACGGAAATGAAGCCTTGCATTGTTAGCTGCATTGGAGTAAAGTCCGAAGCAGTGACTGAGTCCGGACTACCGCTAGCAGGAAGGGCTTTCTTCATTAAAAACGTATTGTGCAGTACACGGCTGTCCACTGCAGGCGTAGCTCTCCCGCCGTCACCAACCGCACGTGTATAATGTAACCATGGTTATATTCTCATGGTTCTGGTTAAACGAGTCTCAACACGCAGCGCAGTAGTTTTTGCGCCTGTCGAAAGCCAACGGAGGATGGAGCTTGCCGTGCATAGTTACGTTTGGTAGACTGCTGTGCACTAAGAGTACGTGTGACTTACTTGATGATGATGAGTACCCAGCTGGGCCACTGCTCCTTTATTGGCTGAGTCATTACTCTCAAACGCTTACGCCGCAACGTACAGGCAACATGCTTCCGACAGCGGTGATGCCAGCACCGCAGTATGCGGCGGCTGCGCGCTTACAAATTCAGCTTGTATACAAAGTGGCGTGCGACCCCAGACTTTACGAAATGTGCGCGACAGCTGCACCTCCAGGCTCAGCTGCTACACAAACATGGACAGCCGTGCTTTCACCTGATTTGCCATCTTATGTGAAAAATGTTTATTGGCAGTATCAGTGGGGCCAGGGCCTCCTCTATTTTTTCTTTAATAGAGCAGGCGAGTACGGAGTGGTACCGAGTGATAAATGCACACATTGCGCACAAACAGAGACCAACACGCTTGTAGTAAAGGAGTGCGTTGTAGCACGCACCTTCAGGAATCTGCTTGCAAGAATGTTTGGAATATCCACCGTGCGTCCACCACGGCGTCGAGATTGGCTTGCAAGTCTCATTTTCTACATTGTTAACTACGTTTTATGGTGCTTCCGCAACATTACAGAACCATCTCGGCAATAAAATAAAGCAATGTACCCAGACTGCGCAAACTAGGGGTGATACTATGGAAACAGCTAGAAGAAGAGCTTCGTAAACTTGGCTAGCCGAGCTTCTTCGCCGCTTGTCTACGCGGTACCTAATCATCTCTCGAGGCAAAGTTTTCTTACGCCCAGAATGATGCCCAAATTATGTTTGCCTGAGTAGGTACTCTGTACTTGTGTATGCCCTGGTGTCATTCGTGAATTTGAGGTTCTCAATAATGTTTTGCATGTACACCTCGGCGACCAACTCTGGGCTGCCCAGCAGGCCCGCGAGGCGGCGCTGAGACAAGATCTCGGCGATCTAGAAGAATCAATGTCGGGTTTAACCTCTCATACAAACAAGCCGATACAATAGTTGAGCAGCAGCTGCCTACCCACACCTACCCATCTAGCCACCGTAGCAGGGTTGCTAGGGAGTGGACTATAGTAGCAGCCATGGGGAGACCGAGGCAGAACTGCACTCCCGAGGAAGCTAGAGGCCGCTTTCCGGGAATCACGCCGCTTGGACAAGCAAGAATACAATCGCCGGCGTCGAGGTGATCCTGCACAGAGAGCCGAGGGAGCCTATGCCGAGCGATGGCGCACTCAGAAGATCCCGAATACGCCGATCGAGAAGGGGAACAAAGGCGGATCGGTATCCGGAACTTGCGCGAAAACTCAGACTACAGAGAAGCCGCCGCATCACGACGCTGAGCTCGTAGGAGTCCATGGAGGAGCGTACGGCCGTTTCGAGCGGGAATTCCTCAACGTAGAGCTTGGACATTCATACCGCGTCTGTGACCGGCTTTGGTTTGACGTGAACCTCTGGACACCGAACTCTGCGCGTGACTCGGAGAAGCGTAATTTCGGACCCCAAGTGCTCCGCGAAGCGTTTCCCGAAGCTACCGACCACGAAAAAATGCGTGTGTGTGTAGGACTTGCCGCGAGACTGTGCTCAGGGGAAGATTGCCACAGTTCAGCACGAAGAACGGGTTCGAGTACCCCAACGTGCCTGCATCGCTTCCTCGACTGCCGCCGCGACGGTGGCAGAACTCTCGTGGACTCTGTGGCGTACATGTAGCCTTGACATGAGACGACCAAAGGAGATCCGGACACTCGAAGAAGAAGCCACTCATTTTGAAGCGCGTCCCGCGGCCAAGCGAATATCGGCGTGTCGGCGGCGAGCCGATTCGGCATACCGTGCCTAGCAGCGCTTAGCATTTTCGAGCAAAACTTAGCGAAACCTAGTAAAACCTGGAGGAGCTAGGTCGATCACCAGCTCCGCTGTTTACTCCAGCCTTGCGCCACCAGTGCAAGCTGCACACGTTTTTTTTTTGTATTTTTTGTAGTAGAAGTGGCAAAGCCAGTGTCAAGCAGACACTATTTATTGTTTTGTTTGCTTGTCTGTTTTGTTTGTATCAAATACGATGTATTACATGTGGGATATGTCATTGTGATGATGTGGATAGTGGCGTGCGGTGGAGAGAAGACCAGCTTGGAATGATGATTGTATGGCAGCACCAAGAAGAGGATTGATGATGGTGATAATGGATGATGACCACGTGCCATGAACAAAGAAGTGGTACGAGAGCACGCAGAGCGTGAGAGCGAGCGGCAGCTTCGAACGCAAGCTCGCAAAACGGCGGCTCCAGGCTCGGGTACCGGCGACCGGGTGTCCAGCTACCGTGCGGACCTGGTCGGAGATCCAGCTCGTGGCTGGGCTTTCCTGCGCGCCAGCGGCCTGCTGTGATAGCGGCCTGGTGCAGTGCTTCCTGCTTGGACCGGGACGCCTGAGCTACCAGCCTGCTGAGCGAGCCCGAGGACTGGCGACCGGGCGTCCTGCTACCGTGCGGACCTGGTCGTGGATCCCGCTCGTGGCTCTGCTCTCCTGTGTACCAGCGGCCTGCTGTCATAGCGGCCTGGTGCAATGCTTCCTGCTGGCCACCGGGGCGCCTGAGCTACCTGTCCGCCGACCGAGCCCGACGTTATAGCGGCCGAGGCGTGACAGGCCAGGCGTTACTGGCCAGTTACAGCAGTGGCCTGGTATTCTACCGGCCTGCTGTTTTCCTCTTGCTTCCACGTCGCGACAAGGTGCGGCGCGACAGCAGCGACGTAGCCACAACGACGCTCCACCGTCACAACCACCGTCACGGGCACCGCAACGACGAGGCACACGGGCGAGTGGTGGCGCATGAGTGCTAGGCACATGTTTATATAGGACAAACGATTCGCGGACTCTAGTCCACGTACATGTGTATGTAAATAATCTGTATCGTGCTAGCGTGTCTGTTAAAGTCTGTGTTTCGTGTAGCAAGCTCCCGTCTGCCGTGTCATTATTAAAAGGATCCTGGGCCCAACTGGAAACCGGCGAGTTTGTCGTTGTCGTTTCCCATCACAATCTGGCGAGCCTGCCAGGATCCGCCAGTAACATCCCAAACGCGGAGACCGGCAGTCGGGTGTAAACACGCAGCACTAGACGACCGATATGGATTTAGACAAGTTAGCCACCACTGCAGCACAGTTAGGCTTGTCTTGCGCTGAACTTCGCGAGTGGATTGAAAAAGAACAGGCTAGGCAGAGGGACGAACGAGCAGCTGAGCTAGAGGCAGCCGAAGCAGCAGCAGAAAGTCTGCGGTTAGCCGACGAAAGGCAGCGAAAAATCTTGCAGCTGAAGCTCAAGCTTCAAGAAGGAGCGCAGAGCGAGATATCTGCCCCAGCAGCGCCCGTATCGTCATCAAAGCTATCCTGCTTCAATCCCCAGAAGTTACTGCCACTGTTCGATGAACGACGCGACGACCTCCACGCGTATCTGCAGAGGTTTGAGCGCGTAGCCACTGGACAGGACGAGGCAGGTTGGAAACTTGCATCCAAGGACAGAAAGGGAATGGATATCAAAGAACTAATCGAGCTAGGCGAGAGCATGGGACTAGAGAAAGCGGAGTTAAGAGATTGGGTGGAACAGCAGCGGTCATTGGAGTGTAAGAGGCGTGCTGCTGAAAGAGAAATGGAAAAAGCCCGCCATGCAGTGCAGCTTCAAGCTGAGCGAGCGTGTCATGAAGAAGAGCTATGCGT